>NW_016107383.1:1766921-1820792 GCF_001604975.1 Cebus imitator | reverse complement strand
TGGAGCCTGCAGAAAGATTAGTGTGCAGCAGAGTCCGGTGATTGGTAAGAATAACAGCGTAACTAAAATTTTAAATGTAGCTTGAATATGTAGAACTATTTCCAAAAGATGAGCATGTGAGGGAGCATACAGCTTTTGTAAATAAGCAGCAAAACATTCATTTGTTTAAAAGATGAAATTTAATGAAATACTTAGCTTAGACGGTGACTTAGTACTACATTTCAGAAAATAATCACATTACCAGTTGATACTTCTCTAACAGCTAAGATTTTTATTCTATTTACACTAAAGGCAGAGGTAATTTCAACCTAATAATTTTCAGCTCTGAAGTTTTATTTTCTGTGCACACTGCCAACTTGCAGACCCTCTCAGGGTTCGCACACTATAATCAGGGTTGCAGCATTCAACACCCTTTTCCTATAACAATAAAAAAACTCTCCATACCTTTTCAACTTGTCACGTTTGTGGTGCATTATAGAATTTAAATAAGCTTTGAAGATGAAGAAGACTGTACACAATGCTCAAGTGTTACTATTATTATGATTATGATGATATGGTCCACAAGATGTACAAGGGCATTTTGGGATGAATGTATTATGAGTCACAAAGTTGCAACTGAAGACAGCTGTTTGATTGCTACTTGAGAGAGTAGAGTTGAACAAGCCTGAATATGGATGATCTCATTTGGTTTTATAAAACTAAACAGAGCACAGGCAGTTAGTTGGATAATATATCTCCAAGGGAAAAAAGAGTTAGTGTAATTTGTCTCTCTGTTGTAGACAGAGACATGTTCTTGCTTATAAACTCCAGATATGATTTCTGTTTCCCAAGGACAGATTGTCTTTGGCATGGTAACCTCAGTTTTTAGTCACAATATGTATGTTTTCATTATTATTATCTTTAAAAACTCTAATTATATTAATAGTTTTCTTGTTTATTTGTATATTATTGCACTATATTATCATCTTACACTATTGACATTTGCCTTTACCATTTCCACTCCCATGGGAATAAACAAAAATTACTTAGAACATTGACTTGTGTTCATGAGCTCCCATGGTACTGTAAAATATGGAGAAATATATTAGCCGGAAACCTACAACCCATTTAATGATTCAAGACACAGAGAAATGAAAAGTTAAGTAATGATATAAGATTAAGTAGCAAGAAATGTCAAGGGTATCATGGTTGATTATAAAATAAATCTACAGGACTGTAGATTTAGGCATGGAGTCTATTACAGTGTGTTGGCCTGGACTATAAAGGTTGTAACAAAGAAATGAAACTTTACTTTTCCAAAGTCATATTGATTGAAAGAAGTAGGGTGTAGCATTTTCGATGGGAGGATTGCTGTAAGAAGTTACAGGGGTGAAAAGGAAAAGACATTTTTGTGGACTGGTGTGGTTGAAATAAAGATCTCATGAGGAGTTTCTGGGAAAGGGCTTGAAAGTTTGCTAAGAAAAGATGTGGGCAAATGTTGAGCCTCGGTCAATTGGATGAAACTTCATTCTGAAATCCTAGGAGAGCAAATATCACATGTCACATCTGATTTACTATTTGATCAACAGATAGATTGATTTATAGTGGATGTCCTGAAATTTGTGTTAACAAAGATTACGAATTGGCTCTGGATAGGATTTTCAAGGCAGAGCTGGAAAAAGAACTATGAATGTGGTGACCACATGAGTAGTTCATGCTGTTTACCATGTTTGAATTAAATATTGAGGAGTAACTGAAGATTTTGATACAGAGGAAAAACTGGAATACAAAATTTAAGATGTACTTTTTCATTGAATAGCTTTGTCAGCTTTGCAGAATCCGGATGTCTGGAAGCTGGGTCAGTGAGCCAAATCGATAGTCCATCTTGCGTGAGTAACACAGCTAAATGGAATGGGAGGGATTTTGATGAAGATTTGGCTGGCAGACTTAAAGAAAAGAAAATCTAGTGTTAAATGATACATTATAATTATTGATAGTATTTGACTAGTAATATTTTTGCAACTGGATATGAATGTGTCACATGGTCTTACCCAAAATATATTACGAAGGACTGAACATGTAAGTCCCTAAAAGACAGCTATCATTATGCTTTGGACAACAAACAATATAGTAGTGGAAGCTCTGTGAAAATATCTAAATTAGGGTTTCCACCAGAAAGAAAAGTATTCAATTGATTTTTGTCCAGAAGGGATCTGGCATACTATGTGAAAACAAAGTCTTTTCATTATCAAAGCACACAGCTCTTTAAAATGCAGCCTTTCAAGACTGTAAGGGTTTTTACTAGGGTGTGACACTTTGGGTGTCACTTAAGCTAAGTTAGGCATCAAAATATGGCATTGGGGAAGACTATATCAGTGAGGACTTGGTAAAAAATATTCACCAAGCAGAACAGTGACACTAATACTCCTTCCTCAGAATTTATCGTTGGATGTGCCCTATATTCAATATTTGTCTCAAGTAAAAACTTCCAGAGTATAAATGGCCAAATTTACCCATCATATAATGTTATTTTGTCTAGAAATATTTATCAAAGGATTAGTCACATGTTCCCATGATGTGTTTAAATTTATTTGATTTGTAAGACTTTAGGAGAAATTGTCAGGAATGCTACTTGTGTTAATTTATATTCTGGTTTTAATTTGCCAACTTTTTAAAGATAATTGTCAAAGGTTGAGGGAAGAGGTATGCTACGTGATATATGACTTAAAAGTCAAATTCTGAAAGAGATAACTTACTTCTCCAAATGCCTAACATATCTAAGAATGACTTGAATTGATATGATATAATCTAACATAGAAATGGATGAGAAAATAGCATAGGAGTTATAACTTGGTTTTATTACTACTTTTCTTCAACAACTAGCTTTGCGCACTTGAGAAAGTTACTAAATGTCTCTAGATTTCCTTTTCCTTAGCTGCGAAATGAAGAGACTAGACTGGATGCTCTTCCACATAACTAAATTCTACGAGACTTGTCACATGGAATATAGATGACCAAGTAGACTCAAGAGAAACTGTGGAACTTTGGTTTAGAATCCCAGTACCACGAGGAAGTTTACAGCTACTGGCTGACTGCTTTTCCTGTGCTACTACATTACCCCACTGACTGAAGCACATAGAGAGAAATAGCAAATGTCAACTTGATTATATATCCCTAGCAACCCTGGAAGATCTAGGTTAGCTTCCTCAGATGGTATGAAATTATATAGCCCTGCCCATTCCCTCCAAGTCTCTTCAAATTAGCCTAGTTCCCATGGGCACTTTCATGCCACGCTGGTAAAGATGTAATGAGTACATTTGTTCCAGAGACAATTTTGGCAATAGTTATCAGGATGTAAAATGTGTATACTCTGTATCCCAGTAATCCCCTTTCTCGGAATTTGCCTAAGAAGGTAACACTTAGTGCAAAAAGCTCTGCTTTCAAGAATATTCAGGATCGTGTCGCTTACAATGGTGAAAAATTGAGAGTGATCTATAATGTAAGGGACAGACAACCAAAGCAGTCATTAAAAATAATGACATAAATGGAATGAAAAGATGTCCACAACATCTTATTAATTGTTAAAAGGAAATTAGAGGCCAGATACCTAGTATGCCATTTATGTAAAATTATACACATATATCTCAATGGTTGTAAATGCACTGGTATGATTTAAGGTGGTTTTTACATTATTTGGGGAAAGTTTTCCATAATGTTGAAATTTTCAAAATTAATAAGCGTTAATATTTTTAAAACAATAAAATGGATAAAGAATATTGTAGCCAATGAGACACCATCTCAAACCAAAAAAAAAAAAAAAAAGAATATTGTAGCTTATGCTGAGCTAAAAGTGAATGGAGAACACCTGGTCAATAGCTGCGGCAATTGTGAGCATTCTTTTTGTATCATGTTTAAAATTTGGAATTACTTTTAAAAATAGAAATTTATTTTTAAAGAAGTATCAATTGATATCTATTAAATTAAAGTATTAATTTTTTTAAATAGAAATGTATTTAGTACCCAGAATTACGATGTCTGCGAATGTGCATAAGAACTCGTTTTATCCTTACAACTGACTCCTGAATATAGGTAACTATCAAGTCTCATATCAATGTTATTAGGATAACATTGCTCTTGCTCTAGTTTTTTTTTAAAAAGATTGTTATTAATATTATTTAAGCTAGTATATTTTGTCCATCCTGGAACATCATAATGGGCTAGAGTTTTTTTCTCACTTGTCCAGCATTTTCACTTTATGAATTTTCTCTTTTCTTCTTTTTTTTTTTTTTTTTTTTTTTNGAGATGGAGTCTCACTCTGTCACCCAGGGCTGGAGTGCAGTGGTGCGATCTCAGCTCATTGCAACCTCTGACCCCAGGGTTCTAGTGATTCTCCTACCTCAGCCTCCTGAGTAGCTGGAATTATAGACGCCTGCCACCACATCCAGCTAATTTTTTTGTATTTGTAGTAGAGACGAGGATTTGCCATGTTGGCCAGACTGGTCTTGAACTCCTGACCTCAAGTGATCAACCTACCTCGGCCTCCCAAAGTGCTAGGATTATAGGTGTGAGCCACTGTCCCTGGACCACTTTATGAATCTTAATAAGGAATAAAGAAACGCCTTCCTTTTCTAGAAACTAATCATGTGAGATATTTACTCTTCTAGCATTTCTTGGGTTAAGTACATTAAGCACAGCCTCCACCATCAGATATTCCAGTACCAGACTTTAATAAGGAGTTATTACTGGAAGAGAGAAGTGAAGAAGAATATTCTTTTTTGGTGGCAGCAACATTGGTGGCAGCGGGATGGCCATGTTTCTGGAGGTAAAAGTGTACAACTGTCACACCTTGAGCTCAATGGTATTAGTGGTGGTTTCTTCATCAGTATAGCTCTGAAGATAGTTTGGGGTATTGTTTCCCGAAGGTAAGCTTTGTGTTGGTTCCTACTGATTGTTTCAGCTGTAGGGTATACTTATAATAAATTTATTTTCTTTTTAATCATGTAGTCAGCTTGCAATCAAGGGCTTTCCCACCATCAAATGGACACTCATATTCTCATCTTTACCTTCTCTCTGACATCGTGAAGGAAATGAACCCTTCTCTATCCAAGGAGAATGTACCATCTGTCACCTACTTAAGGACTTGGCTTTTCACATTATGTTGTTTTTCCACTGTTTCATCAACCTTTCTTTTTCCACAGGCTCTTTCCCCTCTGCAGACATGCTCATGCATCTGTCATCTATAAAAAAAAAAAAGATTCATGCCTTCACCCGCACTTGCAAGGAACTCTAAGCCTCTGACTCTTTAATTGCCAAACATCCTACTATCTATTCATATTGCTTCCACTTTCTCATCTCTGATTCATTCTCCAACTCTCTACATTATAATGTCTGCCCTCATCATTCCACTGGAACATATTGTAACCCTCTGACAACCTAATGCCCTGAAACCTAACTCAAATAATTCAACAACTTAGCTTTCCCTTTATCTCAAAATACTTTTCTTTTCTTGGATTATTTGGCTACATCCTTTTCTGTGTTTCCTTCTTTTACACTGGTTGTTTCTTCTCAATCTCCCGTGCAAGTTGAGAAGAAATCTTTGTCTGTGTGTGACATCTGAAGTCTCACTCCTAGGTGCTCATCTTTCTATAACCATGACATAAATGATGTAACATATTATCATGGCTTGAAGTGAAATGCCATTTGTATGCTGATGACTTGTGTTTGTGTGTGTGTGTGTGTGTGTGTGTGTGTGTGTGTGTGTGTGTGTATCTTTCCTTCTCAGATCTGAATTCAAGACTTGGATTTGTGACATTGTATTTCTTGAACGTCACATTTGTCAGACTAAAGCTTGTTTCTTTCCTCATCTTTTTCATTCCATTAAATGGTATCACCATTGTTACTCTATTTCCTCAAATCAGTATGCTGGAAGGCATCCTCAAGTCTCCATTTTCTCTTATTTCTTATATTCAGTCCTTCAAGAATGTCTACCAGTTATGCAAGCCATGTATCTCTCAAGTCTTCCCACTTTTTTCTATCTCATCAGGCATCACCATAATCTCAACCTAAGTACAATACTGTAATAGCCCTGTACCTACTCATGCTTCAATTCTTGGATCCAATCTTTCCTTGTAAGATTTTAAACTCTATGAGAGAAAAATTCCTGCTGGTCCTGAATTTCTTGCTCTTATCCTATGCCTTATACATAGTAGATGTTCAATAAATATTTGTTGAATGAAAAACTCAACAAATCAATCAGTAGATTAGATTCAACTGGCAGCAAGATGATCACGAACTTGTTCTGGAAAGCTGAAGAAAATCCAGCAGATGGTGATATAAATTGGATTGAGTTGCTTTATAAATAAAAAGTCCTAGTATCACAGCTGCCAAGAAAATACTTAAATGTTAAACTCAAATATTCAAAGTGGTGGACTGAAGGGTACATTCATGTTATGACATTATAATTTATCTCATTTGTAATGTAAATCCCTTTTTCTTAAAATAATTTAGTACCAGGAACTACAATTAATTAACTGATTAATTTAACAAATATGTATTAAGCACCTATTATATGCCAGGTACTATTATGAATGCAGAGAATACAGCAGCAAACCAAATAGACAAAGTGTTTATGAAGCTTAGAATTTAGTTAGAGAGACAGACAAATCTGATAAGTACAGTAAATAAAACTCATAATATGACATAGAGTGATACACACCAAGGAGAAGGAATAAAGCAGGGAAGAAGGATATAAGGTGTAGCATTTTAAGTTGGGTAGCCAGGGAAGTCCTTAAGTCAACTTTTAAGTGCATACTTGAAGTGAAGGAGAGAGCCATGGGGATACTCATGGGAAAAGCATTCCAAGCAGAGGGAACAGCAGGTGCAAAGGCTGAAAGGAGAAAATATGTTTCCATATTAAAGAATATCAAGGAGGCCAGTGGCTGGAGTGCAGTGAAAAAAGATGAGGGTAATGAGAAATTCATTTAGAGGCAAAGTGGAGTTGTGAGTGGGATTTTTTTCTGAGTTACAGTGAAGGATTTGGGTTTTATGGAGAATGATGTGAAAGGCAATTAAAGGACTTTGAGCAGAGGTGTTTGACATGATGTGGCTCAAGTTTTAAGAGAATCACAAAATATATTTCACAGTTATTAGCCCAAAAGATCTTTTGAGGCATGCCAATGTAAGCCGGATTCAAAAATATAGAACTGGTACAAATATACATTACAGTTACGTACTTTGGAACATGTTAGTTCCATGACCTCTGGTAGTTTGGTCAAAATATAAAAATTAAGGAAAATTGATCAAAGATACAATAATGAAATAATGCTCAAGAGTACTTGCAATAATTGTATTTCTGTATTTTAGAAAAAATTATTCTAAAGATTAAAAAAAGACGTTAACACTGTGTATAGTTGGCTAATTTTTAGTAGTTGAAAATGTAATTATTTTTAACTTAGCAATATACAATACTATCACCAAATATAAAAATAGTATAAAATATCTTATATTTTCCCAGGGAAACTCTGGGGCTCTACTGCCTGAATTTAAATCTCAGTCCTACCACTCACCAGGCACGTAACCTTATGCAAGTAACTTACCTGTGACTCATTTTCCTCATCTTAAAATGGGAATTATAACAGTAGCTGTCTCAAATATTTGTTCTGAGAATAAAGAAGCCAATAAGCATAAAAAACTTAACACAGTGCTTGACGCAGGGTAAATATTCTGTAATCATAATTAATTTTGCTATTTTTATTTCAGTTGCTGATTTTTAAGTTGTTGCATTTAAGAGGGAATAGTTGTATGAAAAAGTATTTAAGGAACATTTCATTTCTAACATCCTATGGCTTTATTTATTTTATTTTATTGATTTACTTTTTTTTGAGAAAGAGTCTCACTTTTTTCACCCAGGCTGGATTGCAATGGCATGATCTTGGCTCATTGCAACCTTCACCTCCTGGGCTCAAGCTACCCTCCTGCCTCAGCCTCCAGAGTAGTTGGGATTATAGGTGTCCACCTAATTTTTTTTGTATGTTTAGTAGAGATGAGTTTTCAGGTTTTCATCAAGTTGGCCAGGCTGGTCTCCCACTTATTACCTCAGGTAATCCACCCACCTCCGTCTTCCAAAGTGTTAGGATTACAGACATAAGACATTGGGCCCCCCCAGAGCTTGTGATTTTATTTGGACTACAGTAAGCTAATCTTTCTTTTTGCCTCTCCACACAGTTTTATTTGTAAAAGCAAAATCCTATACACAAATTGGAAATTATGTATTAGAAAGTGAAAATCATGCGAATATCTTATTGATTTAACTGAATTTATAAATCGCACATCACATACAGTCTAGATATCCTTTGTTTTAGTGTCTCATCCATTTTTACACAATAACCTTGTTTTAATATGTGCTGTGTTTTTAGGTAAACATAAAATAGACACCACAAGAGCCACATTGCATAGAGTATAGTGAGTCATAATGAAGTATGCTGTAAGTCGGTATTTAATCACTGTTAAAACTGATAACGGAAACATCAAAAAGATCACTTGAGATTATGTCTCCCTAGGTCTTCTCAGGTTAATAATCTTTTAGACTTCAAAACTCACAACATGCCTGATATGTGTAATCATCACTCACCTACTCAGGCTAACTAAAAATGTCTCAACTTTCATTGGAACAGGTTTTAATCTGTGCTTTATCATTTCATGAACACTAACCACTTCCTACGAAATCTTCATTTCTATATAGATCTGAATTCTTTGATCATCTTCATGTGGAGCCTTTCAAATACCAAGGATTTATTGACAAGTTGTGAAGCATGTTATGGCCAGTTAGTCTATTATTTTATTCAGTTCATTTAAAGGGGTATTTACAAAACACCAGCCTTTTATTAATACAATAATAATAATTTGTGAAGTCAAAGACATATGCAATTTAAGATTATTAAATAAAACTGCTGTTTAAAACACATTTCCTAGAGCTTAAGAATACAAGATATTCCAAAGATGCTGCTATTGTTCACAGCAGTTATTGGAATTTGTCAATTTGTCTTTTGGGTATGTTCACTGTATTTCAAAATAGTTTCTAATATCTTCATGTCTTTGTCATTTGAGGGTGAGTTTGATGCTGAATTATTGTCAAAAATTACCAGAGCCAAGTCTGGCAAATAAGATTGGTTATCAATCTGTGCAATGTTATTTTGAATAAAAAGCATAAAAATCTATTGTTTTGAATATAATTGAAAAGTATTTATATACATTTTTTAAGTTTCATAATATTATAGTTCTACATATCTGCATATATCTAGTAATACTAAATTAAAATCTGGTATATTCATTTGAATTCTCTTTGATACCAATTCACATAGGTATAAGCCACAAAAAAGAACATAAACGGAGAACTCTGGGGGTTATGGCTGAATTGAGGTATGGCATTACTAAGGGGTCCAAAAAATGCTGCAGAATCCAGAATCTGTTTTTCTATGTCTAAGCTCTGCTTTCTCTGAATTAGCTCAAATTTTCATATATATATATATATATACATATACATACACACACATACATATACATAAATACACATATACACACACATACACAGACTCATAACTGCATGATTGTCAAGCCAAAACCATCGGTTCTAGTCCCAATTCTGCCACCATAATGAAAATAGAATACAGTGGCGTTTGACCCTTGACCCAACTAGTTTTACACTGCCTGGTAGCCCTTGCCTATGTTATTGCATATGACTCAGTGTCCTTATCTGTAAAATGAGGATAGTAGGGATATTTCATAAAGTGTTTGTTAAGATTGACTAAATAAATATATGTGAAAAACTTGGAACCTGGCATATTGTAAGCACTGCATAAGCGTTAAGCATTATTATTACTTAGGTGTGTTATTGATCATTCCAGTCTTTTACTGTCGAAGACTCAGTTCTTTTATGTGTAAAATCATTGTAATATTGTAAAGTCAATGTTCCACAATTCTGTGCCTTCACAGACATTTGGATGATTCTTATTCTCTAGAATCATCTTTTATACAGAGACTTTGAAGATGGAGTCCTGAAGCCCAGCATGAAAAAACTAAATTTCACCATGACCTCAGTAGATATTATATAACTTTTCTCTTTTAGTATTCTGAGTGAGAAAAGAAAACCATTGCCAAAAATGTGGCTAAGAAATAGGTAACTGGTTAGAGAAGCTTATAGTTGAGCCATTAAAAAATCTTAATAAAGCAGAATGATCCTCAGCTAAATTGTATCAATAGAGTATTATATTGGATATGTGATGAACCACTGAGCAACATTTTAAGTTTTGTCTAACGATATTATAAGGGAGCAGTGCATACCATATTGTATGTACTATGGGAAGACTGTGAAGCTTTTACCTGCAGCCAATATGTTCAACATCTTTACAATATATTCCATTTGCATCTATACAAATTGTTCAGATGCATTCCACAGAGTTGATTATTTCTAGATGGCTGCTTCATATTCATTTTGGACTCTTGTGGTCAAAAGATAAAATTACCTTTATTCACCTAATATAACATCAAGATATGAAAGCCATTGTCTTTTTAAATAAAATAAAATAAGATTTGGTTTGAAGTACCTTAAATTTGTGCCAGGACTCTGTTAGATTCTAACATATAGCAATTGGAAACTAATGACTTTGAAGCAGTAGTTGTAGTCTTCATGTGATCTTGTGATTGGGAGAGATAATAGGAGATATGTTTCAATTATGTTTCCTTGTTTAAAGGGCCTCAATAAACATGTAAATATTTGTATGACTATACATGTATTGTGTCATGTTATACTGCTTGACTAGTAAAGTAATTGGTATATGAGTAATACAAGGGTCTTGCTCAGGACCCCTTTAAATAAGAGTTCAAGAATATTGAGAACAAATTAAATGGTATTATTTAAAAACGAAGTCTACAATTGTGAATAATTTTAAAAGTAATAAATATTCTCATTTAATGAAAAGGTAATTAAATGATCATGTAGTGGCCATCTGGCATGCCATTGGTATGCCCCTTATCTGAAAAGCTCAGGTGTCTTTGGGAGGGGTGAATAATATGGTTAGAAATCTCAGATATTACCAGTGTTCTCAGTCTCTAATTTGTGAATTTTTTGAGGCTCAAGAAATTATTCCCTTATTCCCAGGACTCTTACCTTGTTTATCTTGCTAACTTAATTAGCTTTGGACTACCAGTGTCCAGTGTCCGTGCTTCTCTTTCGAGACAGAGCTGTCTCCAGAGTCTAGACTAGAGCAAATTGGAACAATTGCCCAGGGCTCTGCTCTGCTGGGGAAACCCAGCAGCTGGGACTGCTACAGTAGATTTGTGAATACTTGCTACAGAGGATGGAACAGGGATATGCATGAATACAATGGAGCGCAATTATTAAAAACAATTAGCACATTACTACTACCCTCAACTACTACCCTCAACTTTTGCCCACCCCCTGAAAAGGTGGTGCCCTAAGCATTGTAATCCACTACTAATGAACTCACTCTCTATACCTCGACCACTTTTTCTTAACATTAATTCATGCCTTCATATGTTAATTCAACTAACATGTATTAAGTCTTTACTTTGTATTTTTATATTTGTAACAGATTATTCAATACTTACCATAGTCAAAAGATTACTCTCTCTCTCATACTTTAATGAATACAGTAATCACATGGTCTGCTTATTAAAATTGAATTCTCTGATCCCAGCTCTAGGGATGTACATTCAGTAAGTGAGGCCTCTCCATTTGTATTTTTAAAATACCCAAGATTGTTTATGAAGCGCTTAATTATACCATAAAATCCATACAGTAGGACCCATGTCAGCTCATTTACCACTGGGGTATCCAATATCTAACAGTGTCTGGCACACAGTAGTTACTCAACATGTAATTGTTTTACTGAATTATATTATAAAAATGATGTTAGACTCTAGGGTGCAAAGATGATTTTATCACAAGTCCTCTATGTAAATAAGAGTCCAGGCAGATAACACAAGGCACACTCAAAGGAGTAATTAAAGAGAATTTAATGAAGGGTCATTTACAAAAAGGTATGAGTAGGTTTAAGGAAGCTAAGAAGAGATGGCGAAACACCCAGGGCCTAGTAACAGCCAGAAGAAGCTTCAACCCTCAGGACTAAAACCACAGGGGAGGAACTTAGTACTAGAACCCTGTAAGTATAGCCATCAGAATAAGGGCTGCCCAATATGAGAGAAAGGAGCAAGGGGGAAAAGTACATTGTCTGCATCTCTTCCTGTTCTCTGCTCTAATGATACCACTGGCCAAAAGCACCCAGAACCTAGATGGCAAGAGAGACCAAGTGATAAAGTGTTCCTCCTCTCATGGCACAGAGCAGAGAATGTGGAAAGTGGCTTCCTTCCAGAAGCTGACAGTTTACTGTCTTCTAATTAGTGTAGAGTTACAGATGAATAAAATTTGGAGTGAAGATAATAACTATTACTTATCATGTGATCATTTAGCAATGCCTACGTGGCTCTAGATGGAGCAGTCCATTCAACTTGTCTGGATGTATTGAGGATAAGTTAATTGTGTGACCTCCAAGATGGAACATAAACTAAACAGGGGTTTTCATTTGCCAGATGCTCATGCACTCCCAGACATACGTCCATGTGTACACACACAAATATGCTCACACACACACTTTCGTAGGATTCATAGAACATTGTGAAATGGGATCTCTGCTGGAACCTGGACATTTGGATGTATAAAATCAATTAAATATCACATAAACTTTTGAGAGTTTGACATCTGCAAAACTTAATAGCTATGAATAGATTGACCTATGCTAAAACGATTCAATATTTTAATGTTAAACAACAGAGAGAGAGAGAGAGAGAGAGAAACACCATTAATGTCTAAAGAGGTTGCTTATTCCTACCTTTCTTTTATAACTTTCCTGATTCACACTCCTGGCTTCTATAACTACAAATAATCCCTTTCCATCTAAAATTTGTCTGCTTTCAGCCTCATTTTCAATACTCCCATATTTTAATGTCTGGATTTAAGAATCATTTAAGTCTCTATTTTTAGAGCAACGTGGAATTATAAACCAAAACTTAATGATAATGAGGACAATATTTCAGAAGAGGACAAACGTCTCCTCTGATACATTGCCAAAAATATGCAGCTGAGATGAAGACCACCCAGAAGCTTCAATTACTACATGATGCATCAGCCCATATGTATGAAAGAAAGAAAGAGGGAGAAGGAGGGAGATGGAGGGAGAGAGGGAGGGAGGGAGAGAGAGACAGAGAGACAGAGAGAGAAAAGAAGAAAGAAAGAGAAAGAAAAAAAGAAGGAAAGAAAGAAAGAAAAAAGAAAGAGGGACTAGGGAGAGAGGAGGAGGGAGAGAGGGAAGGAGTGAGGTAGGGAGGAGGAAGGAAGGAAGGGAGGGAGGGAGGGAGGGAGGGAAGGAAATGAAAGAAAGAGTGAGCCATATAGAACATTTGAAACCTGGGCTCAAAGGTGTGTTTCTAGGTAGAATTTAAAGAGGTTGATCCAATCTCCAAATTCAACAGATGTTACTGAGTAACTATGATTTCATGGGTTTCTGTCCTCAAGGATCTTTCAGTTTAGCAGGGGAGGGAGATAAGTCAGGGAAAATATCATAGAAGTTACTGTGATGGACTGCTACTTAGATATGGAAGCAAATTCTACAGAATCTTAGGTCTCACACTGCTGATGACGATTTGAAATTTGATGAAGGCTACGAAAAAGGCAGAATCTCAGTTTGACTTTAGGAGAGGGGAGGATATGCACATGAAGATTTGGCATAAAAGGCCCTTTAAAGCCTTTCAAGTGAGGTAGCTGTGTAAGCATAAGCCAAGACATTCTGAAATGTTAGTTGTATCTGGGGAATGGCAAGTCAGTCAATGGTCGAGGGTGATCTGTGTGGAAGAATGAGGCCAGAAAGCCATTTTGGCCTAGATCATGAAAGAAGTTGAAGGCCATAAGCTTTTGGGGATTATTCTTCTGGCAGTGGAGAGTCATGAAATTTTTGTCATAAGGTCATGAGGGGTTAGAGTAGGGATGAGACATTCAATTGCATGTCTTGAGAAAGATTTTAACTTTTGAATTTGAGAAGGATCCCTGTAGATGAAAAGAACGGTGGTAACAGGAACAAACACCTTTTTAAAAGAAGCAATGGAGGACTAGTAAATGGATGTGAGGCCTATGGGAGAAGGTATTACCAAAGATGTCAAAATCCTGAGGTTTCTGGTCTGGATGACTCACGCTTTGAACAGAGATAGGGTTTGTCTATTTCCTTCCTCCTTCCATGTTGTCTGTCTTTATAGTCTCCTCTTCCTTAATTATGATATTGAACATATTAAATTTGAGTTCCTAGTGGACTATTTTAGTCTGAAATTCAGGCAAAATCAGTTGTTGAGTTTGGTTACGTACAACTGAGAGTTTATTGCGTAAGTATGGAATAGTGGGTGGGACGAGAGTATAAAGCAGCAGAGGATAATGAAGCAGGGGGTAGAAATAGGAAGAACATCGGAAAACACCTACTCTTCAATGTCAAAGGGAGAAGAGTTGAATCTGGGTTAATTCCGATGTAAATGTTCTCTCTTACTTGAGAGAAAGGAAATGAGTTCAGCTATTTCCCATAGAGATTTGGTTTGAGTATACACCACTGAATGATCTCATTTAGTTCTTTCAATCCAGTGGATAGTATATGGTTAGACATTCATAAAACCTAATGAAAAAACAATAATCAATATTTTTATCCTGGTATTGACCCTAGTCAGGAATTGTGTGTGTGTGTGTGTATGTGTGTGTGTGTGTGTCTGTGTGTCTACACCTCAGAAATTTGTTTTCCTTTTTAATTAAATAAAGCCCACGTTTGTTGGCTTTTAGGGTGGGCTGCAAGGCCCATCTGTTTAACTAGGCAATTGCCTGATATTGCAGGGGGAAGATTGGCAAGTGTAAGTGTGAAATTGAATACCAGATACAGGCTATTTAAAGCTGAAATTTTCTTTAATAAATTCACCCAGAGGTGTTCAGCCATAGGTAGTGTGGAAAACAATAATAATTTGTGTGAAAGAATATATTTTTAAAGGTTGATTGCCGAGTGATTGTGGGAAGAAATAGACTCAGGGTAGCTCCTCTCTGATAATGCCTCTCTTCCCTCAGGTGTTACCATGAAGGAAGGCAGAGTATTTCCATAATTGCTTTTGATATGCTGGAAGGCAAATGGTCTTCCATTTCATATGAGGTAGGACTAACTAGAAAGCAAATAATACATAAATGTTTTCTTGATAGTATATGTTAAAGCAGTCGGCATTTAGGACCAAGGGTTGTCAATCTTTGAGGTTTCTAACAGGAATTGCAATTTATGACGTGTTAGGGTAAACAGTTGGATTACATTTCTGAAATACGTGTTCCATCAGGTATGATTACAGGCACTGGAACTGTAAGTAAGTAGTGCACTAAAAGGCTGAAAATGTAAAACAAGTACGCTTGTGCTCAACTACTAATCCCTCTTTGTATCTCTGCTGAATAAACTACAAGAAAAGGGGGAAAAAGAATATTTAAATAAAAAAACAGAAAAAGTATGTCATTTTGATAAATAATATGCATTAATAATACAGCTTGAGGAACTGTTTCATCAGTGCTACATCCAAGAGAGAAGATTCCATAATTCAAGAAATTATGAAAGATTATAAGGACATTATTTTAATTAAAATTTGCTTCTTTTGTTTGCTTTTTTCTTTCTCTTAATAATGCCTTTATTTTCTGGTGTGTCCTATAAAAGCACAGGTTGTCATTTTAACATCCAGTCCTCATTGTTCAGAAATGTGTTGCAAATAAGAGAATAGTTTTAAGAGTTTTGCATATGTTTGACAGCAGAAGGTATTAAATGTAAATAAATCTTTAATATTTCCCCTAATTCAGTTTCTGCCTTGCAAATGTCAGGCCTAGAAAAACAAATCAACAAACATTTCAAGGAAAACAATATACGTAACTTATTTTATATATTAAAAACAACTGTCAAACAATTATGACCTCATGTATTAGTTGGTTGTTTTGAAATATTCCTACTAGAATTAAAAAATGCTATGAGGGCCTTTGAGCTTAAACATATTGGGTCAATCAAGATCACATGTAATATATCTAAAGCATAAGGTAAAAATTTTCTTCATAAATTATTTCATAAATAAATAATTTGCTTAAAAAAGTTTACAAAAATATTTGTGCTTTATTAAGTTCTCTACAGATCCTTTGTGGTTAATGTAAATGAATTGATACAGACAGCAGTTTGATCTGCTCTACTCTAACTTGAAATACAAAAAGTAACATGAAGAGATTCTTCATTTCTCAGGAAAACTTCAGCAAGATTGAGTCCGTGAAACTTCATTCATTAAATTTTTAAGTGACCATGAATTTGTTGGCTTCAGTACCTGAAGTGTAACTTTATCCTTTCAATTAAAAGACATAATTCACCCTGAGACCTTTGGCTTTAACTTTTCATATAATATGTAATTTTGGGTACACTTAATGGTCAAATTTTGTATTATTACAGGTGGAAAAACACCAGCCATCTCAAGGGCTTTGTGCTTGCAAAAGCATGTAATTTCATTTTTTTTTAACCAATTTAATCAATGATTGTTTCGTGTGAATAAATTTACAGTCTTGATGATTGCCTTAGATTTGTGGGTGATGGAGAGGAAGATCACTTCCCGTTTTAAAATGTCATTTAAATCTTGGGGAGCAGAGGGAGATTAGGGGCCTAATCCTTGTGATAAATTGTACTATTTAACTTTGCTAAGATGCTATAGCCCCAGATTTTATCAATTAGATACCAGCTTCAGCAGTTTTAGGTGATATTAACCCTTTAAATACAGACAGTCTGACTATTTGAATATATATTTCAAAATTTATTTAATATTTTTAGTTAGTCATGGCCAAAGAATGTTTCACTCAGATCCTTATTTTTCTCCTTTAATAAAAATGCTTCTCACTGTGCCGTGCATATTTCCATAAAAGTCGGCAAGTTAATTTATGGCTTAAAAAAAGAAAATCGAAGGTCTATATTTAATATATGAATACTTTTTACAGTGGAAATTGGTGGTGGACAGTATTAAATGACTCCAGTGTGGAAATATGCAGGTGGTCATTAGTAGCTGACTATGAGATTTACTGAAGATTTTGATATTAATTTTCCCTGCATACAGGACTATATATAAATCTAACTCTGTTCCCAAATTAATTTCAATGGATGATAACATATGAATAACTCCAAGCATATGAGGTTCATTGTCTTCTCTCTCCTTTAGGGAATATATTGTTTGCTTCATTGTGAAACTGTATTTTGACTACTTTTTCACCTGACTAGTTTCTCTATTGCAAAAGAATTATTGCTTTTCTACTCATAAAGAGTGTATGGGAAACGGTACCAAAATACTTCTGGAATAAATGTGCTACAAAAAAAATCACGTATCTGCTTGACTAGGTATATTAAATAAAGACCATAGAGAAAAAAAGAGTAAGGTTCTAAAAGCACCTGCTTCAGTTTTAATTTTTTAATGTGATTGGCTTTTTCACTTCTGATAATAGTATGTTTGGAAAATATACCCATCTTTTCTCTAAAAAGATGCAAGAATCATTAAGTGAAAAATATTTTGGAGGAAATTACTTCATCTTCGGCTCTCAGGTTCATGATTGTACCTCTCTAAAACTCTGATTTTAATCATTTTGTAGTTTGGAAAAGGAAAGATGTTTCTCCTTTTAGTACAAAATTACTTTAAACTGACTTTCAGCAGAGGAAAAACATGCCACTTAAAGTCACCCAACTGAAGAAAATGAAGTCCAAACGCCCAAGAAATGTTTACTTAGTTTTTAACACCTACTATACTTTGAATCCTGTCATGGTAATGTTTTATGCATTGTTAATCTTTAGAAAAAAAAAAAAAAAAAAAAAAAAAGCAAAAAAAAGCTCAATCCAGTGAACTTTATGTTGAGGCAATTTCTCTTAACAATGAGAGTATATGGAGATGTGAAGTAGGTAAAAAAGAATGTCACGCTTAATTCAGAGTTCCTTATCTGCTACTAAAACCCCAAACTGCACGTATTAATCTTGCGGCATTTGAAAAATGTTCCCATTTTGTCTATTTTGTGGTACCCCCTTAAAGCACCCATTGAGTTTCTGGCTTCTCTTTAGCTCAGAAAACCATAGCAACCCCAGTCCGCACTTCTCCAACTCAGGATAGAGTTCAAGTTGTTCTCCTGAAGCCTTCTTGCCATGAAAAGCATGGGAAACGCTGATCACCAACTAGGTGTCCTAAGACTTCTTGCCACAGATAAAGGGCGGGGGAGGGGGCGCACACGCACCGACACACATCCTGCGTCCTTTAATTGGGAGAGGGAAGGGAAAGTAGCCACGGAAAGGTAAAAGGACTTTGGGAGTTCTTGTGATTGTTTCTGGGAGCATCTCTGAGTGCCTGGGGAACGTCGGTGGGGCGGTCACGCACGGCCCCCCACCTGCCCCCCAACTCCCCCAAGGTAAGTCCTCGTCTTTATCACAGCCTTCCTAACGCGTTCGGATTTTTCCTCCTTTTCCAGCCCGCACGTTCGCAGACGGGAGGTGGGGGAGGGAGGAGGGGGAGAGGCGGGGCGGGAAGGTAGCCGGGTCGCTGCACCGCGCCGCTCTCATTTGCGGCGCTCCGACTCGGGCGAAGTTCTCGCGCAGCCGGCTCGCCGCGGCCGGGGCCGGTCCCGGCGGGCGGCGGCGGCGGCGGGTGCTCGGGGCCGGGCGGGGCGGCGGCGGCGGCGGCGCGGGGACGCGCGCTGTCTCTTTAAGGGAGAGCTCGGTCTGGGGTGGCGCTTTCCTCCGCGAAGGCTCCTTTGATATTAATAGTGTTGGTGTCTTGAAACTGACGTAATGCGCGGAGACTGAGGTCCTGACAAGCGATAACATTTCTGATAAAGACCCGATCTCACTGCAATCTCTAGCGTCCTCTTTTTTGGTGCTGCTCGTTTCTCCAGACCTCGCGTCCTCTCGATCGCTCTCTCGCCTTCCTATTTCTTTTCTTTTCTTTTTTTTTTAAACAAAAAACAACACCCCCTCCCCTCTCCCACCCGGCACCGGGCACATCCTTGCTCTATTTCCTTTCTCTTTCTCTCTCTCTTTCTCTCTCTCTCTCTCTCTTTTTTTTTTAATTAGGGGGGGGAGGGAGAGGAAGGGGGGGAGGCAGGAAAGACCTTTTTCTCTCCCCCCCCAAAAAATAATCCAAGATCAACTCTGCAAACAACAGAAGACGGTTCATGGCTTTGGCCGCCGCGCCACCATCTTTCGGGCTGCCGAGGGTGTTCTTGACGATTAATCAACAGGTAAGGAGGGGAGGCCCGGGCGGGCCGCGGGGCCGGGGGCCGCGGGGGGCGCGGGGGGCGCGGGCTCCCCTCGGCCGGGCCCGGAGCGCCGCGACGCGAGTGCAGCGCCCGCTCGTGTGTGCGCAAAATGTGGGCGATCGCGAGCGGGGAGCCCTGGGAATTAAAAGTGACTTTCTTTGAAAAAAAAAAAAAAAAAAAAAAAAAAAAAAAAAAAAAAAAAAAAAAAAGCCGAGGGAGAGTGTGCAGAAAGCCAAGCGCAGGCTTCTCGGGTTTCACATGCATTTTCTTTCTTCCTTTTTGCGCGTGTGATTTCTTTTCTTTCTTTCTTCTCTTCTGCTCCCTTTTCCCCCCTTCCTCTCCTCCTTTTTGTGGGTCTGAGGCATCCGAGCCTTGGAAACCAGCGACTTCAAACTGCAGTAGCCCCTGGAGTCAGCAGGGTCAAGTTCAGCCGCCGGGGAGGAGGAAAAACAAATCCCCATTTGCCAAAAAAAGAAGTTTCAGGCCGGCGCCCCCTCCCCCTCACGGCCCCACTCCCCCTCGCTGTCTCTTTCTGGCTGATTTTAATTCTCTCCTACCGGGCGCAGCGGAGGAGCTGGAGGTGGCTGGACCCGAGGGGCCGCCGCCGCCGCCGCCACTGCAAGTTTTCTGGGGGCTCCTGACAAGCGGGGCGCAGTCTAGCCACCAGCATGCAGAGTAGTAAGTTGGGCGAACTCGGGAGGGTCGGGAGGGTCTCAGAGAGGGGCCTCCGTGTGGTCCCCAAAGTGGGGAAACAGCACAGGACTGCCTTTGGCTTTGAAGAGTTTGCAAAGGCAGGCTTCAAACTTTTTTCCCTTAAAGGCCCAGCTGGGCTGGAGAAGGCGGGTGTCGCATCCCTTGGTGCACCCGCCTCAGAGCGGCCCAGGACAGCTTGGCCGAGGGGTCTGTGCCCTGTCGGTACCATGTGGCAGGGCCTTGCAGCCCGGACGCTTCCGTAGGGGCTGAGGAAAGGGCAGACTTCCTCTGCGGTGCGGTTGATGCGCCATGTGTCGCGCGGGTCAGGGGACACTGGCCGGTGATTAAATGCCTGACAGCAGTGGGACATCCAGGCGGACAGAGGCTTTTGCCTTCTGTCTAGTTCCTGTTTGGGATCTAGAGAAATGCATCCTTGAATGGCAAAGGCAAACACCCCTGTCCCTCCAAATAACTCCAGGATAATAGGACCCCATGAATAATTTGAGGGTGAGGCGGAGGTGGGAGCTGTTTGAAGTGCAGAGCTGTTCTGTGGCTGGGAAAGCTTTTCTGTTAGTACCTGTCGGAGATGGTGGTGTTTCCCCCTTTCCTTAGGGAAGTCAGTAACTGTTTTATGGGCCCAGGACTCTAAAGCAATTTAAGTTAGGGGGTGAGAAGGACTGGTGGGTTTCAGAGGGAATCTTGGACTTATTAAATTTTAGGACCTGCCTTACTTCCCTCTATCTTTTTAGGCCTCAGAATTGATGCTTTGAAAGTTCTTGAGTAAGCCATGGATCTTAATGATGACTCTAAATTATGATAGAATATTCATTCTTATCCCATTTTGGAAAATCACGGCTAGAGTTTAAGCGAGGTAAGTGAAGTGAGAAGCTCAGCGGAGAAGTTAAATCTGAGTCAAGTTAGGCCTATTCATTGAACTTTTGTAGCTTCATTGAACTTTTGTAAACGCACCAGGTGAACAGGAAAGGGTCTGGGAGAGATAATAAGTACAAAAGAAAAATACAGATAGGGCCTGAGACAAAATTACAAAGAAATGATAACTCTAGGCCTGGTTGTTGGCTAAAACTTGATTGTTCAAAGCAAAAATAAAATAGGAGCCTTCCAACAATTCTTCAAAGTCCTCCAGCTCTGAAGCTAAAACCTATGGATCTTGCTGGCATCATGTTACTTTCCTGCTGGTTTTAGAAAAAGTTGATCATTTAGAAAAGGCTGCCAGAGTTAAAAATGCAAGGGACAGCAAAGGAAAGTCATGCGGGCAGCCAGTTCTTGACGTGGACAAAATGAGAATGAAAGTTTCTGAACTCACTGTTGTGAAGTTTTACATGCCGCTCATTTGCTTAGAAGTCTCTCTCAGATATTCCACCAGTTAACGTAAAAAAGCAAACAGGATCTAAAATCGTGTGGGCTTTTTTTTTCTTTCCCCAAGTATGCCAGGGTTGTGAATAAATACAGGGTTTGTTTGGGAAGATGAAGCGTTTCCTGTAAGTTATGATGCTGACAGGACAGTCTGGAAATGATACCAACATTTTGAGGATTTTTTTTTTACCTTTAAGTGAAAGTTTATTAATGATGTGCTTAATCTTAACAAGTCAAATATATTCTTAGAGTTTCTCTTTCCTTGGATTTCATAACTTCCTTTTAAAGCTATACCTTTGGATAAAAACATCTCTGGATTCAGTTTTAATATGCAGGGCTACTAACATCTAAAGTTTGACGATTATTTCTGGATGTTAATAACGTGAAAATAAAACTCCTGAGGGGGAAATAGAGTCTGAATGCCAATGTTATAATTTGATTTTTCTAAATGTGAGGCCTTCAGAAGCTTCATTAGTACTCTGTTGGCAAAGTATTATTTATACGGGCGAGCTGATGTTTATGGCTTCCTGATACGTATGTTAGATGTCAGGATATATATGTGTGCACTGCTTATGCACACATAATAGCTAAGTTTAACACTTTTTGAATAAGTGGTGGAACATAGCAAGTTACTAACACAAAGTTTGCCACTCCTTTGAGTTCTAGATGCTGTAAGGGTCTGTGCTGCTGTTTAGGTTTTGTCCTTTGTTTCTTAAAGGTAACATTAAAGGAAGGAGAAGAGTGTCATAGTAGCTGTGAAGTCTGAGCTGAGTTTAGAGTTTAGGATTTCGATCACTAATATTTTAAATGATTTTATAAAGCTTTCTGCATACGTGTTCGAAAACCAGTTTAGGATCTGAATCGGTGTGCTAATCCTAAGTGAGCTACACATACTACTACCATATTTTCAGTATTGTTTAAGTCACCTACCACTCCTGAGTTTATTCTGATTTACATCATATAGATCTTTCCTATAAGGAAATCTTCATTTATAGGGAAAACCTTTAGAACAGAGAAATGAATGCATCTGTAGAAAAGCAGCTTTTACGATTCTGGTATTTCAGTGATAGTTCTATTATCTCTACTATTATTAGATGTATATGTATATGTATGTACAGAGATACAAACCACAATATGTGATTAATGATCTGTACATTTTTATTAAGAAAGCAAACCAAAGAGTGTAGATTTTTATAAACTCTTGTCTTCTTTGTTGAAGTAAATAAGCATAACTGAAAGTTTTCAGAGGACTTACAGCAAATTGTTTCTGAGCTAGAACTCCATTTCACATTTGAAATTGGAATAAATACTGATAACTGGACTTTAAATATTTTTCACAACACAAATGTTGTAAAATAATTCTATTTTAACTTCAGTTCTTCTTTTGATAGCAGCGATAATGAACAACACTATGCTATTGTGTGTAAAACAAAGTAGACTTTAAGAAAGTTATGGGCAGGTGGCTATAATTGATTTAAAGGAAAAATTATTTTTGTAATAAGGGATGAACTTAAAATGACTGGCTTACATTAAAACATATTCTTATTAAGATTTCTCTGGTGTGTAAAATGAAGCCATTCATTCAACAGGCTGACAACTTTCCACTTGGTATTTGCCTTTCCTTAATTTAGTTTCCGCAGGACAGCTAGTGTGGTAGTCTGCATCTGTTTTTAGCAGGCATAGAAAACTATAAACTCAGACAGTTCTGTCCCAAATATTGAAGCTCACAAGTTACAATCAATTTGATTTAAAAAAAAGGGAAGATTTATGGGCTCGTTTTTTGTTGTTCATCCTTGTTAGGTCAAGCTTTCAGGTAATAGGTTTCTTTTTCTCCCTCTTTTGCTGATGATAACTACTAATATCATTGATAACTAATTCTGAGTCTTGTTTACTCATTTATCATCCTTATTTTACTATTTGTTGAAGTTTTGAGAAATTAATGACAACATATGTAGACTTGTTTTTACTTTGATGGCTTATCTATGTGAAAACGACATTTATCTTTTGTTATTATACAGAAATAAGTGAATTCTTTGTTACTATAATAGTTATGATTTATGGAATTTTTGAGTTCCCCTTAGATATAAAGATGCTCTTCTCTAGCCTTTGCCAAGTAGACATTTAATCTAATTATTTGAGCGTACTTGTCATGTATAGAAAATACTAACAGACTTTGCAATTATTTACATTAAAAAATTAACGCAGAGGTTTGTTGTAGTATAATTTTAAAAATAATTTGTCTCCTGAAAACTGTAACCAGTAGATTAAAGTAAATATGCTGAAATACCAAGTCTTGTTTTATACCATTGTTCAATAGCAAATAGTGCTGCAGAGGAAATAACTATTTTTTAAAATTTATCCTCCAATGTAAGTAGGGCCAATGTCATTTGTTTGTATAAAATATTCTATTAATTATTTATGACCTTTATAAATAATATTTTCAATTTTATTATTATGATCACTTTTTGAGCTGTCAGTGCTCAGTGATTCTCCTATTCCTGAGAACTGAATTTGGCCTTAAGTTTGCTTTTTTGATGGACATAATAATGTAGAACTCAACTTTGGTTAGAAAGAGATCTTTGAGCTCAAGGAATCTTTGAAGCTGCAGTGGGATCTACAGGTGAAAACCATTTGAATTGTTAAGTATTAGTTAGGTGAAGAAACTTGACTGGTCCCTGCAGCATATAGTAGCTATTATTGTAGCGGTCTACTTTTTGCTATACTACTTTTTTTTCTTTTTTTCTTTTTCCAAGAGCACAAATCCAAATAGCGAAACTAAAGGTGAAATTATCTATGTACTTCAAATTTGTAGCATCGTTTGAAGTCATTTTCTGATTCCAAGCTATAACTGAAATACAAATAACATTAAGACATCCCAAAGAAGACATTAGGATACACTTGTCGTTCTTAAGTGTATTTCACTAAAAATAATAATAAAAAAACTTTTAATTTTTAAAATGTTTCTAGCTTTTAAAAAACCTGCAGTAAATTCTTTACAAGTGGCTAGACACCTTCCCTGGTGGTTTAGTTTATACAAGCAGGAAACTTTCTCTCCTACTCTTTCTCTCTCTCTTTCTTGTTTTCTTTAAACCAACTGACGTAATGCCAAACTTTGCTTTAAAAGAACAGACAGAAGTAATTGGTAGCTTTTAACTTTTAATAATGTTCTGGATTGGTTTTAGTGGCCAAAATGCCATTAAAAAAAAAAAAAAAAAAGTTCAAGTAAGAACGGGCTTGTGGCCTGAGGAAGAAAGGCTCTGTTGATGCAGTTATTTTTATTCTTGTTTTTCAATCTGTTATTAAAAATCTTTCCTGCTGAGCACTGCTGGATTTCTCCAATTGCTCTTTGTGATGGCTGGTGCATTTCAGGTTACCGTAACTTAAACAGTTTTTGGGTTTTGGGGAGGGTGGGTATTTGTGTTGCATTATTTCTTTCTTATTTAGAAAAAACTCCATTTGTTTTTGTTTCAATTGAGATTAATTAATTAAGGTTATCAATGGCCACAGGTCAAAGAATTTGTTTATATAAAGAATGTGACACCTGTTAGAAAGAACCTAAAATGTGGAAGTTTACTTGTGATGTTAATCATTTTTACGTGCCCAGGTGAAACTTTACAAAAATACATTTTTAGATTGAAAACACTAATTTTAAGGGTCAGTGCATTTCTACGGGCAGCTCCTTTTTTCTTACAATTTTAGATAATCTTTTACCCTAATTATCAAGCAATATTTTTAATTTCTGTCCTTTTTTTTTTTAATTATTAAATAGTCATTTCTTTCTTTCTGACTGCACAGGCAAACAGAGCTTTCTTCAGTTAAGAGACATCTTGGTGATGTTGATTGACATCAGGGCAACTTCAGAAGCTGGCAAGTAGGAAAATCTTTTTAGGGGGCAAAAAGATTTGTGTTAGTATTCCCTTCCTTGAGGAAAGATACTCCACCCAGAAATGGGGCCCTCTGCCCCATTTGTTGGGTCAGAACTAAGTACTGTCTGGACATTTCTTCTGTGGATTGTTTCTGAGGTTTAAGTCTTATATTTACTTGTCCTGGACTTTGCTTTTAACCCAAATTGTTCCTGATAGATTTTGTTTTCCTTCCTTACCTAGAGCTCATTTAAGGAATAATACATAGTGAAAATTAAGTGTCACACAGGGAGGAGTATAGTCTAAGGCATTTATAATGATCATAAAAAGCATTCCGCATATTCATGGCATTGAAGTGTTCTCTGTTTAGAAACTTGACAGTTTTGATTTACTTGATAGATTTCTCAGTTTTTCTTGTGAGAGTTACAGACTCTAGTTCAAATAATAGACATTCCTGTTTTGCTCATGGCTCCTTTAGTTAAAGATTTGTTAGGAAAAACTTCAGGAACTTAATCTATATGTTGTTCACAACAGCATAGTGAAAGTTTCTTGGAGTAAGTCAAGATTAATTTCATTTATTACAAAGTTTTCAAACATCTATTTCATGTTATGGCTGCGTCTGTCAATAAATTTTTATTTAATGAATGTTGTTTGTTACTTCAAAACTGAGAGAAAAGTAATAGTTTAGCAACAAGGAAAGAAGGCAAAAGGAGTTGTTTAGAGCTGCAGTCCCTTAATATCAGCAGAGTGTTTACTGGTAAGTGGTGGGGAGGGGTTGGTGGGAGGCTTTGTGGAAGATGATACCCAAAAAAAAAAAAAAAAATCCATCAATTGCGCATATGCTCCCCTCCCCTTAAGGCTTACTTAAACAATATGTTTCGGTTTTTCTTCAAACCATTCTGAACCATTTCTGCTCCAAGAATCCACCTCTATCTCGGTTCCTGAGAGATTAAGGATAACATTTTCTGTTGTATAATGAACAGCAACATTATTTGAACAAAGGTAACACATTTTGATTTGTGTAATCTTTTAGTAGCTAGTCATAGGATACCTGTAATATGAGAGAAGTTCTAGCAGTGTAATTGCCTGGAAATGCTTGAAGTATCTACGATAGCTTTGCTATGTTTGAATTAATGCCAATACATGTGCATGCTATAATAGATGTATTTTATATATGGAATGTATATAGGCAGATATTACTTAGACACATCTTGATGATGAAATCTGGAATGCTAAACTATTAACTCTATGCTTGAAATGTGAATCTTTTAAGGAGTTACATGACCTACATAATGAAGTCTAAAAGTTTGAAATGAGTATGCAGTTTAAACATAATGAATCAATTGTTATCATAATACTTATATCTGCTTTGAATTTACTAAGGATTTTTTTTAAAGGAAAAAAACTATAAATCAAAATGCCACCTTTCAGTGTATTTTAAGAAATGTATCTGAGGTCATTTTTTAAAAGTCGCATTTCTGTTGAGAGGAGCAGTTAAGGGACAGGACTGTGAGTATGTCATTTTATGGGCTACCACTTGATTGTTTACAATTCTACCATCTCAAAACGTTATGTGGAAATAATATGGAACATGTAAAGACTCTGTACTATGACCCAATGCGTTTTTCCCTAGGGTGATGGATTCTGTGCGTCACCAAATTTGTGATGCTATTTGCCAGGCTTGTAATACTGGTTTTGAGGGTTGCTCTATGTCCTATTTCATCAAGCAACACAATATAACAACCTTGGTATCTAGGGTAATTGACACAGTCAAATAGGTTCTGGAAAATATTCCATATACTTTTAAGTAAGTCAGAAGTTAATGTACATATTAAATTTATTTAGCATGAATAAACAAATGATTTATCGTTAGCTATTTGTCTTCTATACTAGACAGTGTTAGAAGGAAATATACAAGTATCTACAGTTTATGTTCCATTTCTTTGTTTCTTTTTCAGGGGAGCATGGTTCCCTTGTTTACATTAATAATAGCTTTATCTATTAATTACTTTGCATTCCTGATAACGGGTAGGATAGTATCATAAAGAATACTAAACATATTTATATTATCTATTCTATATGTCTCACACTTGAAAAAAACATTAATATTATTAGTTGTTAAGTTGAGTGTCATAGTAACCAGGAATGAATCCAGTACTGTATAAGACAATAGATAAGACCACAACTGCTATTTAAACACTAAAAATATCTTAGCTGTAGAAAAAGAAAGATCAAAAGGATTTCAGAGCTGTTTTTACTTCTAGAATTTGGACAGAATGTATAAAGCTTACAAAGCAATAAACATTCATAATATAACATGCGCTTCCTAATTGAATACTACAATATGGCTTTTTGTGAATTCTTGTGAATTGCTATTTCAGTTTCTCTGTATCATATTGAACATCAGACACGTTTATAAATAGTGTAAAATATATGGGAGAAGTTAGTTTGTGGAGTCTAATTTCTCTATTACATGATATACTTCATGTGCACAGGGATCAAGCATTACTAGTCTAGTTTTAGCTTTTTTTCTCTGAGCTATGCACAAGTGCAACATATGAATTTGTGGCTTCATATTAACTAAGTGCGTACATGTACGTGCAGGATATCTGTAGTCTCACTTGCATAGAATGTTTGTACATTACAGGTACTACATGGAATTTAAACATACTGCATATTTTTTGAAATGACTTTAGTCTTTGTAATGCCCATTTTAATTACTTAATGCATCCTAACACCTATTTGAGGGTTAATTTAATTGTAATTTTGGTTCTGAAATGAGAGCATGATGGACAAAACAAATTAAAAAGCAAATCCTACTTGTGTCTACTCTGTGATGTCATTATCTGCACATCTTCTTTAGCTTTGCAAGATGTGGAAATAAATACACCAGCCTATTTTATCTCAATACTGTCAAGTAGCTCTGAACATATAAAAGTTCCTAAAAGAAAGTTTTGCATTTGTTTTTGCTTTGCTTTTTGATGCCAAGTTAAGACAGGTCATATATATGTTAATTTTAATCAAGGCCCATATTACTAAACTTTTCAATATATATTCACCTCTTTGTTGTATTATTAATAATTCTGCATCAATTATTTTTTGGTAAACTTTTCAGGTCTTTTAAAATCATATGTTTCACCTGTATTTGGCTGCTGAATTTTTATGTTAGTAAATATATTTAAATTATAAATAGAAAAATACGAACGATATTAAGCTGTCTTTAACTTAATATTAGAAGTACATCTTTTTAAAAGATTATTGCAATATTTGCTCTTCAGTTCTGCAAACTTAGGAAGATTCTAGAAAACAATTTATCTACAAGTGGCCACTGTAAGCAGTTATACATTCAAGGACTGAAAAATATGAAATACTATTTTCTGGAACTTATAAACAAACACTAAGACATGTTTCTCCTTTGTATTTAGAATGCATTTGCATTACATTCTTTGGATGTATGATGTGGTAAATTACTGTAAGAAACTCAATGTCATCTAAATCTCAATTACAATAAACTATTTTACTCTATCCCATTACTGTTTATTCTATTTTTAAAGTCTGATTTTTAAGACAGCTTATGCTTTTGAAGGAATGCCCTAATTATTTATGACATATTTTACCTTTTCTTTGATAAGCTTTAAGAAAGCTGTCAGTAAGAAGATTTTAGGTCATTAGTAAAAATCATAAGGTATACATTTTATATGTAAATATGTGTACATGATCTTGCATCTTCACTGTGTCAAACATTTAACTCTTTAGTGTTACACATATTTGTATTCAGTGTTACACATATTTGTGTACCTTTAGTGTAACACATATTTGTATTTAGCATTACATGTATTTGTGTACATTTATGTACATCGTGTACGCTTTACTCCCAGAATAATTCAGTATACCACCGTTAGCATGTAATTATGCACATACATGTTCTTCTCACTTCCTGAACAATGCAGTATATCCTTGGCAATACTGACATTTTGAAAATGAGAGCAATAATGATTAGAGCTGAAGAACTGGGGTAGATATTAGTGTTAAGAGTTTCCCTCATTTTTATTTTTCACATTTTCAGTTCCTTCTTTAAAAGAGAGATTGTATATATCTGAACAGAAGGGGGACTAGGATGCTGTATAATCCATGATAACATAAGGAACGGTTGCTGCATATGGCTTTATTTATATATCTCTGACATAGAAAACTTTGACCACTTTGCCTGTTGTACTTGGGAATTTTAGATAAACCCCATTGGGGTCACACTCATCAGTTCCGGCTTTGCGTGACGAAAAGCATTCTCTAGCTTCTGTTGTGCTACTGTGCTGCTTTCCTTTAGGAGTGGAAGGTCCTGTATGTTAATTTGGCATTTGGAAGCACAACTAGAATTCTTACATTTTGAAAATCCTCTAAATGGTTTGCAGAAGAGTGAGCAGAGATCATAGGCTGCGTGATGTCATTGATTTTAGGATACTAAAGAAAATTGTGCTGAGACCAAGCATGCTTCCTTTGGCTTATTCTGCCCTGCTTTATCATCATTTTTTCTTTTTTATCAAACCTCTAGTCCTCTCATCACCCCCACAGTGTGGGGTCTAATATTTTACTTTCTGGGGGAGTAAGAAATTACCTTCTCAGTGGAAAAGCGTGTAAGCTTCAGGATTTATAACTACCTTTATAACTTTTCCATTTTGGGGGCAGTGTCTAAGAAGAGGAAGAAGCTTACATACTTGATTTGATTTAATTTGATTGTTTGCTATTGAGTAGGAGTTTGCTATTCCATTTCTATGAGAAAATGCACTGAATAGAATTAAATAAAGTTGTATAATTTTGAAACAATTATAAGCACTAACTATGACATAGTTTTGGCTTTAAAAAAAGTCAATTTTAGTTACGTAGTACTTCCACCAAACGCTCTATTCCAGGTTTATAAATGTGAATTTGACCATTCAATCATCGATGATGCTTGAAAGTCATGTTTTCTGTATTTAGGGCAGAAGAATACTTAAAAGATTCTCACCATCAGTATGTTTTAAATTCCTAAGAAGCAGAATGCCAAGTATCATGTTATCAACACTTTGAGGTCTATAGTAAGGAGTTTACTTGCTTATGGTAGCTTATAAATTCAATAACATCAGTCACAGGCTGCTTAACATATTTATGAGTTGAGTTAGTGTAGTTCAACAAATGATTGTATTTCCGTCAAGTTTAGGGAGTAATGTAAACTAGAATAGTAGCCATCTAGTAGCTCTGAGGTTTAAAATTCGTAACTGATTTTTAGGAGCAATGACACGAATATCATATCAGGTAGAAATACTCGGAGTGATCACCTTTTATAAGAGTTAGTTCTATCTTTCATGTCTAGGAAAATATAACAGTGAATGTTTGTTTTTTGTATGTTTTGTCTCCAAGCAGAGGAAATTGACAGTTTTATGTTTTAAGTGCCGAAGTTGTTTTTGGCTAAGCAGTTCCAGAGTTAATCACTGGGATGTTAGCTTGAATTTTTGTCTTTAAAAAGTTTTAGATTTTTAAAACGAAATATGCTTTCATTATTTCCAAATTGACACTTTGTGTTCTGGATTAGTTTTTAGAGAAATGTTTTCCAAATTCTCTTGGATTACTTGAAGTCCATTGATTTTGAAATACTTAGTTTAGTTTTTTTCTTTTAAAGTACTTCTTTTCAAGGTTTTCTTATTATAGAAACCTTGTAATTTCTTATAAAACACAAATGAATTTTGCAATTATTTTGTATTTTCTTCTCTTGTGTTGTTTTTTCCAGAAGCTTTTTGATGCATCAGAAATTAATAGATCAGTGATTTCAGTTCTCCTGTCACACCTTTTTGTGATAAGATATTTTGGTCATTTCTAAGGAGTAGTTAGAGGGAACTCCTTTCATAAATCATTTTCACTTCAAAAAAGAGAGATGTTGGAAAATCATATAGTATTCTTTGTCATTAGTTGAAAATTATGAATGATGTAAAATAATATGATGTTTAGTTGTTTCTCATTTAGACATGACGCATTTTATATCTGAAAATTTGATGGGAGGAAAAAGAAAAAGCAAACAAAAGACCTGATAACTTTTACCAGGCTTGAAACTAGCTTAAGATAGTTCTGTGGAATTCTCTAAAAGTGGTAAGAAAATTTAAAGTACTGCCCAAACACAGGGTTAAATTTAAATCTGTATGTAGAGTGGAGACTTCAACCCGACATATTTTAATGTAAAGACATTTTAGAATAAAGAAAACTTTCTCTGTTTTGGGGGGCTGTTTTTGTATTTTCAGCTGCTTTGCTTGAGATGATCAGCATTCTTAAATTATAATTATGTGTAAAAACAAATAAGCTGCTACTATAAACTAATAGCTCTGCACATACATCTTGAATACTATTAGAAAACATTTTCATTAGGAATACATGCATTGGGCCCTAAGTAAATTTAAGATACCAAACTGCAAACTTAGTATCTCTAATGCATTACCCATACTAGTCCCTGAAAAATGGAATTGATTCTGAGAGAGGTTATTATTTCCACTACTAGTAGAGTGTATTTAACAATAGTTTGGTTGAAATTTGAGCATTTCAACCAGCTACCCCCTTGCTTGGTTCCTGTGATGTTAGGCAAATATTTTGCCAAAATGTTTGGTCCGATGTAATCACATCGGTGTTGTGTAATTAAGATAATATACTGACTTTGAATCATGTTAATGTGTTATTTTGAAAGTATAATTTTAAAAATTTACCCATTTGGAATACAATAGAAGAGGCAGGATGATGTTTTTCTATTTAATTCAGAGCCTCTATATACAGATAAATTATGAAAAATTCAATAGCTCCTTTTATCATTTCTTAATGTGGGAGAAAGTGAGGGTTTATTTTCGTAAACACCATTGTAAAAATAATCGGTCAACTGTTTTTCTGACAAAAGAGCATGTAAATATGTTAGCTGGCTTTCGGAGCCTAATAGAATGTACATTTTGTTTCATTAGGTTACAATAATAAAACCATGTACAAAAACAAATAAATGGAAGAATAAATTAAATCACCTATCTGAAGTCAGATGTAGGGTAAATGGTGTAGTCTCTGAGATTACTCTCTTAGTTCTGTGATTTCACTGTAAGAGCTGGCCACTATCTATTCTGCTATGGACACATTGTGCAAAAATGTACGATGTTCAGCTTCCCACAAAAGGAAAAACATACGGATTTAGACTTGAGATTCTTCTAACATTCGTTTATGGAGAAATAGACGCTGGCCAAGGAAACGCTCCTTTTCTCAATGGCAGAACTGTCTTCAGCTGGTCAGCCTAAAATCTGCTGTTCAAGTTTGGTTTTATTTCTTTGTTTTTCTTTATTTCAGGTATATCAGAGTAACCATTGGGTCATCTTTTATTCTGAGTAATGGAAGGGACTTGAGCTACTATTCATTCTTGCATAATCTTATTTTATAAACAAGAAAACTGAAGATAAAAGTGACTTGCCCCTACTTGGTTAAAGGACTGAACTAGAACTTGGGTCTGTTCACCATCCTAGTGTTGGTATGTAAAACACTAGATGATTTTGATGTTTGCTGAGGAAATCTGTCTAATATTTAAGATTCATTAATCTTTACTTTTTCTTTTGGCACATGGATATGAGAATAGAATTAAAATGTCATTTGTTAGGATGCAGTGAGAAATTGATGATCATATAATGACTCAGTTGATATAGTCACATTATTTCTTTACCAGTACATTTAGATATGGGCATCGAATGTTTATAAGTTATCACAGAAAGTTAAAGAATTAGTACGAAAAAATCTAAGCTTAATGCTTTTTTTCAAACACCTTAGTAATAAAATGTTGGATTTATTTAGACAAAATCTAATTGGTACTGAAAAACTGGTTATGAAAATGGTCGTTAATAAGGAGCTAGTTTGTATTACCCTTTTCCAGTTAACTTAAAGCAGCTTTAACATTTATCTACATAGAGACCAATATTTTAAAAAATAGTCCACTTGAATTAAGGATATTTTTAATCTTCCATGAAATGGACGTTTCTTTATTCATAACAGCCATAGTCCCCTTGGCAGGTTGAAAAACTGTAGACGGCATCTGTGAGATCAGGCTTGAAATGTGCAATTAGTTATTAAAATGTGGCTGGAAACCCATAAGTGGTGTTTTACATAAACTCCTCTGCATTTATAAAAAACTAATGAAAAAAAAAAAAAAGAATCTCATTTATTTTAAATACTTTTCTTATGAATCCTGTCTTTTGAATGATAAATTTCAACTTCAAATGGAGTGAAAATATTTTAAAATATACATTTAATACCTCTATTTTTCTTTTAGAATTTATCAACTTTCCATTTTTTTTTTGCCATGACTCCACCATATGACATGGATGCAGTTTATGTTTATTGATTATAGTTAAGCTAATTTTAATCATTTACTTTGTTGGAGTGGAAATACAGGAATAATTCCCTGTCTTCTTAGACTTCTGAAGTATTTTACTTAAATCCCTTGTTTCCTATCTTTCAGACCTAATTGTTACATTGTATAGATTGAATGGTGAATGTCCCCCGCATAAGTGAAATTCACGTTACAATGCCAATGCTATTGTTATTTCCACCTCTGGGTTTTAAAGAATTGTGGTAAATACCATGGAGAAAAATGTTGAACCTAGGACAATCCCCAAGCTCTTTCAGAGCATAGCTCCAGAAATGACTTTGAAATGCTGGAGGAGGTGTGTTCAGGCCACGGAAAAGGCTGGATTGGTCCAGGGTCTGTGTTTGAACCCAGTTCATCCTCTAAATTTCAGGGTGAAGAAGATATATTGTACTTTCATTTGCATGGGTTTTCCTCTCTGTCTCTTAGCCAGAAGGCAGCCTTGCAGCCTTGTCTCTTTTTGTTTTTATTAAAAAAATTTTTTTTTCTTAACTTTGGTTGTTTAATATTTCTCTCAGGTGAAAAGCCTTTTATAAATAGCTTATAAATAGTTTTCCCTTTCAAGTGAAATTTTACTGGTGGCAAATAATATTACTTATTCCAACAGATAAAATCAATTAACAGAAAGTTATAGAATGATCTTTAACACTAAAAAGCAATTTTAAAATGAGCTAAGGAACCATTTTGACTATTATGCTGATCATCCCACGTAAAATCTTTTTCTTGGTGTGGTGAGCATACTATATGAAGAAAGGCTGAAAACTTCCATTGTTATTACATAATCATCTAGTTTTTTTCCTTCTCGTCCCGTGGGTATTACCTCTATTTAGCAAAGTTTATTTTTCACTCAGACTGTGAATTATAATTTATCATTCATTATATACCTGATAGAACCAAAGGAAGCCCTATCAGTGTTTATCAGCCCTAGTTTTTCTTAATGATTTTGTTATTTATTTTTTACATGATTCTTCACCTGTATATAAATATCTTTTTTTCTTTGACTTTGAGAGATTGGAACCTTTCCATGTACTCTTGGCATTGAAGATCCAAATAAGGAAAAATGGCTCTTATTCTAGGCTTTGTTTATCAGGGAGCACTACTTTTTTTTGGTTTTTATAACAGATGATATCCAGATAAGGTTTAAATAAGATGAGTTGCTGTATTTTAATGTTTATTTTCACCTGTAAAGGGATTTGCCTTCCTGATAAATCAGTATCCACTTAACTGTATTTTAATTCCCCTGAATCACAACTGTGCTAATGTAGTCTCCTATTTTGGAAAAGTCTTTTTTAGACATTCTTTAAACTATTTTATACTTGTTCTCATGAGGCATATTTGTGAACAAAGAGTGTTGTGGATATTTTATAGAAGATAGTTAAATAGCATTATCTTCTGCCCATTTGGATTATAATCCAGTTGTAGATTGATTATGGACCATTGTTGGAATCTAGGAAAAGTCAAAATGCAAATCTGTAGCTTATACATGGCTAATGAAGCTGAGAGATAGATTAGGTTTTAAGCAGGGGATGGATTTTAGGTAACAACAATTATTGAATTAGCTCCTTTGAAAGTTTAGAACAAGACAAGGTAAAACAAAACAAATGGCTACTTTTTATTCATTTCCAGATGGGTTTCAACTTGCAAGTGGCATAGCATAAAGTTAAAACGTTGCTTGTTGAGATTTATTAATTAGAATGTTTTTAAGTCAGATGCGGAGTTTGTTCTGTTTCAGATATAAGATAAACCTACCCGGACATAAAAATAAAAATAACCTCGGAGTGGAGAAAAGATTGAATGCCCGAATCTGGGTTTCATTTCATGTAAATTTCAATTTCTCAACTAAGCAATATCTGCCAAGGCTCCTCTGTTTGTTGACATTGCTGTATTGAAGTCACCAGTAGCCTCATGGAAGCCAAGCCCCAATGGTCTTTCCATCTGACTGCATCTCTCAGATGATTTGGATGCTGCCAACCGTTCTCTTGAGTATCTCTTCTGGCTTGGCTTCCAGGCACTGCATCTCTGCCACACTTGTTCTAGTCTGTCATTGAATTTTCTCTTAATCGCTGCACTTTTCTTGGAGGGTTTTATGCTTTTAGCTTTTTATCCAAATGAAATAACTCCAGAGCCTTCACCTCTAGAGCTAAGTTGGTTTTGAGTTCCAGTATCAGTGATCTTCAGCCTCCATAAGTACTTGCTAAGAAACTTGTTTACCATCATTAACTAGGCATTCAGGACCCTTCAATTTGCCCCCAATTTACCAGTTCCATCTGTAGTACATCATGTAGTCTATCCTTACTATAGTGCCTTCTAGTCCTAGAATATTCTTACACTGACCTTTGTTCATATTCTTTCTTATTTATGAAATGCCTTCTCTGCACCCTTAACTACAGGGATTCTACCTGCTTCTCAGTATGTTACCTTCTATATTCTTCTTCCTGAAACTTTCTACTTATACCCATTTAGGTTTAAACATCCCTGCTCTGTGCTCCCATTTATGTGCGGCATTAGCATTGCTCATACCAGAAGCTTCTGGGCATCATGAACCTGAAGAGGGTGAGAGCATACTTAATTCATGTTTGTTCCCTTTACAAATGCCTTGGATGCAGTAGTTCTCAAAAGTGTTGCAATAAATAGGAACATAGGGGAAGAATACTTTGGACAGCAACATAGACTTTCAGGTACTGAGAAAATTGTGAAATCGGTTTGTCAGGATTCAGAGGAAAATAAAAAGATTGTCTGGTATTGCATACATTATAGATGCTTCTTGATGTTTGCCCTAATGTAAGGTAGGATACTGCTGGTTGCAATGTAGCATGTTGTATTTTGCAGTATGCTTTCAAATCCTTCCTTTTATCAATTAATGTCATTTAGTGACGTAAGACAGTGTCAGTGAAACTGAGGCAAAAGGGAAGCCTGTATTCATTTGAAAAGTATAGAAAAAGGAGAACAAAGGCTGTCTTGTACTTTACTGGTATTATATGTGAGACACTACGAAGTAATCAGAGATGCAAGATGATAAATGATGTGTCCTTAATTGAGGATAACGGTGTTAGGCTCTAAGGTCATGAGTCAGAAATGTGCCTTTTTAGCTTGCATGTGTTGAATATTCTCAGGCCCAAAGGTTGCGTTGTGATGTTTGGTGACAATGGCTTATGTCTTGGCTTCAGGATGAAAGTTACTTGTAAGTGGGTCCAATGCTTGCATGCTGAGGAGGCAAGGGTGATTTAGACTCAGGAGATCTAACATGATGAGTAGGAGCTGAGTATAACCATAAGTTGCTTTGAGATGCCCAGATTTATGGCAGTGAGAGGATAGAGGACTTCTCTTTGCTCAAACATTTTTAATATTCATGTTTCACTGAGAGATAGCCAATCAAGTAATAACTGAAAATAGCTACTGAGACATTTTTCCTGTTGGAACAACAATGCCTCTGAGATTTCATTGAATGTTTGATTTTTACTAATCACTTTTAATTTCATCTTAAAAGCCTGGGAACAATTTTGAAGTTTAAGATCTTTTTTTTTAAACAACAAAAAAAATTATTTTATCTGAGAATTGGGAAGGCCCTTTGATTTAACATTTAACTCTGTTAAGCACCTAAATATTACTTTAAACAGCTCTGGAACATTAAGCCTTGCTATTATTGTGCATTCCCAAATCTGTACGGATGTGGAACCATGAAGGAGAAATCAAGGAGATCTATTTAATGAATTTCTTTGCTTCTAGGACAGTTCATTACTTGTAGGACTTGCACTTACCTAGTCCTTCCTTAAAAACAAAACATTCCAAAGCTTTCTAGAAACCTTAGCTAATTGTATTATACCAACATGCTTTTCTGATGTCACCTTATGTCTGTGAGCAACTTTACAAATCCTTTGAAAGAGATAGTTGGATTTTTAAAAGTAATATCTGCTTGGATTTTGCAAACAGCAGTAGAAACAATTTAACTGTAGAGTACATATTAGTTAATAAGTAGGGGTTTTAAAAATCCTCTGTACTTTTCCACAACTGAAAGGGTGCATACTTTTGGTTGAAAGTGAGTAGGTGAAATTTAGACCTGCTGTTCTGGTAGCCTTAGTGGCTTAGAAATCTCTTTATTGCCATTTCATAATCCCTGATATGATTGTCCAGCTCTCCTGTTGGCTAACTGCAGAAATAGAGGAAGGAAATGGATGTTTTGGCTCCATTAAAATGTTCCTTATCAGACTGTATGTAGGAGGGGATGCTGTTGAAGATGCCTCTATTGCCAGCGGCACAGCATGTGTGCTGGGCTAGTTTCCTGTCTGCTAAAGCTGTGTGGTGCCCTTTAATGATGGGAAGGAGGACATTATTAAATGTGTTGGGCTTAGTGTTTTCACTTGTGAACATCAGGGAGCAGAGGGCATGCAAACTTTGCCCAAAGGCTGGACACAGTTTGCATAGAAATGAGCTACGTGTAGTAACAACTGACTTGGTAGATGTGCAGCTAAGCACTGATTACTAAATAAAAGTGAGAGCAACCACAGCCCATAGGTGAGCTAGGTTTACCAGGGAAAGGCTGCATTCTGTTCCAACAGGTTAGTCTTCCATTAGGGGCTGCCTTAAAATGCTGATCCTAGTTCACATTTGTTGGACAGTCTGCTGTGTATTGTCTTCACTTGAGATAGAAACTGCTGTCGTCTTAATTTTATAGAATGGAGAGAAGTGGGTCTCAGGAAAGTATAATAAACTGCCTAGGCTACAACAGATAGCAAGTAGCAGAGTTAGGATTTCAGTCCAGGCAGCCTGACCCTAAGAGCTGAGGCTGCCTCTACTTTGTTTCTTATCTGGCGGGTGAATAAGATTTGAGTTGCTGTATCTTCCAAGGTAGTATTATAATAATATTTCAAAGACTAGGTGACTTTTTAGTATTAACACTGTTCCAATTTGCTTTCTCCTTAGGCCCTAATTCATTGTCAGAGAGATAAAACCCATCACCTTTATGTATGAGGCATTTAAACAAATGTTTTTAGTAATAATTCAGGAAACATCCAACCTGTGTTCTTTCTGTAGTGATATCTGCAGATATAAGTAGGGGTTTAAAAAATCCTCTGTAATTTTCCAGACTGAAAAAATGAAAAAAAAAAAAAAAGTCTATTAGTTTAAGTAACTGTCTCTTCTTGGCTCCATTACAGTAAAAAGTCTGTGATCAGCACCCTCTCGAAAGGGGAAGTTGTTGAATGACATGGATGTGGTACTCTCCTGATAATCCTATGGCTTTGTATTTCTTAGTGTATTTTTACTCCTGGGTAACTACCCCTGCTCCACATGGGGTCTTGACAGCCTTGAATTCTGAGGAGGCTTGTGTGTGTTACAAAGACAAAAAAGGAAAGCGTGGTTTCGGTTAAACTTTAAAAAGTACTTTCATCAGTTATTATCCAGTGTGTTGGTTAGATTTTTTTAAAGAGCTTTAAAGACATCATGCTATAGTGAATAGTGTAGCCAGAGAAATTAAAAAAAAAAAAAAAAGTACATTTTATTTAAACCATTTTTCTCTTTATTTTTAAGAAGGAAAAAAAAAATCAGAACTGCACATCAGGAACAGAAATAGCATTCCATTTTCTTTTCTCGGGTTCTGGAGCAGCTACGGTGAGAGTGAGTTGGCTGTCTGGGAAGGAGGCTGCTGTCTGCAGCCCTGCCTGGGCGGCCGCCGCGACACAACAGGAGCTGCGTGTGTGTCGCTGGCGTTCACTCTCACAGGAGCCCCGGGCCTGCGGCCGCCACCACGCGTGCTCCGCGCCCGGGCTGTGGGCGTGTTATCGCAGGAAGTCCTGCGGAAGCAGTTGTGCGCGCCCGCTGCCTCCGGTTACCTCGCTCGTCCTCGGCTGCTGCGCGGCGCCCGCAGCCTCCTTCTCCTCCTCCCTCTCCCGGCGCTGCCTGCCCTGCCAGCTGCCTGGAGGCCGCCTCCGGCCCGCCTCTCCCCACTCCCTCTGCCCTGTCGCGTCGCATCCCCTGGCCAGCCTGCCCTTCTCCCCACTTCCCAACTTGGCTTCCTCTCTCCATAAACTCTCTTGCCTCTTGTCTTCTCTTTTGCTTCCTCTTTGCTGCTGCCCCTCCTTGATTTGACGCTCTAATTTCCTCTTGACAGATCCCAAATTGGGTTCTCAGCAGTTACTCATCTTTAAATCTTATTATTCACCTGTGATCATTTGGGCAAACTGTAAGAGGCGTGAGATTAATGCAGACAAAGAGTTCCTTACCATGGGAGGAAATCTCTGGCGATCAAACAGTCATTTTTAAAAAAGTCACATATTAAAAATAAGCACTAATACAAATATAAAAAAATTAAGATGATGGCATAGGTTATTAATGAGGCAAGGAATAAGGCAAAGGACAATCTGAAAAAATAATCCCAAATGAATATAACTAAATTGCTCATTTTTTTATTGAGATAACTAAAATTGAGATAAAGTACTAGTATTTTTATTAATGAAAATATAGGATTAGTCTTTAAATCGGTCATGTACTTTCTTACATAGAGTTTTCAAGGATCTGCTTAAAGTGTTTCTGATATTTTTGAAGAATATTTACTTACACAAACATTCTTGAGTAGATGGAAGAGTGTGTCTCATGAATTCTGAATCAGAAACTATAAATAAAGTCATATTCACTAAATCAAAATTTACCTGATAATAGTTTTACAAGCACATGAAGCCTTTTGGAGTGGCTAAGTTATTGTATTTTTACCATTCTGGGAACTGAGGCCTTTGTATTTTTCTTAAATTATGAACTTTAAGACAGTTGCTATACGTGGATCCCTATCAAGTTTTTGCCTACTTCACATCATCAAGCTTATTTTAAAATTAATTCTAGTTCAGGGCTTGCTTTTTACACCCTCTTTATTAATTTCCTTTTCTAAAAGTCCATATTAGTAAGGCCGTGTCATGAAAATTACTATTTTTAATAGAGCTGTTCTGAAATTTTTTTCTTGAAGACATATTTTGCAATGACTGAGCTATATTGATTCACATAATTTGTATCCAACTGCTTCATTTTTGCCTTGAGATTTTGAGATGCCTAACGTTAGGTAAAGAAAATAGTTGATATGTAACTGGATGTGAGGTGGCCATTTTAACTTGTAGGTAACAGAGTTTATCTGTTGATTCCTTCTTTAATTAAATAAATTTTAAAAAATAAGGAATTTTAGTTTCTTCTTATTAACTCGTAACACATCAACTTCTAGTACTGCTTTCTGTAGAGGAGAATTTTTCAGCTGATAACATGAGTTGATTTTATAAGTTATAGTATTTAAAACTTGAGATGTTTTATTACAAAAAGTTGTCCCTTTAATAGATGATTTAGCATGGCAACTCTTTTTAAAGTAAAATGTTTAATAGCAAACCATGACCTTATGATAAAAATAATACTAAACCAATTATTAATACCTACAATTTGTCCTCAAATGTCTTAACTAAATAATCACCTTATTAGAAGAAAGGCACTGAAAGCATAGCACCAGAAACGCTGGGTTTAATATACAAATAATAAAGACTAGGTCCATCCTATCTTTTTCTCATGGCTGGAGGAGCCACTCCTGGAGTGAGGGGGGCATACTTACTACTTCAGTTGTCATAAATGTGGATCACAATATTTTCCAAACTTTTTGTTTTACTTTGCATTTTTCCATAATTTGAGCACTTTGACCTCTTTCCAAGTTTATTTGTTCTACAGATATGGGTAATACAAATTAAAAGAAAGACAGTTCAGTCATCACAGTGCCTTTTGGGACATGCCATTGTCTGGAATAGGCTTATGTCCAGATATGGTTAGAAGTTACGTAGGTTTTAGCTGTGTTTTCTTTTTTGTGATGTGGCTCTGTTGGAATAAAACTAGCCTTAAAGTAATTTTGTAACTTCTCTAGAGTGACGTCTTCTCACCCATAGGCTGTGAGCAATAGGACCTGGGCACAGGTTTTGGGAGAAGAATCAGTTTAGATAAGACATGTAAAACAGGTTTGGTGAATGTCAAAGGACTATTTATTATTATAAATAATGATAATGATTGTTCTGTTTCCAATCTTTGTAATTTCTGTATATCATTAACTATGGGAATGCTTATTAGACTATTCAAAATAGTGTTTCTAAGGCCTTATTTTATTTTTAATTTTAACACTTATTTTTAGGATATTTATGGAGAGGAATAAACTGAGGATTCTGGCCATCAGCTATTGTAGAAAAGAGTGGCATTATATTATTCCAAAGACCTAGCTCAGTGTCATCCCCTTGGTAGAATATATGCCTTAAATTCACAACCTCTGTTATGTTTGAATTTCAGTTCTATAAGCTTTAGTATTCAATAGTGCTGAGTTCAAGGTCTAAATTGGAAACTTGCGAGAAGTATTTTTGCATTGTTTTTTCACATTGTACATCTTTGCCTTATTCTTTGGACCTTTAATGACCTATGTTATCATTAATACATATTTGTGTTAGTACTTAATTTTTACATGTGACTTTAAAAATATAACTTTTTGATAGCTAGGTATTAACTCTCATAGTAAGTTTTTTGCATTAATTTCATGAAATTTCTTTCTTTTCTCCAAAATGACCACAAAATTCCTCTTCAAAATTAATGACTGTCTTATTTTTCAGTAAGTTGTTTTAGTTTTGAATACATCAGAACCTTTCTTGAGGAGTAGTATTTTAGAGATAATGTTTTATGCTTCTCCGTGGATATTTTAGAAGTTTTATTTTTTTGAATACTTGGGATATATGCTACATGATCATAAGCACTTTGATAAAAATGGTTTGTTATTACTGAAATCACCCAGTTTTTCTCCGGGAGAATAGTAAATAGAAGTTGTGTGATTCCATAGCCACTGTAGGGTGTACTCTAAGGCAACGTGATTCTGAGATAAGTTTTATAAACACATATCCTAAATTTCAAGCTAAGTGTATGTATGTATGTATGTGTATGTATGCGTATATATATATATAACATATATATATACACACACACAATGTATATATACACACACACATATGCAAACGATCTTGTTTTATTGCACTTTCATTTATTGCACTTCGCTGACGTTACCTTTTTTATAAATAAAGGTTTGTGGCATCAAGCAAATCTATCTGCACCATTTTTTCAAAAATACGTGTTTACCTTATGTCTCTCTGTCACATTTGGAAAACTCCCTGCTATATTTCAGGCCTTTTTATTGTTATTACATTATATCTGATATGGTGGTGTGCGATCTTTGATGTCACTATTGTAATTGTTTTGGGGACCCATGAATAGTGCCCATATAAGATGGCAAACTTAATTGATAAATATGTTTGTTTTGAGTGTTCCGCTGTCTGGCCGTTTCCTTGTGTCTCTGGCGCTCCTTGGGCCTCCCTATTCACTGAGACACAATGATTTTGAAATTCAACCAGTTAATAACCTTACAGTGGCCTCTAAGTGTTCAAGTGAAAAGAAGAGTTTCATGTCTCTCCCTTTAAGTTGAAAGCTAGAAATGATTAAGCTTAGTGAGGAAGGCATGCCGAAAGAGAGAGAGACCAAAAGCTGGGCCTCTTGTGCAACATGGCCAGGTTGTGAATGCAAAGAAAACGTGCTTGAAGGAAATTAAAAATACCACTCTGTTGCACACACACATGATAAGAAAGCAAAAACAATGTTTTTGCTGATATGGAGAAAGTTTTAGTGGTTGAATGGAAGATCAAGCCAGCCACAACATTCCCTTAGGGCACAGCCTAATCCAGAGCAAGACCCTCTGTTTGATTCTGTGAAAGCTGAGAGAGGTGAAGAAGCTGCCGATGACAAGTTTGAAGCTAGGAGAGGCTGGTTCATGGGGTTTAAAGAGATATGTCATATCCATAACATAAAAGTACAAGGTGAAGCAGCAAGTGCTAATGGAGAAGCTGTAGCAAATTAGCCAGAAGATCTAGTTAAGATCAATGATGAAGGTGGCTACACTAAACAACAGATTTGCAGCAGAGATTTTCAGCTTTCTGTTGGAAGAAGATGCCATCTAGGGCTTTCATAGCTAGTGGAGAATAGTCAATGCCTGGATTGAAAACTTCAAAGGACAGGCTGATTAGTTAGGGGCTAATGCAGCTGATGACTTAAAGTCGGATCCATTGCTCATTTAGTGTTTCAAAGATTCTGGTGCCTTTAATAATTACGTTAAATCTACTCTACCAAGCTGTGCTCTATAAAAGGAACAGCAAAGCCTGAAGGATAGCACATTTATTTACAGCATGGTTTATTGAATATTTGAAGTGCAGTGTTGAGACCTACTACTTGGAAAAAGATTCTTTTAAAAATATTACTGCTCATTGACAATGCACGCAGTCACCCAGAAGCTCTGATGGAGATGTACAAAGAGATGAATGTTATGTTCATGCCTGCTAACATAACATCCATTCTGCAGTCCTTGGATCAAGGAGACATTTCAAATTTTAAGTCATTATTTAAGACATACATTTCGTAAAGCTATAATGCCATAGTGATTCTTCTGGTGGATCTGGATAAAGTGAATTGAAAACCTTCTGGAAAGGATTTATCATTCGAGATGTCATTAAGAACATTTGTGATTCATGGGAGGATGTCAAAATATCAGCATTAGCGGAAGTTTAGAAGAAGTTGATTGCAGCTCATGGATGACTTGGAAGGCTTCAAGACTTTAGTGGAGGAATTAAGTGCAGATGTGGTGGAAATAGTAAGAGAACTAGAGTTAGAAGTAGAGCCTAAATATGTGACTGAATTGCTGCAATCTCCTGATAAAAGTGGAATGCATGAGGTGTTGCTTTTTCTTAAAGTTGAGCAAAGAAAGTGGTTTCTTGAGATGAAAGCTACTCCGGGGGAGATGCTGTGAACATTGTTAAAATGACAAATGATTCAGAATATTCCCTCTACTTAGTTGATAAAGCAGCAGCAGTGTTGGAGATGATTGACTCAAATTTGGAAAGAAGTTCTACTGTGGGTAAAATGCTATCAAATGGCATTGCATGCTACAAAGAAATGGTTCATGAAAAGAAGAGTCAATTGATGTGGGAAGCTTCATTGTTGCCTTATTTTAAGAAATTGCCATAGACACCCCCACCTTCAGCAAAGACCTCCCCTGAACAGCCATGAACAATGAGGCAAGACCAGCAAAAAGATTACAAATTGCTCAAGACTCAGATGATTGTTAGTATTTTTTAGTAATAAAGAATGTTTTTAAGTAAAAACCTTTTTTAGTCATAATACTGTTGCTCACTTAATAGACCATTGTTTAATGTAAATGTAGCTTTTATATCCACTGGGAAACCAAAATATTTGTGTGGCTTGCTTTATTGCAATATTCAGTTTATTGTAGTGATCTGGAACTGAATCCATAGTATCTCCGAGGTGTGCTTATATATACATATATATATTTTTCACGAAGTAAACATGTTTTTAATATCAGAGATAAAACATTAACCAAATATGTGTTTTTAGGGAATAATAAAATAATTAAAATTACTAATGTTTTTGCTGGGATTAGGTTATCAAAGCATTTTTTTAAAACTGACACAGATGTCATTCATATTTTCTAGGAGAAATTACACCTTTGGAGTTACTTTTTATTTGATAGAAAAGATGTCCCTGACTGAGAGTACCAATTTTAAATTTTTGTTGGTAGGTGCTGCTATTGAATTGTATTTAGATTATAAAATTCACAAGTTTCGTAACTGGAGGCTCACAGAGTGTATTGAGGAGATGATTAGAATTACCCCTTTGGTTATGTAAGTTTTTAAATCATGGAAGAAGTTCTAGAAATCATACAAAAATTTCCAAAATAAGACTTTAAGAGTCTGTGAAAGATACTGATTTTCTGTCATCTTAGTCATTTAAATGCAGTTCTCTATTTTTTTGCTCAGCAATAAATGAGTCAGTAGGTCCATCTCTATGTTTCTGTTTGTATTCATATTTATATATATGACTATTATGTATGTATATAGTGTTTTTAATAAGTGAATGTATATATATGTATCTTTTTCTTTTCTTCTTTTTTGAGAGATAGGGTCTTGCTATGTTGCCCAGGCTGGCATGCTGTGAAGCGATTATAGCTCACTGTAGACTTGAATTCTTGGGCTCAAGGGATCTTCCAGCCTCAGCCTCCTAATAGGGGTGACTAAAGGCACAAGCCACCATGTCTGGCTAATTGTTTAATTTTTTGTAAAGATGGATCTTTGCTATATTTTCCAGGCTGATCCTGAACTCCTGGCCTCAAGGAATTCTTCCTGCCTCAGCTCCCTCAAAGTGCTGGGATTACACATATATTTTAGACCTTGGAAATTAGGAAAACTGAAAATGGAGTTTTTTGTTTTGTTTTGTTTTGTTTTGTTTTGCTGTTTTGTTTTCCGAGACAGAGTCTCACTTCTATTGTCAGACTGGAGTACAGTGTCAAGATCTCGGCTCACTGCAACCTCCACCTCCCAGGTTCAATCGATGCTCCTGCCTCAGCTTCCCGAGTAGCTGTGACTACAGGCGTGTGCAACCACGCTCGGCTAATTTTTTGTATTTTTAGTAAAGATGGGGATTTCTCCATGTTGGCCAGGCTGGTCTCGAACTCTTGTCCTCAGGTGATCTGCCTGCCTTGGCTTCCCAAATGAAAGTGGAGTTTTCATTTCAATATCACAGCCGTTTTTCAGTACATATCTTCAATGACTGGAAGCCATTTCTATAGGCTGGTAATTTGATAAACCATTTTGAAATGCATTATTGAGCTCATTGTAATTCAGTGTGCCTCTGGTGAAAGGCGTGGGATGGTATAGACTGAAAGAATAATCTGTGGTTGTTCCCTACAGAGACCTGGCTGCCCCTTTATGGGCAGTCATCTTTAACCTGGCACCAACTAGTGTATTTGCTAAAACAGCGTATTCCAAAATTTAAATGATGTCACATTTGAAAGCAATGCCAAGAAACAATGCGGCAGTTTCTAAATTTTGTGAAGCTAAAATTCCTGGTTACAAGAACGAGTACATGTCACAGATGAGTAGTTAGTAATGACTTCAGTTTAGCAGGAAAAGAGCAATTCCCATATGCTGATTCTAGTCTCATAACAAAGAATGTTATAGAAAGATTGCACGGTATTTAACAAGCTGTGAGTTAATGTGACAGTGTCGGTGTATCTAGTTCCAGAAGGATAATCACTTTACCATATTTCTTCAAAAATATTTTAAGTTACATTACAAAACAGAAAACTTGATACAGATGAATCCAGACTGTTCCCTGCAATACCTCCTCACTCCCAAGTTCAGTAGCAAAATCAAGTTTAAACAAGTGAATTGCTTCTGACATGGTGGCTCCTAAATACCTGAATGAATGTAGATGTTCCATTGTCAGACTCTGAACCTCAGAGGCTTACCTGCTATGTAAGGGAGAGTGGGTATAAATGAGAGTGTTATGTCTTGAACTGTAGTTATCCAAAACTTAATTCTCAATATATGAGTTTACCTCTAACTGATAGCCTCTCCAAATTTGAACATAGACGAAGTCCTTCAACACTTACAGAAACTATGCAACAATTTTGCATGTTCTTCACATGTACTCCAAAACCTAAAATGCAATAAAATAAATAAATGGGGAAAAAAAAGAAAAAAAAAAAACACTTACAGAAACCTTAGGAGTCAAGAAAATGAGGTAAAGTTATATTGGTTTCAGTCCCTTGGAACACGTACTGGAGACAGGCGTTGGTACTGTAGGTGTGTTAGTTACCAACAATTCATTTCCAGGGTTTTTCCCAAAGACCTGCTCTTGTATGCATGTTCATTATTAGCACTATGATTTGCTTGCTCCTGTGAACATGAATAAAACTGACAGATACAGTTTTGAAAAGTAGACCTATGTCTTTTAAAAGCTTTAATCTCCATGCTCATCATTTTGTTGTTGCAAAGATTCCTAAAGGCAGGCCTGGGGAGGAATTGTGGAATGGGGACTGAATATTATTTCCTTCAGTGATTTTAAAAAATGTGTATTTTCCATCACGAAAGAAAAGATCATTCTCAAAGTCAGAGGATATTGTTTTTTTTAATCATTCCCATAGTGAAGCTGCCTCTTTTTCCAATTAACATATAGATGGATATTAGGAGAAACCAGGTTCAGGTAGAAAGAGGTACATAAAATTAATAATCCATCGGGAAGAATTTCTGCAAAGTGCCTTTTATAGAGAATGTTTATATCTTGGAAAATTTTGAAATTATCAAGTGTAAAGTTGATGCTTAAATTATTTTTTAATCTTTCCTTAAGGCTCTCTGGATACAGAGACCATGCAATCAAGATGTTTTGATACTGTGAAAGTATATGTTGCTAATACTATAACATACTATACATTTATTATACTGTCAATAATACATGTAATTACTGACTATTGACTACTTTAAGAAGTTAAGGTCTCTCAATTTGTCAAAAGAGACATTACTCTTATATAAGTGTTTTTGGAGATGGGATCTCACTCTGTTGCCCAAGCTGGGGTGTAATGGTGTGATCTCGGCTCGCTGCAACCTCTGCCTCCCCGGCTCAAGCAGTCCTCCTGCCTCAGTCTCTGGAGTACCTGGAACTGCATGCATGTGCCACCACGCACAGCTAATTTTTTTACTAGAGATGGGGTTTCACCATGTCACCCAGGCTGGTCTCCAACTCCTAGGCTCAAGTGATCCACCAACTTGGCCCTCCCAAAGCACTGGGATTACAGGTATGAACTACCATGCCCGACACTGATTTATTCTGTATTTTTAGTGTACAAGCTGTTTAAGAGAACATTGATTTTAAAGCATAGGAGTCAAAGACTTTGAAATGTGAAAACAAGAAAAATCTGGTCAAATTTGCTTTTATCCTTTCACCCAAAATTGTTTGGCTGCCTGCATTTTGTAATCATACAATGATTGACTGCTGGGCATTGTGACTCCTGCCTGTAATCCCAGCACTCTGGGAGGCCAAGGTAGCAGGATGGCTTGAGCCTAGGAGTTCGAGACCAGTCTAGGTAACAGAGGGAGACCTCATCTCTATAAAAAAATATAAAATTCAATCAATCTGGAAGGGTAGCACATGCCTGTCATCCTAGATACTTGGGAGGCTGAAGCAGGAAAATTGCTTGAGTCTGGAAGGTCAAGGCTGCATTGATCCATGATCATGCCACTGTACTCCAGCAAAAGTAAATAAATAAATTAATTAAATTACATCATATAGTGATTGGATTTACCTGTGCAGAACGTACCTCTTTCTCTCATTGGATGCTGGTATCTTCATTCAGTATACGTAAAGTGGCCACTTTGTGTGCTACCTGTTAGCAGTTTATACTCTTAAGGGGGAAGAACAGGAGGAATGCAAGAAATTAGAGCACATTGCATTTTACAGTCTATTTCAGCGTACATTATCTTATTCACTTAATTTTTACTCTTTTTTTCTATTTATTCCCTTAAAAAAAACCTTTTTAAAACAGGCCAGCTATGTGTATTATTGTAGGTATTAAGACAGTAAAAATGTGAGTAAGCTCAAAGAAGAGAATAAAAATCTGACCAAAACCACCATTCATTTTGGTTTATATGCTTGCATAATCCTTCAGATCCGTGTGCTTCCTGAGTGCGTGTGTGAGAAACTGTGTGTAAGTGTGTATATTTCTGTCTGTATCCTGCCCAAGTTTGGGATAGGGGTAGTTTTGCCAGGATTTGCTTTTGGAACTACAAAGAAATCTCTGCCCACACCTTTTTTGTGGGGTCTGTTATCTCTCACTTGAGAAAATGTCAAATTTTTTGGCCTTAAAGGCAGTGTTGGCTTGTGCCTAAAGGTACCTTTATGACCTTAACACAAACTCACAAGTCAGTATATTCCATTCATTGCACTCGTGTCTTTGGGCTCTCCACTGCAATGTCTTAAAGGAAGTGTTTTGGAATGGACACAAAGATTACTAACCTCTGTCTAAAAGTACCCTGACTTCATAGCGTTCCTACTTCAAAATCAAACTCCATCTGGATGGCGAGTCATTGGGAGACTTGAGTGATTTCCAGGGAGTTCTGGTATAAAATGGAATTTTAGATTAACCTTTAGCACCTAAATCTGAGGTCTGTCAAGTCTCCCTTTTTGTAGATCTGACTTGAAATAAGAGGTGTTGTGTTAAAGCCTTCCTGACCATTATTTATGTACTGATTTATGTGGGATGTACTAGTGGGGATCAACATTGAGTTTTGACCAAGTTCTGGGAAACATTCCAGTGGGACTGGGAAAATCTGGCTCGTCTTGGGAGACATAAGTTTATATTTTTAAATAATTTGGAAAACCTGATAAAATAATGCAGGTATAAAAACTTAAGAATTATAACGGATCAGGATAAACAGGATTAGAATGAAACACTAAGTACAGTCAGGCAATCAATGGAAACAAATAGATGGGTGTCAAGAGCTAAGTGAGTGAGTTAACTCTGTCTTTTCAGTAAGTTTCATGAAGCTTGTTCAGTAAACATGAATAACTTCAATAAGTTCATGCAACAAATATTTATTAAACAGCACCTACTCACTTATGGGAGATTGTACTATGTTGTGAGATTATCAACATGAATGACAACAAAAGAACACTCTCCAGGCAAGAATACAAATAATGTAACAGACAAATAAAATATTGTTAGTCGTAACTCCAGTTTTGCCACATAAAGATGATTATAGCAAAATTTTGAAAAAATCCAGCATCGCTAACGTCTCACAGAGATAGATCAGTCACTCCATCTTTTCATCTGAACCTGTGCGATATTTCTGAGGTTTTAAATATTCATCTTCCATTTATGATCAAAGTCAAAGATTTGTTTTGAAATCTATAACTTTTTTCATTTCCACATTTTCCTTCTTCAGTCTACTACATCACACCACATCTAGTTTAGTGTTCCTAATCTCTTCTTTTTAGAAACTTCAAGTGGCTTCCTGCTTTCTGCAAGTGGTCCAGCATCATCAACTGGGATTCAAGACTCTATCTTATTAACCTTGGCAACCACGTCTTCCATGTGAGCCGTTTGTTTTAAACCTAGATTCTTCTCTGTTTCTTGGCATATGTTAAGATTGTTAAACAGCCTTTTGTTTCTCTTACCCTGTTTGCTAGAATCCCCCTTTCTGTCCCTTGTAGCTGTGCAATTCCTATTTCTCTCTCAGGATAATCTTCACTCTCATCCCTATTGTCTCCTCTGCCATTGACCACATTGGTTATTTTATTATGAATGAAAGAAATAATAGAAATAATAATACCCATAAAAGAATAGCAAGCATTTAGTACATACTGATTACTTTTTTTTTTTTTTTTTAAGACAAAGTCTCTCTGTTTCCCATACTGGAGTGTAGTGGGGCAATCTTGGTTCACTGCAACCTCCACCTCCCAGCTTCGAGCAATTCTCCTGCCTCAGCCTCTAGAGTAGCTGAGATTACAGGCAACTGCCACCATGCCTAGCTAACGTTTGTATTTTTAGTAGAGACGGGGTTTCACCATGTTGGCCAGACTGGACTTGACTCCTGGCCTCAAGTGATCCACCTGCCTCCAGCTACCAGAGTGCTGGGATTACAGGCATGAGGCTGTGATTACATGCCCCCCTGAGTACTTACTGATTATTTTCAAGGGAATTTACTGTTTGCATTGTTCATTTTGGTGCTAAAACATGTCTTGTCCTGTATTATTACTTAATGTAAGCCTTGTTTCTTTAACAAAGGTAGGTAGCTTCTTACAGAGCAATAATTTTCTCTTCGAATTTAAACGTATTATATGCCCAATAAACACATAGTGTATGAATAAATTAATTGATTGGAAATTCTAGAAGTCTGAAATGCCCGTGCACATAAGTAGATGTGTATATGACATTTGACGTTACATTGACATTTTATTTTCTAAGCTGTCAGACAAAAGTGACTTTTAAAGCCATCAATGCCTCTGCATCTGTGGCACTGTACACAGGAACCTTATTGGAAATTAAATGTGTTATCTTGTGCTTCATAGCTGGAATGTTAAGTTTTTAGGAAGTGATCAATTTAAAATGAATTATATGTATGTACATAAACATTAATATGTAAATATATAGAACAATGATTATGTTTACATGGTTATATATATTCCTGATGATTAAGAAAAACAGGATTATGGGCATCTTATCAGACAATGAAAAATTGCATCAAAATCAGAGGATATTTTAATAAAAAATTTATGTCATTTCAGTAATGCTTTTTTACTTGACATAATTTTATAGAAAAACTATGCATAATCCAGTAGTAAACATTTTGTGTGAAAACTTGATGTAATCTTTTGTGAATACATGTGATACATTATTATCTAATATTTTCAGGAAAATAGTAATTTTCTACAAAATGTAAATGTTACTCTTTTGATTCATAGAGTTGAAAAATTTAACCAAACACCATAGAAATTGCTGATACCACTGAACTCTCAGCCACATTCTTTCTTCATCTGGGCATTTCCCAAGTCTTCTGCCATTTCTTCTGTTGGAATCACTCAATCCTCTCTTTTCACCTAGCCAGTTTTTGCTATCCTTGTTTGTGTTCTTCCTTTTTACCCATAGAACCCCTTGTTATTATACCAAACCAGGACCACGCACTGCTCTTTTTTATTTATTTATTCCTTTACTCCAGCTAGACTCTAAGCTCACTCAGGGCAGTTTCTTCTCTGCCTTGTTCATGGTTGTATCCTCAACACCTTACTCAACACTTTACTCAATGCCCAACACATAATTGGCCCTCCAAAAATATGCTGAATGAATATTATGTCAGTTTTGACTTATGAGCATCAGGTATCGTATCACTTGGTCAGTTTGTAATATTTGCCCAAAAATAGGATTTACTGCAAAATTAGTGTGGATGCCAGCAAATATATTTGACCTTGGTTTCTGGAAAAAAATTCTTAGCTTGTTTGGATAATTATTTGCAGAGTTTTCATGAAAGGGAAGTTACAGCTGCACAAATGGATAAAGTATTGGACTTTTTTATGTGACTAACTTTATTCTAACTTACTGCATCAAAGACTATAGCAGTCATCTCTCAAGCAGTATTCTGGTCGTCAGAAAATTTTCTTGAACAATGCTATCTTTTAACTGGTTAGCACTCTCCAAAGTATTTCATGTGATTTTTTCACTGTTCATACCCTGGGTGACCTGCATTACTTGCCAGGGTTCATCTATTCTTTTAGCTTATCTGGATTACATTGACGATACTTCATGAAGGAGAATTCCACCTTTATTTCAGTAAGCCAGGGCAGGATATTTTGGGCCTCATAACAACCTGTTTTTTTTTCTTTCTTCTTTTCTTTTCTTTCTTTCTTCTTTTTTTTTTTTAACATAGGAAGATGGTAAACACTTAATAGGCTACAATTTTCTTTCTTAATCACTGCCATTATGTCTCACATTTAATATAACTTGTTCTATTTCGATGTTAAAACAGGGCATTCTTAATGTTATAACAAGATTAAAAGTACTGTTTGATACTCTCATGATATGTTAACTATTTTACGAAGTCATTTAAAAAATAGTATTGTATTTTCTGAATACCACCCAGGTTTGCAGGCTCAAACCAGGTATCATTAGCAGATATGAAGATGGTGATAATACCACCAGATATCAGTACTGTTTAGGTGAAATCTGTAGTAATTTGCTTTTGAAATAATCAGGTAACACTGTTACTATTTTACAAAAAGTTCAAAAGACTAATGAAAGTGGTTAATTTTAAATAATACTATAGAGTGATACTTTTTCCTGCATGTTATGTTACTTCTTTCACAAACACCCTTTTCTATCCATGTGTAGGCTTACTTCCTGTAGATAGCCGTAAAACATGTAAAGCATTATTCATGCTTTGACTTCTAGAACATGTAAAGCATTCATAGATGGGAGATCAGTCAACTAATTCTTATTTGCTTAAACCCAAATTTCTCAAGCTTGTTTAGGTGACAGTAGCCTTGGACTTTGTGGTTCTGTTTGAGAAGCTCCATGGAATAGTGTTAAATTATCATATCGTACCAAGAGGGGGCAAATTAGTACAGTAAAATGTGATTGCATTATATCTGTGTGTACCCACAAAACAAAGACTAAATGCCACATGAAATAGTTTTGAGGAATAAGATTTTCAAGTTTTCCTGTTAACATTTGTGTGCTGCCTTTTGTTTGTTCCTTCCTTCCTTCCTTCCTTTTTTCTTCTCTTCCCTTCCTTCCTTCCTTCCTT
>NW_016107383.1:1711520-1766726 GCF_001604975.1 Cebus imitator | reverse complement strand
CACATTAGAAGCTACTTGATGTTAGAAGCCAAAGTCCTAAGAAAATATTAACTAGGTATAAAGTTTAAAACTGATAGAATTTTACCTATTAACTTATCTTTTTTATGCAAAATAAGAAACCACCCATCATTATTCTGTTTGTGAGGTGGGATGCCTTGGTCTACTGTATTACATAGATTTACAGCAATCGCCTTAGATGAAGGTAGAATCTAGCACACACTTCATTTAAATACAGCATTTATTCAGCCGTATAAAAATATTCAGAACTTTAGATAAATGAATTCTCTGAAAAAGCCACAGTATTGTTTTATTTGCTCTCTTTCATCTGTTCCCTCTGATCTTCTCAGTAAGCAGGCTACCTTATCCCCCTTTCAGTTCCAGTTTCCTTATTTGTAAAATAGGACTACTAAATAACTAGGAGCCTTTTGGTGAAAACTAACTGGGGAAATTACGTGAGCCAGTAAGCAAATGGCTGGTACATAATAAGTACTCAATAAATATTAGTTCTCTTCCACCTTTACGTAGCTTGTCTTTGTGGTATAATCAAGGTAGTGCATCCTCATGGAATATTTAATATCTACAGATGTGTGTCTGTGCTTGCCCTTCCACCACCACCACCAGCAGCAGAATCACAGACAGAGCTCTTCTTCTCTCTCCTATTTCCTTGTCTCTGATTATCTTCTCCTCTGTTAGGCTGCCTGTTGCTTTCTGCTCTTGTTTTTGCCCTTCATGTCTCTTTTCAAACCCTTCACTCTTTGAAATCCCTTTTGTTCAAAACACTTTCTTTTCTTCTCAATTTCTCTTCTCTTCTTTCTTTTACCACCTGTTTGCCTGCTAGGGCACATCCTGGCCCTTGCTCCCCTGCAATTCAGCCTGAGGCATCAATGACCCATTCCACTCCACTGGATTGCTTGATTTGCTCATCAAAATATAACAGCTTAAAGGTTTCTCCTCAACGTATTCCTCCATGCTCTCTGCAGAGCAACTGCTGTTTCACTGAAAAATCACATACGCACTTATTTAGCTGAAAAGTGTGCAAATCTCAGCTCAATGAATTATTACAAAATGAATACACCTGTGTAACTATCACTCATGTCAAGAAATACAATATTGCCAGTACTCCAGAAGCTCTTTATGTTCCTCCCATTCTCTCTCTTCCACGTCCAGGAATCAGTCACTCTCCTGACTGCTAAACACTTTAGACAGCTCTCCTTGTTTCTGAAGTTTGCACATGTTCATATACATAGAAAATATGCATTCGTTTGTGTCTGGCATGTCACACTCAGCATCAGGTTTGTAAAATTCATTCACATTTTACGTAGTTTGTTCTTTCATATTGTAGCATAATAGTCCATTTTATGAACGGGTATTGTATTGTATAATCGTATACCAGTACTTTAAAAATCTACTCTACTGCTGATACATATTCCGGTTGTTTCCAGCTTGAGAAATTCAGAAAATGATACTGTGAGAATTGGGGTGTGTGTGTGTGTCTGTGTGTGTGTGTGTGTGTGTGCGCGCGCGCGCGCGCACGAGTGCACATGCATTTTAAAATTAAACTTCTAGTTTTGTGTCCTTGTGAATGTTTTAGGTTTCGCAGAGTCTAATCCAGATGTTTGAAGCTTTTCTGTATTCTTTTTATGTTCCAGGCTATTATCTTAAAAGATAAACTATTTATTTTTTATGTATTATGCTACTTGTACTGTGTATTTTGAATTTTGGAATGTTGGAGAATACAGAATGAAAAATTTGTAAATAAAACATAGATATATAAATGTATATATTTATAGTAAATGTTCTATATTTAATAAACCTATTAAATACCATATGATATTCATATATAAAACATGCATAATCATGTAAATATGCAAACTTACACAAATTGAATTTACTGATATGGTGCTCTTATTATAGAATTATCACTATATAGAGAGTGTGCCAATTTTTAATGAACTTTCCTCTGTGTAATCACTATATAGATATTTTTGATATGTAAGGTTATATAGACATTTATGGAACCCAAATCAAACCAACAAGGTTATGATTTACCATTTAAAAAAATAAATTCAATAGTTCTTATTTCTCATGACTTGTAGATTTCTTGCTCCGTGCCCATGGATCTAGATCTGTGATATCTGATTCTTTTTCAGCCTAAATAAGGAGAAAATTAATGTGTTGATTCTTTGCATGTCTTGATTTGGTTTGTTATTATGTTGTTGAGACTACTTTAGCATTTTGCTAGCTTTTAGTCTCCTGAGCCTATTTAATACCAAAATATGCAGACTTTCCTTGCAGAGAAAAGTAATATGTAGAGATTTCTAAGTGTGTCAACATCTGTCCATCCAATAAGAACTCTTATGAGTGCCTGCTGTGTTGTAGGCCTGCTATTGTGAGGAAGGTCATATTAGTATTACTTGGCTTTTTAAAAACTTGCATGTCCCTTGTGCCAATATGCTATTATGCTTTATTTCTCTGCAGTAATCACCATCATAGTCTGCTGGTGCTAATGATGGAAATGAGCCTTAGATGTGTTACACCTGGAAAAAGCTCAAGATCACTGATGAGATATAACTATTTACATATATTGAATTATTATATGTCAATATTTTGATTAATATCACATATGAACGTATATCTATTAATATTTTGCATTAACAATGATAATATGCATCATAATATATTTTCTGATTCTAAAGGTTTCACAGTCCAGTGGGGTAGCCTAAAACATAACCACATAATTCCATGTGAAGTGCGAAGTACCTCAAGAGAAGATATGCATAAGGTCCCACTTGATGGTGGAGAAGACTAAGTTTTGCTTGTGAAAATTGTAGAGGGCTTTGTAGAAGTGAATCCATTTTAGAGACATGTAGTTTGGTAATGTTGGTGATGTGTTAGGCATTATGAGACAGATTCAAAAGCTAGGATAATCTGGTAGTCTGTGAGACTGTTGGGAAGATTGTGTACTCATTCACTTGACATGGCTATAGAGGCAGACAAATATGTTTGATAGCAGCCTTTGTAACATGGCATCTTGTAGATTGTGTTCTCTTGTAAGTTTCTTAAAATGTTATCACTTTTTGCATTGCTTAACTGTTGTTAAAGTGTTCTAAAGAAATGCGCTGGGAAACCCAATGGCCTTTAGATTCCTTTAGATCCAACTTGTTCATGTGCTAGGTCTGTGCTTAAGCAAATGGTTTAACTTCTCCGTGTCTTAGCTGCATTATCTGTAAAATGTGAGTGAAAATACTACTTCAAGGATTATTCATCCAAATTAAAATAAAATGAGATAATGCATTCTTGGCACAGTTCCTGGCTCATAGTAAGAGCATGAAATATTTTTGTTATTAGCTAAAACTTCAGCTTAGAATATGTATCAACATTGAAGATTGTGGGCCTTAAAAAAGCCTACTTCTGACTTTCAATTTCTTTCAACATTCAATTAAATTCTGATAGAAGTATTGTAAAACACCTGATTCTGGAATTATATGTATATATTTCCCTTACTTTGTTAAAACAGGTGTCCACAACAAGATTGATAGAGAAATTAATAATTGGGGTGCAGATGGTGAAAATCTTTTCTAAAGGTGTGTGTGTGTGTGTGTGTGTGTGTGTGTGTGTGTAGCTCTGTGAATGTTTAGATAGAATCTTAAGTTTATATTGAATTTGAAGGTGAAGATTGACTAGATTGCCTATACAAAATACTTAACAAGTGAGCTAATTTCTGCCCGAATTCTGTATTCCTACTCATATATATCATATCACTATTTTCCTCTTATATGTGAATGTGTAAAATAGAGGCTGTGTGGGTCCAGAGGGAACTTAGATATGTGGTCATCCTCTCTGGCTTGAATCTCACCACTCTATCCGGCTTTGTGTTTAAAATTAATTTAAGAGTAATTATCTGTTTCAGATTTACTTTGACATCTACCCAACCTATTTTTTATTTTATTTATTTATTTCTGATCTTTTGTTTTAATCTTTGGATGCAAGACGATGCAATAATGATAAAACAAAATCCAAAAGCCCATAAAGCTGGAGGATGTGCTTGGGATTTTCAAGGGTGGGATAGGGTCTGTATTAGACATGAGTTTACTGATTATGATCCCAGGCATTGGTTTTCTGTCCTTCATTGTTAGCACAGGTGAGTCTGGGGATACAGACTGAATGGAGTGGGGAAGAGAGGATTTGTTAATAACCAGGGAGGAGCACATGGGATAGATCTCAGGTATTTGCAAGCATTTGAGAACCACTGATTTTAACTATATGAACTGCGATGCCTCAGTGCCATCCTGGGTCTTTCCACATTCTATATTTAATTGAAAGCCTTTGCCATATTTTGGTTAGGTACTCAATTTTAATCAGATAAAATGTAAGTAATTATAAAATAATGACAAATTTAGCATACAAGGTTTTAATGAATCACAGTAGTTGGACAGCATTAGAAACAATAGTTGAAAAAATACTTAGAGCTTTTTTATGCAGTGATATCTGTATAATCTATTTAAGCTCAAAGATAACATTGAGTTTCTATCCACATATGTTTGTGAATATATAATTTGGACACCTGGGATTTTATTTTACCTAGATGTTTTATCCATTCCCTTTTAAAAATCCAATGTTCTATCTGTAATGCTCTGCCACTACACATTCTTTCAAAAAAGTTCTGATTCTAAATCTTTCATGATGATACACCTCAATCTTCTTTAAACATAGATAGCACTTACGGAAAAAACAAAAACAAAACAGATCCTTCAACACAGGCCACTTCATAGCAAAACATCTTAGTTTTCTTGCCAAGTTAATGAAGGAATACTGCTTTGTTTTGTTTTTTCCCTTACATACACATGCTTTGAAATCTTGGTTAGATTTCTTTCTTCAACATTACTGTCTTAGAGTGGTTTTTCCCACTGTGTTCAGCAGCACATTAGTTTTGTTGGGTAAATTATGTGACATAAAACCAAATATGTGACATAAAGCCAAATGAGATTGGGAAATTCCAGTCCAAATTGAACAGACGTCACCCCCTCCAATCTATTTGTAAAACTGTAATTGCTAATGTACATTGTGGATCTCTGGGAGGGATATATATTATACAGTTTCCATTAAATTTAATTTGTCCAAGGAATCTCCTTTTGTTTCTTTTTTTGAAGCTAATATCATGGGAAGCATGTAGAGACAAGTCTTGAATTTCTTGTCGTCTGTGTTTAAACAGTTACCATATTAAAATCCCAGGCAGAACTTAGCTAAACTTGTGGTAAGCATAGGCAAAATGTTCTGAAATACCATAATGTTTTTTCAAAAAGGTTCTTATGGTTGAAGATTTCTAAGCCTTTTACTTATCCAGCTCCAAATTATGAACAGATTCTATGTTTACCTTTTTTCCCCCCATACATAAAGCTTTTCATACCCTAGAAGTCAGGAAAAAGTGATTTAATCTTATTATTAGAAGTGACTTTGAAGTATAGTTTTTTAAAGATCAGTTTTCTTTGGAAAATTTCTCTGTACTTAACAAAAGAGAGAAAATGACTCCTGTGTGTGCGTGTAATTTGTTTTTGTCAGAAGGAAAAATGATGCTAATTAGGTTAAAATAAGTAGTTGGCACTAAATTGTGTGATTTCTAAACCAAATTTTGTATCAATAGTGTGTGTTCATTACAATGTGAAAGACATCTATCAGTACTGCTTATTAATTTAAGTGGGCTTAAAAAATACAAGATAAACATCTCTGGCCTTGTGGAACTTTTATGTATTGACACTCTGAACTTATTTCTAAATCACTTTTGTTGCGTGAATGCATTAGCTGGTTCATTGTAATATTTTCATCTGTTGGGTACTTCTATGGTTGTCCTTAGTCCATTGGTCTCAGATGGATGCAGGCCATTTAAATGGTTCCTTGTCATACAGCACAGTGGTTTGTGAGTTATTTCCTAGTTTCATGAGGAAGAACTGCTGTATATGAAGACACAAACTTCCTTCCCTTCATTTTAGAGATATACACCCATGTACATGCACACATACAGAGTATATTACAAGTTCTCAGTATGTCTTCACAACATCTGTTTTAATCTTACATTAAATTTGGCACTTTTATTAATAATAATAATAAACCTTACCAAATATACTTGGCTTACTGGTGCTGTGAAGACAGCGAGCATTCTAATTGCACTATGTTATCTTTATGGTAAGCATCTATTAGATTCACTATACTATATATGTGTGTCAGTTTACCAAATGGATTTGCAGTGATTGACACAGATTTTTTAAGAGAGAACTAAGAAAGCTGTTAGTTATATATGTGTATTAATATTGGGATTTTCTTTTCTATTGAATAACAGATTAGAAAACAGAAAAAGGCAACATTAATACTTAAAAAAAATAAACTACCTTTAGTATCCAAATATAGTTTTCACCAAATGCTGGGGACATAGTCAAAGGCATTCCTACAAAGCACAGCACTTGTTATTTTTGTTATGAGTGAAAATCTAATTTACATACAATAAAATGTCAATTCACATCATAACAATCAAGATAAATAGAAACATTTATACTCTTCGATGAGCTACTCTTTTTGAACTTGAGTGCTGTGCTTGGCTCTTTGCCCAGAGGGCAGTTGAAATGTTCTAAGTTTAACAGAGAAGTAGGAATGAAGTTGAAATTGACTTGTGTGCAAATGCAAAGTCAGATTGATTGGCCTGTGTGAATTAACAGTTGTCATTGCAGATATTTTAATCGTTTATTTATTTTTTGAGAGGAAAACGAAAGGAAAAACTACTTTTCTGCAGGGAAACAAATGGTAACATTTCTCAATTTGCACAGTGAAATGGTGATCTTATTCAAATCAGGGATTTTAATACATTTGCCTCTCACCTGTTAAGAAAGGAAAAATAGTCAATTCGCCTTGCCTTTTGAGGCTCGGTGATGTGGTCTTTCTCTATTTTAGTTTCTCTAGTTAGTGAAATAGGTGCATTTTTTTTGGAAGATATTTTCTTATGAAAGTACAATGGTTAATGAAATTTTTTCTTTAACATGCATTTGGCTATATGAAGACTCATTTTGGCGAAGAGGACATTATTATTTACTTACCACACTATCTCCTTTTACCTAGACAAATGCATTTGAAATGAGATATATAAAATGTAAAAAGAACATAGCAAGATGAAATAAAAGCCTAATAAAATGTGTTTGGGCTAGCATCAAAACTCCTTGAAATAGGATATCTAAATAGTGTGCATTTTATCTTAGAGAGCTTTGGGTTAGTTCTAGTGTCCAGATGACTATTAATGGGCTTTTGTGTTCTGAAGCATATGTTAATAGAAGTGATCATTTTGGATTAATTTAATGTGAATTAATAAGAGATTTATTTGATGGAAGTTGTTTGAAGGTGATGACATTTAAAACTCAACAAGATTTAAGATGTTCAAAAATACCTTTAAAAAATTTGAGAACAGTCAATTAAGAGAGAGCAAATTAAATAGAAATGGATAGGAAAGAACAGGATCTGACATTGAGTTTATGAAGTTTGAAGCAGTTTACAAAAAAAGCGATCTACCATTGAAGTATTGCCCTGGAATCTGAAGAAATAGAAAACATCTAAACTCCTTCAGTGATTCTTGGGTTTGTGAATTGGATAAACAATGTTCTCTTGCATTTTATAGTTCACTTAAGCAATCTGATTTTGATCTGTATACATGGAGTAGACAGGATTCAAGTGTTTTTTTTTCCCCTAAGCCAATGAGCAAACACATATGTTCTTTCAAAACTGAACTGTATATGTTGTTCATATGGAAGCTATCTAGTTTGCTCTAGGCTCAAGATTTGACCTTCCTTTTCTTTTGCTATCAATTTCTTAATTCTTTAAATTCTTTGTGGGGACTTTTGATCAAAAGAAACTTTTTTTCTCTCCCTTAAAAGTTTTTTAAAAAATAAAAGCTACATGAAATGTATAATTAATAACTCAGTATTCTTATGTTGGTAATACAAGCAAGCATGGAAGAAAACATATTTATTAAGACGAAGACCATGATGACTTCTTTTTGTGCTAAGCTTTGATTTCAAACACTTGAAAGTTTTGTAATCTGGAAAAACAAAAAGAAAATGTCTGTCATTATATATTATGAAAATAAGACCTGCTACCTATAATTAAAAATTATATGCAACAAGATTTGAAACTGAGGTCCAATTACAGGATCTTGCCCTCCTGATTTTTTAGAGTCTTATTCAGAATGTAGTGTGTGTGTGTACATATATATGCACATGCATATATGTATATGAAATGATATTTTGAGAGATATTCAAAAGTTTCAATTTTCTTTGAGAAAGAGGAGTTCCTTGTAGTCATTTTCCTTGCCTTTTAAGCATATCTTTCCTTTTTAAATTAATGACAAATAATAAAATTAAAGTCATCTTGCTTAATGTGTTTTGCACATAGTTGAGGTTGGATATATTTACTGAACGAATGAATATTGGGGGAAGTGAGTAATTGAGGGAAAGATAGGCTTCAGTGGTGTTTAGACCACCCTTAGTAGTAGGTGGCCCACTATTCTATAGTCTTTCAATGTAATTGGACAAATATTTTAAAGGTAAAACTGAAGTACCATTAACCAGAACTATTATAGAGTCACAGAGGCGGGGGAATTTTGGAAATAATTTATTCAAATTCCCTTATTGTACAGGAAAAACAGAGGCTCAGAGAAGCAAATGGATTGCCCTTGATCACACGAGCAGGTGATTTAAATCAGATGCAGAAACTGGATATGCAATTTCTATGCCCCTCTTACTCAGGTTTTTATTCTTTACTTTGCTTAGGGTAAAGATACTATAAAGAATATAGAATTTACATCTCTTACCTTCAAGGAGTTTCTCATCTAATGGAAATAAATTTTAGTTCTTCTGCATGGAGCTGATGTGTGATCTAAGCTCTGTTGTTAAATTACTGTGATAGCTGATTACTTTGGTTGAATAATTTATTTGATTATCTATTGCAAGGTTAGTTGGAGTAAGAATATGTCATAACTGTATGCATGTATATGTTTATATTATATATAATATATGAAATATAACTAAATCACTAGTGGCTAATTTACAATATCTAGGTAATGATAGAAAACTCAAATCCCTTTTGCTGTAAAGGTGCTCTCTTGAGAACATGAATCAGTGTTCTACAGGAGATTTTTTTTCTTATGTATTTAAGCACTTTAAATAGTGAGATAAAATAGTTATCAGAATTATTTTTGTAAGCTCTAATGCTGATTATTTCTATTGCATAAATCTGTCTAAATTGTACTGTAATGGAAATAATGTACTTCCCTATTTTTATAAAAGTAAACACTTTTTCTAAGAAAGCAAAGAAAGCTTTTAGATTTGTTTTACTTAGAAGGAAATACAGCTAATTAAGAGTAGAAATTTATGATTTTTACAAATGGAATGTCTTATAACTCAGCAATGAAAATGAATACAAATAAGTATTTGGGGGAAGCTACATATATTTTTAACCTGCCTAAATATCGTGGCATGTATAATATGGTTTCTCATTATATGGGCTGTTTAGGTGGAGAATAATGTAAATGTAGGGCTGCTCACTATTGCATAGCTCCAGAGTTCAATTTTTAATCTCACAATTAAATAGGGGACTTAGAATAGCAATTTTGAGCTTTGCAGTTCTCCTTTAAATTCTTTACCTCCTCTTTGTCAACTTCACTTTTAGCCCATTATCTAAAATGCAGTTCACAGTGGTTTTACTCTACTGGATATTTTAAACTTTTCTGGGGTTAAGGTAGTCTGCATGAAGGATATTGCTATGTAGCAAGGTGATAAAGTTTAAAATAGAGTTGCCAAAACTAATGACAACTTTCATTGATGTGATTATGTATTTTAATTACTTTAAGATTTTCCATATAAATGCCTATGCTGGTGTTTGCAAATTAAGGTCTTTTACCCATATCCCAATGCAGGTAAGTATTATGGTCATTAGGGGTGAAGAGGTTTTAGAGATTAAATAATTTCACCAACGTAACAGTCTGTTATGAAAATAACTTATGTCTTGTAGCTTTTTATATCATGTTCCTCCTTCTCTTGTTTCTTTATTAAAACCCAGGGGAGGGAGAGGATCTGCTCAAGATCTGCTCATGATTTTAGGTCTTTCAGGCAGCCTATGATGCCGGCATATTAATGTATTTTAGGTGTGATATATTAAACTATGTTTACATCATTTAGGAAGGAAAATATTTTTTTGCTTTGTTTTACAGATGTACAGATCAGCTCTCAAAATGTCTTCTGTGTCTTCCGAGCGTCTTCTAAGACAATTGCATTAGCCTCCTGCTAGTTGACTAATAGAATTAATAATTGTAAAAAGCACTCTAAAGCCACATGCCTTATGAAGTCAATGCTGGGTATGATTTTACAAGTATGTGATCTATTTTTTCAAGTGAAAATGTTAACTGGAAAAGTTCTTGGCACATAGTAAAACATCGTGCAATCTGTTATTTGTCTTAGAGATAATAACTTGAGGGTGGCTATAGTCTTAATAGTATCTAACTTACAACTTGCTAGGAGAGTTTCTTCCACTTAGAAGCATGACAAATGTACTTATATTTATATAATCTGTCACTCTGAAAAATTATGATGATATAATTCTAGTAAAAATTATTTTTTCTATAGCTACTTCAAAGTATAGTCAACTAAATTAAACACACAGATTTTTTAAACAGCAACTAAAAGAACATACTCCTGCCCCCACAATGCAAAATAAAACCCAAATGACCTTTCTGATATGTCTTTGAAGTTTTAGCAGTTTAACGATCTTTGCAATGTATATTATTAAGGACTCTATTCAGCATAAGGAGTCATGAGTCTTAAGGGTTCTAAGGATATGTTCTTGGGTAGAAGAAGGGACTGAAATTTTAGAAGGATGATAATTTAATTAAGTTGTATTTTCTCTCAGTCACTAAAGATGCTGGTTGAGTAGATTTTAAACTAGTGACCCATTATATCTCTTCAGTGTAACAATAAATCAACAAGATCTAAAGCTTCTTTTTGTTTTGAAAAATAAGTTAATTTTAAAATATTAATGTATTTAGATCTATTCACTTTTAAGTGTTTTATCTTGGTTCCCTTGCTATTTAAAATGTTGTCATTTTCCCAGTCACTCACACTGGCATTAACATATGGGCATAAACCATTTTCTCTTCATTTTAAAGGAAAGATAACCTTAATGAATTAGATTTTTTTTTCTGACTTCTTCATGAGTCCTATATTTTGATATAGGATTTTTGTATTTTTTTGTGTGTTAACTTATTCATTTCATTTAGGTGGTATGTTGTTAGATTGCAGTCATCTTAAGAAGAAACAGTTAAAATACAAATGATATAGTTATTCAGTAAGGGAAGATTATATTGTAATAGTTACTGAAGACATTATGTGTACTGAAAAGTATTAACAATCAGGAAATTCTGAAGGGAAAGGTAAGAGAAGTTGTATCAAGCCTCCACATTTTTATGTGTAGGAATGTCTGAATACAGCCTAAAATATCCTTTTCTGTAGGCTAAGTTAAAACCGTGCATATTTTCCTCAAACTTATATTTTAAATGATAACTAATTTCTTCAGTTTGCCCATTTAGTCTTTTTTCCCCTTTTTCCCTTTATTGACTACTAATAAATTTGCCCTTCAGTCTTCTGCACATTTTCATACATCCCCAGGGCTTCTTTAGTCACTTTTGACAAAAGAATAGAGAACCCCTCAAAGGTTGACATGACACGTAAGACATTGAAATGCAAATATTAAAAAAAAAATTGGTTTATCAGTGTTTCCTTTTTTTAATCAAGCTTAGTTAATTTTAGGGCCTGATGGAATGACACAGAGGTAAGACGCTCATATTCCTCTTCCTGCCTCCAGAAGTCAGGCAGATTTACATTGCCGCAGCACCATCACTTTCACTTGAAACTTTACTCTTTCATCCTGAATATGTATATTTTGTTCCAAGAGGCAGGAGCTTCTATAGATACTTGATGAATAACATTGATGTCTCAGAAGAACAGTGTACTTTCTTTCTCTCTCGCTCTCTCTGTCTTTTTATTATTATTATTATTATTATTTTTTTTTTTTTTGAGATGGAGTTTTGCTTTTGTCACCGAGGCTGGAGTGCAATGGTGCGATCTCGGCTCACTGCAACCTCCGCCTCCTGGATTTAAGCAGTTCTCCTGCCTCAGCCTCCTAAGTAGCTGCGATTACAGGTGTGCACTAATTTTTGTATTTTTAGTGGAGACGGGGTGCTAAATTTTGTATTTTTAGTTTTGCCATGTTGGACAGGCTGGTCTCAAATGCCTGACCTCAGGTGATCTGCCTGCCGTGGCCTCCCAAAGTGCTGGGATTACAGGCGTGAGCCACTGCTCCTGGCTCAGTGTACTTTCTTAAGTATCATTATACCATTTTTGACATCATTCACTATGGCACATTTTTACTTTATAAATGATTCCTTATACTCTAGTGCACTATTCTTGTTCAGTAATTCATATTATAAAAATTTTGCATGACCAGGTTTTAGGAAGCAAAGGTCCACCTGTATAGTCAAAATCAGTGTGATTCTTCAGTACTTGTGAGAAATTATAGATGAAAATGACTAAACCATGTTATTAATTTGGATTTTCTCAGCATGTTTTGGATAATTGCAGTATAACTAACTTTGTTAGTCCTTATGGTGAAGTCTAACAAAGAAGGCTTGTTTTATTCTATCACAGGTGGAATTTTCCAAGAGACCTTTGTGGTGATGACTTACACAGCACTTGATAGTTTTTTTAAGCTGAGTGATTAAGAAACAGCAGCCACGGAACCCAGACCTCATCCAGCCTTTGTTAATGCATTCTTTAATTGACACTACACAAATTGTTTCTTAGTTTTTTTATATTCTTAGAGTTCTGACTCATTCTACTCCAGCAGAAGAATTTGCTCCAGTATTCTTCTTTTGACGCCACTGATGCCACTAACTTAACTTTGAGAGACATTGTTGAGCTAATGTGTAAAGGTGAACAATAGGAAGCTGCTAATATTTTGCTGTTTTGAGCAATACAAGGACAATGTCATATGGTTCAGCTCAATATTCTTTCTTAGTCAGTTTCCAGGGTGCTCTTGATGGTGGAACAGGTACTGTTTTCATCAGGCTGTGTATGGATACCCAGAGCTTATTAGGTTCCCCAGCATGCTGGACAGAGTCCTAGGAAAACCCGATCTGACCACTGTGATGCATACCAGGCCTTCCTTCTGACTTTCAGGCAAGCCCCAAATGTGGCTTCAAGAAATTCGTTGGTAGGTCAGAGCTGGAACATTTGTCATCCTCCACTTCCTGAAAGTGATGGGGCAGTTTTCACTCTGTTGATAACATGGCTGTTTCTGTCTTTTTGACTATGAAGATATTTTGTTTGAAACTATATTTACATCCTGGTTGCATAGGGTAACAATATTGAATTCCAATTTATGTTATTTATATGTACATATATGTACCATATAAAGAAACATATGATGTCTTCTATAAAAATAAACACATATATGTTTTATAAACATAACATGTATATATATTATACATAATATAGAACGTGTATAAATATATAAGCATGTATATACATTATCAGCTACAATCGAAAGAGTAAATTGGGCAAAAATATATTTTCAGGAAAGAATAAGTAATAGGGAGGGTAGACCTAGTAATAAAAATAAATCCTTCATTATTCCTAAAACAACTTTAAAATAATAAGTGAGCCAATCTTGGTTATAATAGTAATTCTAAATGTAAATTGTTAGTTTTAGTCTCAACTTTTTGCTATTTTTAAAACTGACTTTTTTCCTAGAGGAAGCATTTGATTATGCACATTAAAATACTTGCATAAGTAAAATATTCCAGATTCAATTATATCTCTGTAACCTTCAAATAACATCGTATCTGCCTTTTCCCTGTATCTTTGCAGATATGGTCCGGAAAAAGAACCCCCCTCTGAGAAACGTTGCGAGTGAAGGCGAGGGCCAGATCCTGGAGCCTATAGGTACAGAAAGCAAGGTATCTGGAAAGAATAAAGAATTTTCTGCAGATCAGATGTCAGAAAATACGGATCAGAGTGATGCTGCAGAAGTAAATCATAAGGAGGAACATAGCTTGCATGTTCAAGATCCATCTTCTAGCAGTAAGAAGGACTTGAAAAGCGTAGTCCTGAGTGAGAAGGCTGGCTTCAATTATGAAAGCCCCAGTAAGGGAGGAAACCTTCCCTCCTTTCCGCATGATGAGGTGACAGACAGAAATATGTTGGCTTTCTCATCTCCAGCTGCTGGGGGAGTCTGTGAGCCCTTGAAGTCTCCTCAAAGAGCAGAGGCAGATGACCCTCAAGATACAGCCTGCACCCCCTCAGGGGACTCATTGGAGACAAAGGAAGATCAGAAGATGTCACCAAAGGCTACGGAGGAAACAGGGCAAGCACACAGTGGTCAAGCCAATTGTCAAGGTTTGAGCCCTGTTTCAGTGGCCTCAAAAAACCCACAAGTGCCTTCAGATGGGAGTGTAAGACTGAATAAATCCAAAACTGACTTACTGGTGAATGATAACCCAGACCCGGCACCTCTGTCTCCAGAGCTTCAGGACTTTAAATGCAATATCTGTGGATATGGTTACTATGGCAACGACCCCACAGATCTGATTAAGCACTTCCGAAAGTATCACTTAGGACTGCATAACCGCACCAGGCAGGATGCTGAGCTGGACAGCAAAATCTTGGCCCTTCATAACATGGTGCAGTTCAGCCATTCCAAAGACTTCCAGAAGGTCAACCGTTCAGTGTTTTCTGGTGTGCTGCAGGACATCAATTCTTCAAGGCCTGTTTTACTAAATGGGACCTACGATGTGCAGGTTTGTACTTTGTTTTGTCTCTTTGGACAGAAAAAGTTATTAGAAATGAAATGTGAATTCTTAAATACATGTTATAACCAAGGTCCCAATACCAGGCAGGTATCCTGCTAGATCTAGCAGAAGAGATGGACACACTCCAAAGTTGCCTCATACAAGTATATTTAGAGTTGTCTAAAGACAACTCTTAGCTTCTTATTGTAGAAAACAATCCTAGCATTTTTTTTTTTTTTTTTTTTTTTTTAGTTTGGGAAAAGTCTTTTCATGAAATTAGCTAAGTGTCACATTTCTGGATATATTTCATGGTAATTTGATGTTTCCACAGTCTTCCAGATATGTTATTAATCTTTATGGTTGTACATGATAATAATTCATGCCTTGTTCTAGTTTTAAGATTATAAGGTTTTTGCTATAATCTTCCCTTTAGTGAGGATCTTTCCTGCATCTTGGATTAGAATATGATTTTATGTTCATCCTGACTAGATTTGAGCCATTTTGATGGCTGCAAAGACATCCTTTTGGAACGGCAAAATAATTGCAAATGAAAACTGGGAAATAACATTTTACATTGATTAAAAAGAAGTAAATGTGATTGTAAGTACTAGGGACCCCAGAATGACCTTGGTACAGACCAATAAAGCATTCCTTTCTGCATTTAAGGAAAATGGCAATAATTTATGAAAGCATTTAGTAATAATTTAGATTTTTACTTTTATTAAAAACAGCATACCTCTTTGATCTATCTTTCTGTCTTTATGACATATTTGAAATGGAAAAAAAAAGAAACTCTTACATTTTGAATAGAATGAAACATGGAACTGAGTCTAAATAAATGTATACATTTAATTTTAGTAATTTTAGCATAGTTAAAACTCATGGTAAGCTTATGGATGTGTATTAGTTTTTGTTACAGTTTGTAGATTTTTATTGTATTATAAGGCCAGGGGGATTTCAAAACATATTAGCTTTACTAGTAACCATTTTTAGGAATGATTAGAGGTACCAGAGAACTAATGAAAAAATCCCTTAAAATATCAGTCATTTTTATCAACTCGATAGCTACAGCTCATTTGCCTCAAACCTCTCTGTTGATTTAATGCCAATTAAGAAAGGCAGGCAAAGAGGTTATAAATAACAGGTAGTGAGCATATTTTGCAATACTTGTAAGAAGAGTCAGAAGAAAAATTTCTGAGTCCTTTAAATGTCAGAATGGCAATCTTATTACTTTAAGGGAGATATAAAGAAGAACTCTTAAAACGCCAGTTTCATCTTGGTAAAGCACTCTAAAAATTCCATCTTAGTTTGTGAATTTCCACAAATAGAATTATTTCTGCAGAGCAGCAAATTAAGCCAACATAGTTATTATGCATGAAAGCTACATGCTTTGAACTGCTGTCTATTAAAGATCATTTCACTGTCTTATGTCAGATACACTATGCTGTCAAACTATGATTGGAAAGCAAATACGTGTTTTAGATAAAAGGGTTGGAAATGAATAATGTCAGTATGTGAAATGGTGTTTTATAATTAGCAAGTAATATGATGTTAATACCTGGATTTCCGGCAGGAGTTTCAGTTTGTTCACTCTGGGGAGAACTTCTGAGGGAAGCTGATCTAGGCTGTCAGGAAGGCTCTAAAAAAGAAGATTACTAAGGCCTATAGTTTGGAGGAATTCAGATTTTTAAACACACTTCCATTTCCCCCAAACAGTTATTTGTTAGGTTCTTAGTTATTTATAGTAAAGTTTATGTTTGGGTAGAAGGAGCTGGACACTTTTCCTGGGCAGTGATTTTAGAAGTAAAACAGATGTGTGAGCTATCTGAGTTTGAACTAATAGAACTAGAAATAAAACAGCTGATCCTGGACTATGCTGCCTACTAAATCCTTGCAGCACACAGCAAGGAAGACAAAAAGTGGTAGGAAAGAGCATGCAGGAACATAATCATGTTAAGATCAAATTTTTTCCAAGATAAATAGTATTGCTAAAAATGGAAAAAAGTAATCTGTGGAAACAGTGCATGATTGTTTCAAACAAACGACTGGATTTTGAAACGAGTCTAAAGGGTTAACTTCAATTTGTGAGGATAACACTGGATATACTTGTAGGCCAAATGCTAATCTTGAATGCTTTGCACATATGCCAGATACTGATGCAGAAAAATGCCTGAAGATAAGTAACTTATTAATATTTGTATGCTGAAACAAATATTGACCAGTTTTTCAATATGAATAAAATGAATAAAAACAGATCTGAAATTTCCTTTTTTACCCACAAGTTTATGTTGCTGAAATGCTATTTGAGAGATTCTTTCCTTGGCAGTTAAACTTCGTGGAGGCTAAGAGCTGTGGGAGATAAAATGCTGACTATAGAATTTCTTTGATGCAGTTTTGTCAGAAATATATCGTAAGTTAATGGCCTGTGTGTGTTCTGATATAAAGATGTTGGTAAATACGAGTATTACAGACAAATAAGCATTTAATTTTAGGAATTATTTATATAAATCTATAATTTAAGCTAATTGAAGTAATAGATGAAGAATTCATTAATCTTTTTCAATTAAACTTGCTTTTAAAAAAACATTCAGAACAGTTGGTGGTTAATGATAGATTTATGACATTTTAGGCCAAGACAAAAGGAGCCAAAGCCAAAAGCAAAAGGCTTAAAGGACTCTATGGCTTTGATCTATATTTTGGTTTGACATGGATGGTTTTAAATAATTTGAATGGACTTGAGTGCAAATATAAGATACAGTTGGGAAAAAGAAGTACAGTAATTTAAATAAATTCTAAGATTTCCAGTTCTAAGTGCAAGTTATTTCAAATATACTTGGAGGAATAATTGAAATTTAGACATGCTTCTACTGATAATATCCACTTTTGTGCAAATTACATCACAAATGACTGAGTCAAAGAATTACAACTTTGTAAAAATACTGTCAAATAACAATGTTTCTTTGTGCTGCATAGTAGATAGAGCCCCAGCCGGATAATGGAGGTCACTATAAACAACCATAAGAAAGCCAGGACTGTCCTTTCTAAGTCTGTGGCATTTATCAGATTCTCCCCCCAACACCTTAAGCTAGCATGCCCAGCCTTGAAAGGAGATGACATGTCAATTCTTTACAAGAAAACAAGAGAAGCTGTAATGGCTAGTTTAGAGCTAACTGATTTGACCAGGATGTTAGTTTCCCAGTTTTTCATTTATCCTGAATGTTCTATCAATTGTCATGCTTAAATTTTTAAAAATAATACATGCAGAGTGATTGGTTAGCACTTCATGTAATATTTACTATTTGTATTGAACCATTGAGGCTCACAGAGACTGATCATAGAAGAGATCCAGTTCTTAAAAAAATATTTACAGCTTCTGTCTTATCTATCTGTCTGTCTATCTATCTATCTATCTATCTATCATCTATTTATTTCGAGATGAAGTCTTGCTCTGTTACTCAGGCTGGAGTGCAGTGGTGCAACCTTGGCCCACTGCAACCTCCACCTCCCAGGTTCAAATGATTCTCCTGCATCAGTCTCCTGAGTAGTTGAGATTACAGGTGAGCACCACCATGCCTGGCTATTTTTTTCTTTTTTTACTTTTAGTAAAGACAGGGTTTCACCATGTTGGCAGGCTGGTCCTGAACTCCTGACATTGTGATACACCACCTCAGCCTCCCAAAGCGCTAGGGTTACAGACGTGAGCCACCTCGCCTGGCCAGCTTCTTTCTTTTAAATCTGCTTTATTATGCTTATATTTAAACCATTGCTGAATGGGAAGCCTGCATTAACAACGTGGCCTTTGCTGTTTCATTAGGGCTTAATGTGCTGTGCATTAGGGCGTTGGCATCATCTTTATGGGGGAACTTTTAGCCCTCAGATCAGGTTATAAAAGTAGGAGTCTTGTCAAGTGCTTCCCACGGGAAAGTGTTTATGCTATCCCAAGTTCATAAGCTCATGATATATATGTTGCCTGTTCATATTAGTAAATTGTTTTTATTACTGCATTATTCAGGACTCTAAGAAGGTAGCTACTGGTTTCCAGCTATTAAACTTATTTTGTGCCTTATTGAAATTCTAAGGTTAATAGAAGAATCACATAATTAACTTACCAAGGACTGTCTTCTGTTTGAGCTAGGAGTGTTACATTTCTGTATTTTAAATATTTTTATCTGAGTTGCACAATATGTCATGTTAGAAGCAGGAAGAACAGACTTTAGAGAGAGGAAGTAATCCTTTGGATTTGTATTTTCAACATATTTAATTGTATGAGTTTTAAAGATCTTGAACATGTATCAGTACATTCATTTGTGCAGGGAATTGCAGTTTGATTTGAAAAAAAATTAGAGACTATTAATCTCATTGTGGTTTATTTGACTTGTGTTGAATTTTACTTCTAAACATTTAGTTTTTCCTTGGCATTTTCTTTGATCTGGAGTAGGAGGGAAGTTATAGATCTTAGCAGGTTCTGTTTCTTTGTTTTTCTGAGTTGAGGACAATTGAAGTTTAGAAAAACTGGTAAATGAGAATTTAATCAATTGAGACTGTCTGTAGAATACAGAATGCTTGGCATATGAACCCACACTTCTTTTTCAGGACTGTCTTTAACAAGTAATAAAGTGTGCAAAATAAAACATATGCTCACCCCAAGGCCATAAAGCAAGGGAAAGTTCTGGTATTTACCAGGTTATTTTCATCAGTGGGGATGGCAGAGCTGGATAATGTAGCCACCCTAGTAGAATAGTTCAGCTATCATTACTAATCCCTTTACCTGCATGATAGTTAAATCTTTTTTGACCTTGTTCATGAGACTTGGTATGATCTTTGATTTTTGGTTTGTTATCATTTAAAAGAACATGTATAATTTTGTTGAATATCAGTGTTTCTCTGTAGGCAGAATGTTTAGGAGAAGAAATTATGGTTATCAGTGGATCCAATCAAATTTAGCATTATTCAACTCCTAAGAAAAAGCTTTACCTCTCAAATGGCCTGCTCTGCTAACCTTATCAAGTCTGGAGATTATTCGGTGTTTTTTATTTCTTGGATCATTGTAATTATAGCATACGTGCAGCTCTTAGAAACACAGATATACAAGTAGTATGCCAATACGGGAAAAGCTTGGAGAGAGAAGTTGTTCCATTTCATTTTCTGATTTCCTTTGTGGAGTCTAATTCAGACAATCATTAGACCATAGATCTCTTGAATTCTTCATCACGTGATCCACATTCTGAAGCAAATGTTATACATTTTCAGAATATTATGTAAATCCTTGTTTAATTTTAATTGAAAGCCAAATGTAAAATTTTTTTTTCTGTCTTAAAGATGATTCATACTTCTTTCATCTTTTATTTTACACAATCAAAATTTGTACAGATTCCTTATTTTTCTTCAATTTTGGATTTACATCTAATAATAGCTAAAATTTACTAAGGGTTTCTTTTTTTTTTTTTTTTTTTTTTTTTTTTTTTTTTTTTTTTTTTTTTTTGGGACGGAGTTTCGCTCTTGTTACCCAGGCTGGAGTGCAATGGCGAGATCTCAGCTCACCGCAACCTCCGCCTCCTGGGTTCAGGCAATTCTCCTGCCTCAGCCTCCTGAGCAGCTGGGATTACAGGCACGTGCCACCATGCCCAGCTAATTTTTTGTATTTTTAGTAGAGACGGGGTTTCACCGTGTTGACCAGGATGGTCTCGATCTCTTGACCTCGTGATCCACCCGCCTCGGCCTCCCAAAGTGCTGGGATTACAGGCTTGAGCCACCGTGCCCGGCCTACTAAGGGTTTCTTATGTGCATTTGTGGAGCTCAGTTCTTTACATGTATTAAATCAACTCATCTTCATAAAAGTCCTAGAAGTAAACACTAACCTTATGTCCATTTAAAAAAAAAAAATAAGGAAACAGCATTGATTATTCTGCCCAAGAGCAGAGTTGCATAAGTAGAGAGAATGGGATGTAAACCAGAATAGACAGGCCATGAAGGCTTGTCTTCACAACCACACTGATACATGGCCTTGCCAAACATGAGTCTGAGTTTACTGCCAATAGAAAAGCAATGGAAGATAGGCCAATTGCATGTAAGGGAGGAGGTAGAAGACTGGTAAATCAGAGCTGTTTGATGCAGTCTCTCAGTCAGGTTGATTTTGGGGACTGGTGTGATTTCTTTGAGACTGTATGTTATCTTCTCTGTGTAGTGTAATGCTACTTTATTTGAACTTACTAAGCTTCTATTTGAAATCAGTAAAATGAAAATTAAATTTGCTTACTCATCTTTTAAAAATTACTGTGATTTATTTTTCCCTGGTACTTTTGCTGCAGAAACTAGTTCCAGTAGAGTGAGTATGGTGCAAATTTTGATGTAATCAATTAAGGATGTAATGTTCTATCCCCAAATTAAGGGATATTTCATCCAAGTGTTTGACTTATATTGTACTCCCCTTATTTAGAGGACTTTGTTTTAGGAATTTATGATTTAAATGATGGTCTGAAAGTTGTCTTATGCTCTTCTAGTTACCAGGCACAATTTAGTTTGTTTTTTTCCATGCAGATATGTTAAGGAGATGCACTCCATTCTCATTTATGTCCTCCAAGGCTGTGTAATTAAGGTTTTATCCTCTGCCTACATTTAGTGCAGGAATGGGTGTGGAAGCAGAGAACAAATCGGAATACCTTGAGAGTGTCCAATTTGAGTGTGCTGGGTTCTGCAGACATACTTGAAGCCATGTGATTTCATTGGATTCAGAAAGTGCTAGAGAGATGGGACATAGTGAGGAGCTTGGGAATTCACAGAGTCTCCTGGTCTAGCATTTCTCCTTTTCATATTTAGGTGAACTGTTGATATAAGATTAAAGAATGCCTGCATCCTTTCATGTGTCCAGGAACATATTTGGGAATCTTATTATAAACGATGGTTTGTTCTAAGACCTGTTTTTCCAGCTGGTGCGAAGCTCCGCCTTGATATTCACTGGCGCTTCAAAGTCAACACGTGTAGAAGTGAAGTTCCCCACAACAACTTTCTTTTTGCCTCCTTTCTTCTTTACTCCTGATTTCAATGACATTGGACTGGAAATTTTGGAGTTACCTTGGATTTCTTTTTGATATCACTCCTCAACACTTGAGTAGCGTGCCCCATTGTTCCTTTCTTTATTCATTTATTGTCTTTCAGGTAAATCCTTCTTTCAAGTAAAAAATTACTTCTTTCAAGTAAATCCTTATTGGTTTCTTTTCTGTTTCTCTAACTTTATCTTCCCTTCTTGTCTCTTCCTTTCCCTTCTTTTCTTACCTCCCATTCTTTCCTCTTCCTCCCCCTCCTCCTCATCTTCCTCTCCTTTCCTTTGATTTATTTTTTTCTGTTCTTTCATTTCTTCTTCCTTCTGTTTTTATTTCCTTCCTCCTTCCCTCTTCTTCCTTCTCTCCTTCTTTGCCTCTTTTTTCTTTTATTTTCTTCTGTCCTTCTCTCTTTTTCTCTTCTTCCTTCTCTTTTTTTAATCCTCCTTCCTTTCTCTTTTTTCTCCCACCTTCTCCCCTTCCTTCTTTCCTTTAATTTTTAAAAATTCTATTTATAGCTGAATTGTCCTTCATTTTATAACAAGTATGGGTCTACTTCTGTTAAAACATATCCTCTAATTATACTTGCATATGTAAATATCAGCTATCCAACAAGACATTACCTGTCCGAATTAAATCTCACTATTCTTCTAGAAGGCATAATAGAATAAGGCTAGCACATTTATATAACTTGTTACATAGTAAGCATCATTATGTAGCAGATTCCATTTAAATATTTGATGATGTCTCTACCCTCCTCAATATTTCCTAAATTGATTTCCTCAATCTTACTCTCGCTGATGCTTTTACTAGTTTTGTTTCCTTCACCTGAAATGCCTTTCCATGATCACTGCCTTTGAGGCTAATCTTCAAGTATCAGCTCATCTGTCAAGAGCCTTTGCTGACTCCTCAGTCTGGGTTAGGGGCTCTTCCTTTGTGTTGTCATGGAACCTGTTATGTGTCACAGCAGAAGCATGTATTCCACTGTTTTCATCTTTTTAGTTGTGAGCTTTGTGTGCTAAACCAGAGACATGTTAACATTTTGGACTACGTCATTCTTTTTGTATTTCCAGTGCTTGGCACATAGTAGATGTGTTAACACAGCACCCTTCCCTGGAGAGGGGATATTTTATATTTTCAGAGATTAGATTTTTTCTTTTCCCATTAAGATACTCTTTAGAATACATGTATAATTCTGACATATTTCCATTATGAGCCAGCGGCAGCTGCAGGTTGGATTCTGTAGAGGAGTGCTAGGGGAATTCGCTTGGCTTTGTAACCCACTTGAACTTCATTTTCTTTTATTTATTTTTCCCGTAAAAGATTGTCTTCCAAATTATTAAGATGGACTTTTTTTTTTTTTTTTTTTTTGTCTTGCTCTGTTGCTCAGGCTGGAGTGCAGTAGCATAGTCTCAGCTAACTGCAACCTCTGCCTCCCAGGCTCAAGCAATTCTCCTGCCTCAGCCTCCAGAGTAGCTGGGATTACAGGCACCTACCACCACACCCAGCTAATTTTTGTATTTTTATTAGAGATAGGGTATCACCATGTTGGCCAGGCTGATCTTGAACTCCTGACCTTATGTGATCCGCCTGCCTCAAAGCTCCCAAAGTGCTGGGATTACTTACAGGTGTGAGCCACTGCCCCTGGCCTATTAAGATGAACTTTAAGATTTTTTGGTACTGTGTCATCCGAATACCAGATAACTATAGAAAAATTAATTCAGAGTTATATTGAGTAAAATAAGAAAACCAGTTTAATGTAAACTGTTTATTGCTGTAATGCAAAAAGCTGGTAATAAAAATGTACTTAGCGAGGAATATGCCGTATTTTCTTCTTCAGTGTGCCCTGTATAGGTGTTTATGTTTTGGTTTCCCTCATACCTTCGCCAGCCAACTGGACTCTTACATTATAAACCCAAATAAGGGAGTTGTCACTGATAGGAATAGACCTCAGAAATAAGCTATGCATGGCATGAGAGCAAGATGATTGTCATATAATTAGATTTGTTATTGAAATTCTTAAGCATTTATTCTTTGTCAAAAGTATATCATTGAAGCACACTCTATATTCTAGAATTTTTTTGAAGCACTGTACATGCAGAAACATTCCTGATATATATAAGCAGATTAATTCTGACTGTAGTTATTTTCAGCCAAGATCTGCCCCTTCAGATTTTTTTTCAAGTTATTTGAAATATCAGTATTTGAACAGTAACTTTTTTTAACAACTTAGCTTTTTATTTTTAAGGTTTTAACTCTTTGACTATCAGCCCATAACCTCAAGTTCTCTTAAATTAGTACCCTTATAATTGTCTCTGTTGCTATCAATTATAGTACTTGAAAATGAACCACATCTGAGAAAAGGTTTGTGTTTAGTTCAAACAACTCTTTCTTTGCTACATTGAAAATAAGTACATGTGCTAAAGTGTCATTTTAAGAGCTCTGAGGTTTTAAGAAATATTTTCCTTTCACGGATTATTTTGGATATTATTCTTATTAGATTTGCTCCATATTATTGGGAGAAAAGAAAGAAATGGAAGTTAATGACCTTGAAAAAAACGAATCCTTTTATAGTTTTCACCTCTACAGTAAAACATTTATTTTTCTGTGTGTGAAAAGATATATGTAAATAAATTATAATTGGAACCACGGAAAACACTTCATAGTAGGAATAGTTTTTAAAACCAGGGCTAAAATCAAATATAAAAAGCTATGCTAGTCCCTAGTCAGTGAAAAAGACTTTAAAATCTGTTCCTTTTTGTGCCCTAATTTTTTTTTAGGTTTTTATATATCACTTTAATTCACAATCAAATGACTCCATAGTCAGTCATTTGCTTGAGGGTGAAAGATGCATTTTGTAGTTTCTTGAAGAAACCCATGTTATGTCAGGTCAAGTCAGTGGTAAGGGTGCCATGAAATACTGTGACCAGCATATCTCAGGTAACTCAGGGGCCTTGGTGAGAAATTTTCATCTGTTCATATCTCCCTTAATTTATTGATTCGTTCAATCAAAATGCATTGAGCCCTGACTTTCTTCTAGATAGGAATAAGACTGTTCCTGTAGCTCAAGAAGCAATATAAACAGAAGCATTAGCTTAGTAACAGCAGATTGAACCTTTGCATTTACAGCTAAGAATATTGATAGTGACAAGTGTGTGAGTTTGTCACTGAATAAATTTATCACTTCCATTCTATTTAATCTCTTTATCCCATTTGCACGAAAAATTTACTTGAATGATTCATTTTATTAAATAATAATCCTAGCTGTGTACATGTTATTGTCGAGTGTGCTATCTAATATGGTATTCCCTAGCAAAATGTGGTTATTTAAATTTTAGGCTGGGCACGGTGGTACATGCCTATAATCCCAGCACTTTGAGAGGCCGAGGCAGGTAGATAGCTTGAGACCAGGAGTTTGAGACCAGCCTGGGCAACATAGTGAAACCCTGCCTCCACAAAAAACACAAAAATTAGCTGGGTGTGGTTGCATGTGTCTATATTCCCAGCTACTCTGGAGGCTGAGGTGAAAGGATGGCTTGAGCCCAGGAGGCAGAGGTTACAATGAGTGGACATCGTGCCATTGCACTCCAGCCTGGGTGACAGAGTGAGACCCTGTCTCTAAAAAAGAATTGTTTTAAATAAATAAATTCCAGTTAATTACAAATAAATTAATGAAACACTAAGAAAAGTACATGAACATAAATTTAAAAATTAGTTCTTCTAGTGGCTACCATATTGGACAAGGAAGATTATGGAACATTTTCATCATCTCAGAAAGTACTATTAGCACAAATCTATAGTTCTTACTTGATCCTCACAATAATCCTATAAAATGGCAAGTTGTACTGTATTATATACATAGAGACCAGGAAACTGAGATGCCAGGAGGTTAACTAATATATGTTTTCATAGAATTTAAGCTAGAGAAATTCCTCTAGAAGCAAATAAATACAGGCTGATATAAATACAAATGAATAAAGGTTTTTATTTACAATTTTCTTTATCTTAAAATGTAAGTATCTTGAAGGCAGAGATATTATCTGCCTCCTTCAATATTATATCCCTAATATCTATCATGGAGTCTGATACAAGTGGAACACTTAGTTACACTAATTAGATGGATAAATATATGTAGTTTTAGGCGCAAGCAGAATTTACAGTTTAATATAATTGTAAAAATTTGGACATCTCTACCAAATGAACTACTGGGTTTAATGGGTTATAATTAAAGTTCTGGTTAGCAAAAGAAGGAAGTTTGAAAGCTATACATTTTATTCTGTTTGCTATCTCTTGTTAGTATAGTCATAGCTAAGAAGCAGTAAATTTTTCTATTCCATGTTGGATTCAGCCATTTGAAAAGTTTGCAATAATTCTATGAATGTTTAGGCACTGTTTCCAGACAGTAAGTTGCAATAAATCGTTGCTGCAAACACTTATTTTGCGTAATTGTTCTCACCGTATATTTGTTTTTACTCTAGAAAAGAATAGGTTTAAAATAGCATACATGGGGCATGCAAATAAAATGAATATAGTCAGTAGACACCAATAGTGTCTCCTAAAATAATAAATTATGTTTTAGAATGGCATTTAAATGCTGTATATCAGTTATATTTCACTATGACTTCAGTGTATATCTACTGGTATAGAAAGTAGAAAAATTGCCATAAATATAGCTTTTAGATTTTCTTTTTGAAAGAAAAAAGGAATAGAATCCTGTCACTATGCTTTTCAAAATTGCCTTTTAAAATATATGATTCTAATATTATATTAGCTTTTAATAATATCTAATACAAACCTGATTTACTGATATTAACCAAAGGCAAATATGTAACCTGTAGAAGTGTCAGTATTGTTCTTGCCATTAAATGAGATCTGTGAGTTTTCATTTGCTTACTTGACTTTTGAAAGAGCAGTCAATTGTATGGAGGTATTTCTTCTTCAGCGTAATTAAAATATATAGCCCTTAAAAGCTTCTTAAATAATGAAGTTGGCACATTTTCCCTGGGTTAAGAAAAAAAAGAAAACATACCTACACATGTACTCCAACTTAAAAGACCTAACTCATTTTTTATAGCTTAGATAATCCTAAACCAAAATGCTTTACTGATAATTTTTCACAAAATTGCCTTTCTTTTGTAGTCCCTTCACCTGATAGTACTGATTCTTAGCCTGGGTTTTCTGACTTCTTAGGTTGTTTTTAAGTAACAACGACCTGAAAAGGATGTTAGGATGCTTAGTAATAATTTAAATTCACTTCAAAATCATATGTTAGGGATTTCTTAAGTATATATATGCTCTTTGTTCAGCCTTTTCACTGTGGTCATGGCACATGAGGCTTAAAGATTGCAAAATCAAAGAAATAGTGATGATGCCTGGTGGTTTCTTGGGAGTCTTGGTTCAACAAGCAGAAGTTCAAAGCTTTTTATAATGGGGAAGCTTGACAACTGAAGCAATGTGAAAGCTTAAACAAGAAATTTTTTTTACCTCTCGATTTTGCACACCTTCTTTCTTTGCTTATGTTAAAGGAGTGGGGGCGACATCTCAATTTATCTCTTTTGAATCAAGTTTAAGTTCCGGAACAAATAATCTGATTGATGGCCATCTATTTAAATATTTTGTTCTTTGCAAATACACTTTCTCTTTACCTCTAGTGAATTGGGAAATATATGTAGAGATTTTTACAATAGATGAATTATATTTCAGTGCAAGTTTTTGTTGCTTTTTTTTGTTTCTGTCACTTAAATGCTGAATTAGAGTGTTCCATGCTGTATCCGTGAGTGTATGGCTTTGACACCTCCTCTCACACTATTGACTGATTGTTAGGTTGCTGCCCGGAAGGGTGTCCCATTCTTAGCTTTGTGGTTTGTCGATGCTCTGTCATTGACAGACTGAATTCTATGTGTTTGGGGTGGCAGCTATAGACATCGCATAATGTGAAACATTACATCTTTTGATTAAAGGCTGTGGGAAACTTTTGTAAGTTACTATTGTAATGTGCAGTAAATGTTGAGTTGTTTAAGTATTAATGTACATTTCCTAGAACTATAATACTGGACATAAATTTAGTGTTTGCCCCAATTGAATAAGCTGTTGGCCAGAGAGGTTAAATAACTTGATCAAGGTCACGTATCATTTTAGGTAACAAAAGGAAGACTTCAGTTTTACTCCTGTACTTAGAGGTACAAACATATCTCTCAATGTACAGCTAAAATATTATTTGCATTTCAAATAGAGCCTTTACATGATTTTGAGATGCCTGAGACTTTTCTCATGGAGTGATTTGGATATGAGCAGTGATCACACGTGTCATTTTTGAACAGCTGTTGAAGAAGGCAGAACATGATTATGCCATTTGCTTAATATATTACATCTGGTTGCTGGGAAAATTTAAAAATTCCATGATGTTGGAAGAGAAAATTTTTCCCTTTTTGGAATATTTCATTCAAAAACTCTATTTTAAACTCTGAATTTTGGCTGCTTGGTGGTGGTTTAATTGTACTGCCTGTTGAGGTACACACTGAGAATGAAGGAAGGATTTTATTTAAAGTGCCCTTTGAAGGCTTTCGTAGTCCTGATTACCATGTAATTTCATAATTTGGGAAAGAAAGCAGACATGTAGTGATTTTTTATGGTGGAATTATTTTATTTTAGCATTCAAACATCTCCATGACTTATATGAGAAGTTGGGAGCCCTTTGCAATGAGACAGAACCTTAAACAAATTAGGGCATAAGGCCATGGAAGATTTTTCTTCTTTTTGTTTGTTCTAGATCGGGAAACATTCAAAATTCTTTACTGGTTCTCCTTCACTAGTATTTCCTCTATACTCAATTCATTTTTGTGTGTGTGTGTGTGGTTTCATTGTGCTTTAATTATAAGCCATTTGGGGTAGTCATTTGAGCACCTTTATTTTACCCAAAACAGAGACCTCATCTTTGCCTGAAGACTCATTGCTGTAGGAACTGAACAGAATATTTCCTTGGAGAACATCTGCATTGAATAGTTTCTGAACAACTGCCTCTAGTTTTGACAGTAACCTTCACCTTTTGAAAAAAATCCCATGTGATTTGGATGCTTCTGAAGAAATGTGATTTGAAGGAGGCAATAGTAAATCATACCCTGTTGAGAATTGTTTTCTTAGTTTAAAAAAATGTATTATTCAGTCTTTCAAATTATAGTGCATTTATTACTTACCTTCACCTGTTACTTTGGCCTCCAGTGTTTAGCATAATGAGCCTCTCAAAGAGTAGCTGTTGAGAAATGAAGAGTGAATTTATTTGGCTCTGATTATTCAAGTGATTTCATAATAAGCAGGAGTACTATTGTATTTTTTGATGTGCAATACTTGGCAGTATCCTCCCCCTCCGCTGCAGAGAGCCCCTTGAATTAATGATACCTTAGAAGTAACGTCCATTTCTTCTATTTTCCAGGTGACTTCAGGTGGAACATTCATTGGCATTGGACGGAAAACACCAGATTGCCAAGGAAACACCAAGTATTTCCGCTGTAAATTCTGCAATTTTACATATATGGGCAACTCATCCACCGAATTAGAACAACATTTTCTTCAAACTCACCCAAACAAAATAAAAGCTTCTCTCCCCTCTTCTGAGGTTGCAAAACCTTCAGAGAAAAACTCTAACAAGTCCATCCCTGCACTTCGATCCAGTGATTCTGGAGACTTGGGAAAATGGCAGGACAAGATAACAGTCAAAGCAGGAGATGACACTCCTGTTGGGTACTCAGTGCCCATCAAGCCCCTCGATTCCTCGAGACAAAATGGTACAGAGGCCACCAGTTACTACTGGTGTAAATTTTGTAGTTTCAGCTGTGAGTCATCTAGCTCACTTAAACTGCTAGAACATTATGGCAAGCAGCACGGAGCAGTACAGTCAGGAGGCCTTAATCCAGAGTTGAATGATAAGCTTTCCAGGGGCTCTGTCATTAATCAGAATGATCTAGCCAAAAGTTCAGAAGGAGAGACAATGACCAAGGCAGACAAGAGTTCGAGTGGGGCTAAAAAGAAGGACTTCTCCAGCAAGGGAGCCGAGGATAATATGGTAACGAGCTATAATTGCCAGTTCTGTGACTTCCGATATTCCAAAAGCCATGGCCCCGATGTAATTGTAGTGGGGCCACTTCTCCGTCATTACCAACAACTCCATAACATTCACAAGTGTACCATTAAACACTGTCCATTCTGTCCCAGAGGACTTTGCAGCCCAGAAAAGCACCTTGGAGAAATTACTTATCCCTTTGCTTGTAGAAAAAGTAATTGTTCCCACTGTGCACTCTTGCTTCTGCACTTGTCTCCTGGGGCGGCCGGAAGCTCGCGAGTCAAACACCAATGCCACCAGTGTTCATTCACCACCCCTGATGTAGACGTACTCCTCTTTCACTATGAGAGCGTGCATGAGTCCCAAGCGTCGGATGTCAAACAAGAAGCAAATCACCTGCAAGGATCAGATGGGCAGCAGGCTGTCAAGGAAAGCAAAGAACACTCATGTACCAAATGTGATTTTATTACCCAGGTGGAAGAAGAGATTTCCCGACACTACAGGTAAGTCATAGGAGGGTGGGAGGGATATAGAAACAAAATAATAGAAGAAATCCACAGAAAGAGGGCTGAACCAGGAATTATTGGGAGTGATTCTGATGACTTGGGGAAGTTATAAGAGAAGACCACGTAAAAGATCATCAGAGGTTTGCAGGTGATATAGTTATAGCTATGATCACTGTAGATTTTTATTTGGTTCCTTCTTTAGGACTTTGTGCTCGTGTTTCATACTTGTTTTATACCATTTACTGATTGTATTTTTAAATTCACAGTGATTCTAACAATGCTGATGAGTTTAACAATTTACCATAGTCCATTTATTTGTCCTTACTAAATGTGACTCCACATCCTAATTTTTTGACAGAGCAGCTCCCAAATTACAGATACTATTATAAATATATCCTATTCTCTATTCTGAGAAAAAATTTTGAGAAAGCGTTGCTCATTTTTATTTTAAAATGAGATTATATATTCTTCTAGCTTTGAACAATCCTGCAATATCCTTGCTTGGCATACAAACAGTAATCTAAATGTGAGAATTTTTGTAATATGTATGATTTTGGATGTACACTTGCCCCTCCAAGCAGGTAAAACTGCTTAAGTCATTCCAGATTCTTGAATGGATATGGGACATGTTTGTGTTTTCCTTCTGCTTTCACCCTATTCTCTTTATAAACATTAACTTTCTCAGTTAATATTTTATAATTTCTAGAGATAAGTATAGGATATGTATCTTTATTTCATTTATGTACTTATTCCTTAATTAATTAATTTCAAAAATCCTATTGTACGAGGCATTGAATATGCAAGAGAGAAAACATAGTCAGTGCCCTCATGGAACTTACAGTTTAATAGGGAAGATGAGACACTTAGATGATTACAAGAATAGTAAGTGTTATAAAAGATGAAGTACAAGCTTTGTGCAGTGGCAATATCATAGCCAATGAGGTTTATCCGAGGCACGATTATTGCTAATTGAAAACTTTTCCCAATATCCCGCCGTGACAACTTGCAATATAGTCGGCATTGACAATTTTTGACAGTCTCTATAGGGAGTGAATATTAAAAAAAAAAAAAAAAGATGAAGTACAAGGCAGTGTGTTTGAATATAATGATAGCATAACCGAATAGGGTGGGTTAGGAAATGCCTTCCTGAGCAAGGAGCATTTAAACTGAGAGTTGGTTATAAATAGGAATTAATTCATCAAAACGGTGGTGGTACCCTGTTTTCAGGTATTATTTACTGCTCGTTAGGTACTTTCTCATTATTATGCCTCTGGGCATCAAAGTAGAAAGCTTTACTTACTATGTCAATATCCCAGTCTAAAAAATCTATTCACTTCAATTTTTACATCCCAAGATATTAAACAGTTTCTTCCATTCCTTTTAAAAGTTGTGTGTTAGTGCGAGTGTGTATGTTGTTTCAGTCACCAGTAATGGAGCAGTTCATGTCCAACAATAGGCTAATAATGTGGAATGTTAATTTGAAGGGCATCCCAATGTTCACAGTGAATCAAAATGTTCAGAAAACACTTACTTGAGATTTACACTGTTTAATTTATAAGGTCAGCCCTGGGAAAGACACAGTCCTGCAATCAAATATGTGTTCACACTTGCAATGAGTGTTTCTGGCTCCTCTGATGTTAGCTGCATGTTAATTTATTTCTGAGGCTCGCAGACATCAGCTGCTTTCTGAGCTTTACTAGTGTGGATATGTGCACATGCGCACATTGTGCATGTACCTTTATTGAATGATATAAAAATCGGATAGTCCATTCTTTTTACAGCTTTTTTTTTGTTTTTTGGAGAAATCATCATGATTTTCTTTAATCATGAGGAAACCAGCCAGAACATATACATATCATGGACCTGCACACCCACACACATGCACACACACACATACACATACACACTTATTCTGATACATCTAGCTACCAGAACATTTGGACAAGTTATTTTTCTATTGATGCAGCTGAGGCATTTCTTGAGAATCTGTCTGGGAAAACAGGGTTTTCACATGCTTTAGGTAAACAAACTAATCATCCAAGAAATAAAAGTATGAATAAGACTATTACTGAATAATGTCAGAATTTAGTTAATATTCAGTGATGAAAGTAAGCTCCAGAGAAAAGAGAAGTATTCTTTTCTTGTTCATCACTGTATTTGCACGATTTAACACAGTGGCAGGATGCCTAATGGGAGCTCGGTGAATATCTTTATGTAAATGAGATCCCTGTGAGTTTTTGGCTTCACAGGAGTTATGAATAAGCTGAGATTTCCAAGGTGAGTTACATTTTAATCCTTCACTATTATATGATCTTGGAACCCTTCTGAGGACCTACGGTTCTATATCAAATGACAGTTGTCTGTTCATTTTGAATTTAAGTCAACTTCTCAGCATTTTATTAGCTAAAGAGTTGAATAGGACTTGTCCCTAGGGCATTAAAATATTCTTGCACTTATGTTTAAATCCTGATGTAGTTGTCTGACCAGAGATCCTTTAAGGTGCTGAGTAGTTTATCTCTAATCTGTTTATGAGTTATTACAGAGATATTTGAAATTTGGAGCCTTACAATTTCAGAAGTCACAGCTTAGTAAAAAACATAAAGAAACTACACTGAAAGCTGAACAGTAATGGTAACCCCAGAGATGTGAAAGAACATAGTCACATGGATGTTTAGAACTTGATCTGCTATCAAAGCATTTTTCAAAAATGCCCCATTTTTAAGATAGAATAAGAGGACAAGTTTACCTTATCACATATTATCTTTATAATTAAATTTGTTTACTCAGATTATTCATGTTGGGAAAATTCTGCCACAGTTCTGTGTTATTGTAAAATATTCCATGCTTTTGAGTGCTTTATACTTAAGAGTATAGTAAAAATTAGCATAAGCTGTGAACTGTATAATATGTGAAATCATTTAGCTATAAAATGACTATAGCTGGGAAGCAGAAGAGTTGATCTAGAGCTCTGAGTGAAAATCTCAGTATCGATTCCATTGCATGGGTGTTTTCTTTTTAAGAACTAAGTTAAACGTGGTGGAACTGCAAACATGATCTAGTCAGCAACGGATTTGGTCCATTCTCTTAATGTTTAGTATTTACTTATAATACCCCAAACTCATATTATGACTGAGTTATCATATTCCACTAATGAGTGGTTTGCTCACTGCATTTCTTTTATTATGTATCATTTACTTCAACTGTGTACCTGTTCTCTATTGACTGTTATTTTTCTTATCAAAATTTTCAGTGTTATAACGTTTTTGGTAGAAGTAGGAGGATTACTTCCCTATGAAACAGCTATGCTAGATAAAACATATGCAATGCATTTCTAGACTTCTATGAATTAAGGAAAAATTTTAGAGCCTTTGTTCTCTCTTCCACCAAGACTGCACTAAATGCAGACTAGGGAGAAGTGAAGAATAAGCTTGAAATATAAGATTATACTGAAGGCAAATGCCAGTGTCGATACTGCATTTGATCAGAAGACTAAGCCTGCAGTTACTCATAGAGAGAAGGGGTTGAATCTGAATTTGCTTTAAACTTAGATCTTGAAGGTGGCTAGGGTTTTTACATTAGTGCCTTCCTCTTACTTCTGATGTAATTAAACACAAATTTGTGTATAGAAAAGTACTTCAATTTTTACCTCCAAGATATTGATGGATACAGATAAATTTTATATGAGCTCACTATTATGAAAATTCACCATATGAACAGGAAAATAAGCCACCATAGGTGAAATCAGAAGAAAACACAAATAATAGCCATACATACCCAGTCACTTTAGATACAGGAATTTTCAGTTATAAAATACTAGTAAGCATTCAAAATATATAAAAGTTACAATTAAAAAATGATTAAACAACATGAGACTATATGAACAGGCACTTCCCAAAAGAAGACATTTATGTGGCCAACAAACATGAAAAAAAGTTCATCATCCCTGGTTATTAAAGAAATACAGATCAAAACCACAATGAGATACTATCTCACGCTAGTTAAAATGGTGATCATTGAAAAGTCAGGAAACAACAGATGCTGGCAAGGATGTGGAGAAATAGGAACGCTTTTACACTGTTGGTGGGAGGGTAAATTAGTTCAACCACCATTGAAGACGTGGCGATTCCTCAAGGATCTAGAACTAGAAATACCATTTGACCCAGCAATCACATTACTAGATATATACCCAAAGCATTTAAATCATTCTGTAGTAAAGACATATGCACACTTATGTTTATTGCAGTACTATTTGCAATAGCAAAGACTTGGAACCAACCCAAATACCCATCAATGACAGACTGGATAAAGAAAATGTGACAAATATACATCATGGAATACTATGCAGCCATAAAAAACGACGGGTTCATGTCCTTTGTAGGGACATGGATGAATCTAGAAACCATCATTCTCAGCAAACTGACACAGGAACGGAAAACCAAACACCACATGTTCTCACTCACAAGTGGGAGTTGAACAATGAGAACATATGGACACAAGGAGGGGAGCATCACATATTGAGGCTTGTTGGGGAGTCAGGAGCAAGGGAAGTGAGAGCATTAGGACAAATACCTAATGCATGTGGAGCTTAAAACCTAGATGACAGCTTGATAGGTACAGCAATGGCACATGTATACCTATGTAACAAACCTGAGCATTCTGCACTTGTATCCCAGAACTTAAAGTAAAATAAAAAAAAAAACTGTCAAGATTCCCAAAAAATTGACAACATATGTTTCAATTAAGAAATATAACTCTTGAAACTTAAAACATATGGATTGATTAAACTACATATCAGACAATTAAAAAGAACAAATGAATTATTCAGAATGAGGCATTAGAATATTTAAGAGAGATCAAGGAGATGCAAAATGTCAAGGGCATATAGTAAGACATGGAATATAATGACCTGTTCTAACATACATCTAATCAGAGTCTTAGAAGAAAGAATATATAGAGAGTAGGTAATCAGTATTTGAGAAGAAAATGGAAAAAGACTTTATAGAACTAATGAAAGACATAAATACTCAGACACAAAGAAGCATAGCATACACTAAGCAGGTTGATGTATACACATAAATTCAGTTACACACACATTGTAGCCAAAGTGAAAATGCCAAGGCAGAGACATCCTTAAGAGCAGCTGGAGACTACCAAGAAATCAACTACTCACAAAGACGTTTAGGTTGACAGACTTTTTTTTTTTTTTTTTACCTGGGACCACAGGCGTGCGACACCACACCCAGCTACACCTTGCATTTTTTGTAGAGATAGGTTTTCACCATGTTGCCCAGGCTGGTCTTGAACTGCGAAGCTCAAGTCATCCTCCTTCCTCACCTTCCCAAAGGTTTGGAATGACAGGGCTGATATCCAGAATTTACAAAGAACTAAAGCAGATTTACAAGAAAAAAACAAGCCCATTCAAAAGTGGGCAAAGGATATGAACAGACACTTGACAAAAGAAGACAGACTTTTTATTAGCAACAATGAAAACTGGAGGAAGGAGGAATATTATTATTCAGAGTTTTGAAAAAATATCAAATGCTCAACCTTGTATTGTCTGCCCATCAAAGCTATCTCCCAAGAATAAGAGCAAAGCAAAGACATTTTCCAATAAGTGAAGACTAGGGAAACATCTGAGCAAATCTAAACAAGCATTGCCTGTCTTGTTTATGCAGTTAAAAAAGGAGCAGACTAGATAGGGCGCAGTGGCTTACACCTATAATCCCAGCAGTTGGGAGGCCACGGCTTGAACCCAGGAGTTTGAGATCAGCCTGGGCAACATACCAAGACCTCGTCTCTACCAAAAAAAAAAAAAAAAGATGATCTGATTATCGTGGTGAATGCCTGTGGTCCCAGCTACCAGCTACTCAGACAGCTGACATGGGAGAATCACTCGAGCTCTGGAAGTTGAGGCTTCAGTGAACCATGATCATGCCACTGGCCTAGGTGACAAAGACTAAGGTATTGGGCAGTGCCACTATGAAGTTTGAAGGGAAAATGACTAGAATGAAGGTATTCTAAGACCCCTGAATTGTTGGGAGTTACTAAGCTAGGACTTTGTTATATCTACTGGGAAAAATTTAATCATAGCTAATAAAAGAATAGGAAATGAATATATAACTTCCAAAAGTATAGAAGAGAAAAATGAAATAATGAAAGAAAGAACACCTGTCAGATTTAATCAACTTTAAAAAAATGGTGAGAAAATACGTGGGAAAAGTTAGACATATAGATGTTTTAAAGTAAAATCTACAAAAAATTGCAGATATCAAAAGTCTTGTTTAACATGTATGTATTAAACTTTTCCACTGAAAAGGTATCAGATGATATTGAAAAAGAAAATGTAACTGTGTCCTGCCTACTAGGTATATACCTGAAACATAAGTCTCTGGATGTTCGAAGGAAAAGAATAGACTTAGTTATACCAGCAAATACAAGCTAAAGGAAAATTGAGTTCTCTTTATTAATCTCATCCAATTTTAAGAATTTATTACAAACAGCAAATGAAGGAAAGAAGGGATCATTGCATAATAAGAGGTTTAACTTCTTTGGAAAGTACAATAGTTCTAAATACACAAAATGTAAATATAAATAAGTAAAGCAAAAATTGATAGAGGAACTACAGGGAAATATGACATACCACAATCATAGTGATAAAGTTTTAAGAAAATTCCTTATTAAAAGTTGAGCACAAAAAAATTTTTCAAAATTGAAAAGATTTGAACAGCAGATTATCAAACCTGATTTAATAAAAATATATACATTATATACCAATTAGAGAATGTACATGCTTTTTAAGCACATATAGAGTAGTTTTACAAATTGAGACATGTTAAGCCAAAATTAAATTAAATTTCTGAAACAGTATCTCATAGAACAGATCCTTTAACTCAGTGCAATCAAATTAGACCTCAATAACAAAAAGATAAGGATATATGAAATTATACAGGGCCAATCCTAACCAAACAAAAAAGAGATCACTTTATTAATCTCAGAAAACATAGACTTTATGATTAAACACCTTGTAAGGCATAGACATGGTTGGAACATACAACATTGGAAGGCAAATTTGGAAATATCAGATGTTCATATTCCTGGCGACTACAGAATTTTACTTCTCAGAAGAACACCTTTTACATGGGTTTGCTAGGAAACGTGTGAAAAAATGCTCATAATTATATTTTTAGAAAGAACAAAACAACCAAAACAAAATCAGTCTAAAATGAAAATAGGAAAAAACTCTGATTGTCTATCCAAAAAAGATTAATTTATTTGTAGAATTTTCAAGCAGTGGAATGTTTTATAGTAGTGAATTTGAATAAATGACAAGTGACTACAACATAGATGGATCTTGTAAGAATAATTTTGACTGAATAAAAACAAGATCAAGACAAGTCACAGTGGGGTAATGTTTTATATAAATTTAAAAAAAGCAAAATAAAACTATATACAAATATTCAAATGTATATCATATTTACCTGTTTGTATACGTATGATATACATATGAATATTTGTATATAGTTGATATATGTATATCATAAATATTCATATATATCATATTCATATGTATATGATATTCATGTTAGTCATATGTATGTGATAATCATATATATACATATGTTCATATGTATATGATATACATGTATTCTACTCTACCATAAATAGTACTTTATCATATATAATCATATCTATATCAATCCATATAGAATCTGTTCCTGTCTACACACATATAAATTTCTATTTACTTATGTAAAATCACATTTTATAATTCTGTAATTGCTTTAATTTTTGTTTGTGAACTTAGATATAATTGAATATGTGAGTGTATTTTTTATATGTCACTAATATAAATTGTGTAACTTTAAAACAAAAAAGGAGGCATCAATTCTCACCAGTGCCCATGTCCAGTAAAAACATGAATGAATGATCAATCTCACTTACTATTAAAGAACTCACTGGTAAGGAACTACTACAGACTCAGTAATATAATTATTGTCTAGTACAAATATTAAAATGTTCATTGTTGGCTAAAATGTGGAAAACTACACACATATTTTGGTAGTATAAGCAATGACAAGATTCTTTTACGAGATTTATGAATGCATTGTTAAATTTTAAACAGTGCTTCCAACTTTTGCCGCCTCCTGGGCTCAGGCAATTCTCCTGCCTCAACCTCCTGAGTAGCTGGGATTACAGGCACGTGCCACCCTGCCCGGCTAATTTTTTGTAGTTTTAGTAGAGACGGGGTTTCACCATATTGACCAGGATGGTCTCGATCTCTTGACCTCGTGATCCACCCGCCTCGGCCTCCCAAAGTGCTGGGATTACAGGCTTGAGCCACCGTGCCCGGCTTACTTTCTATTTTATAGGAAAACTTATCTTTATGAACATTTTATAGGAATGTTTACCTTTTGAAAGGGAATCCTAAGCTTGATTTTTTAAGGTATGGAGTTAGTAGTATTTTTTCTTCCAATTAAAGATGAAAGGGCCTCATCCTATCCCCCCAAAAACCAGTTACTATTGCTGAGTAAATACTAATCAGATTGTTTCAACTTAAAAATGCAAGATGAGTAAACAACAGTTATTTTCATTCAGAATTTTAATTTTTCTTAGATTTTTATCTGGACAGCTTCTCTACTTTAACTATTTTACAGTTCTAAAAGACTGACTGATAATCCACCTGTAATTCCGTTTTTACCTTTGTTCCTGCCACCCTCTTCCCATTTTTCATTTTATCATATCACAGTGGCAGTAATGCTACATGCTACTCATTGTAGATATTTATATCAACAATACATACATTATTAAAATGACTTCTTTACTAGATGTCAAACCTACTTGAACTACATTTGAATTTAAGTATTGGAATCACCTTCCTTTACCCTACTTCTGTGATAATTTATCTGTAGTTGTTTGATTCTGTAATAACCAAAAACTACCTTTCAAGGTCTAATTAATTAGTATTTATGATTTATTCATTTACTTTGATGCTTCATTTAGTCATTGAAGAATAAAAACTGTGGTTAAAATTATTCATTGATTATACTTAAGATTTTAAAACATTATTGAAAGTAATATACAGTTATTTAGTAAAAGAAAGAACTCTTCAAGTGATGACATAAATCTCAAGGAGTTAACATTTAAAAGAAAAAAACAAGTCATCCCTCAGAGCTGTACTTCACATACACTGTGGGTTGGTTTATTATAAAAATATAAATATTATCAGAGCTTAGCAATGGTGTAGCATCTTTTAGCTGATTTTTTTTCTAGAAGCATTCCTCAATGCTTTATGAATTATGAAAATAATGTATAATATTCTCTATTAAAGAATGAAATACTACTATTGTGAAAAAGGGCCATTGTGCATTGAAGCATGGAAGGATAAAAAAAAATGCTTTTTTATAGCACATGAAAATTCTATAAAGTAGAATAAGGAATAACATATTTTTTCACAGAGATTCTAAGCCACTTGAATTGAATTCAAATTTGATCTTTTTAAACAGCTTGATGTCATCTGCCTGGAGAGAAAGCATGATTTAGTTCTTTAATCAAAGTTTCTTTGACTTGCCTCCACACTGTCAAATACTGTTTGGGACATAGTGAGATTTTATAAAAGTATGTCCCAAATATTTTATGGGGCATACACTAAAATATTCATTTATTATCTAAAATTTAAATTGAACTGAGCATTCTGTGTTTTATGTGATGACCTTATGCTTATGCTATGGAGACCTATAAAATGACATCTTTTCTCCTCAGATAGCATGAAGAAAGTATTTGCTATCAAGGTGGCAGGAAGATAGATAATTTAAATTAATACAAAGCATTTATTTGTAAAATCTTTTAAATTAGTTTGGTTTAATGTAGCCAGAAATTTTAGAGTTTTTAAATAATGAATAGTTTATTCAAAGGACCACTTAAAATATGCCATCTGCAAAATAACTGTGTACATCTTAATACTTCTCTGCTGCTTTGTGACCGTATGTATTTAATCCAGTATCCCGAACATCCAGAGCTGTGATTGTCCATTTCTTTGTTCTTAAGCAGATACTTACTATGTATCTGGATATTTTGCGATGAGGGGAATAAATAAGGTAATTACATATATCTGTAAAGTGAGGCATATATTTGATTTTAATCGAAAACCATCTGTGAGAAAAAATTGAAGAGAAATACAAGGATTTGGAGTAATGAGGAAGACACTAGATTTATTCTTGGATTGAATCATTTGGGAAATCTTTATGGATGAGGGGGTGGTTAAGTTGGGTCTTGAGAAATAGAGGAAAAATTTCCTGAATGTCTTTGAAGTTTTCATGTCAATGCTGATGAAAAGAAAATGCATTCAGTAGGTTGGAGGAGGTTCCAAACTAATGCACTTTCACAATGACTAAATTTTTGTTCTTGAGAAAAGTTTCCTTTTAGTGTGATTTATTATAATCTAGTCTTATTATTTGGAAGTGTGACATTATATTGAAGATCTTGTCAGTTACAACTAAGAGAATGATATATGTCAGAGAATATGCTCAAATCTTTTAGGAACTAATTCCTGAACAACCATTGCCTTAACTGTCAAATAACATACATGAAAGAGTAACCATAGACAAGAGCAAAAATATTCTATTTTTTCTTCAATATTTTTATGTTAATCAGCTCTTCTGTGCTTCTGCTTCCTTATCTGCAATGTGAGGTGGAAATATATACTTTTTGTGATTGCTGTGGGCAATATATTTAAATGACCTAGCACTAAAGAATATTTAAAGACAATCCCCAAATACTGCTAAAGAAAAAATGAATTAGGATTATTCCTGATAATTTTGTGCTTGTAATTTATTTTATAAAGCTGTGAATGTTGACTCAGAAGGTGTATGTGATTTAAGAAGAATAACAATGTTGTCACTCATAAAAAATTCATCTTGGAGCTGAGAATGGTGATACGTGGCTATAATCCCAGCTATTCAGGAGGCTGAGGTGGGAGGATCCCTTGAGCCTAGGAGTTCAAGGCCAGCCTGGGCAACATAGCGAGACCTCATCTCTTAAAAAAATTTATTTGAGAATGTTCTAAAAGTGCTGAGTTTATGCATGTACGTTAAGAGTCCACTCCAAGCCAACACACTGGTCATGATTTATTTCTGACCATGGCTGCATGATTCTTGCTACTTAAGATGTGGTCTGGAGACCAACAGCATTGGCCTCATCTAGGAGCTTGTAAGAAGTACAGACTATTCTCAGGATCTGGAAAAATATGAAATAAAAGAAGAAATACAGAATATTAGCTCCTACCCTAGTCTTCCAGCATCAGAACCTGAATTTTAATGAAATCCCCAGGTGATTTTTATACATTAGTTTGAGAAGCACTGGTCTAGATTTTAGTATAGGTATTGAAAAGTTTATAGTGCTCCAAGCTTTTGACATTAATGTTGTCTTTTTAATATGTTTTCTGTCATTCATTTAGGGCTGATAATATAAGGAGAAAGGAGTTGTTCAAGTCTCAAGAACACTTTGTAGCAAATTGCCTTTTCTGCTTCACCTAGTGGTGTTCAATAGCCTGAAAGATTGAGCAGTTTAGCAGTTTACTGCTTAAATGTCAAGCTTTACTCTTTTTTCATTAATAGTAGTTAGACACAGAATCTTAAGATTCTGAATAACAACAATAATAAGGTCTTTGCCTGTATTTTATTAAAGCCTTGGGAGGAAGGAGATGTCTTGTGAGTTTATTCACTAAGTTGCTTAGAACCATGATATAGCTAGTAATATTAGTTTATGGGTATTGGTCCTTGCAATTAGTATCATTTGAGGACTCTGCTAAAATTAAATATTTAGATTCTCAGGCTATGCCCAGGATATTCTGGTTCAGTGGGACAAGGAAGACTTGGAATCTCTATTGCCGAGAAAGAAACTCTTTAAGTTGCAATGCTGCCCAGCCTGTTTTGCAAACCATTGCTGTAGTCAGTTTCTCTTTTATCTGTTTGAAGACCTTTTCCATCCCCTATGTTTCATTTGGCATATCGTCAGTAATTTACTTTTATATAAAATTAGAAAGGTAGGCAGTGGAAAACAGAAAAATAAAACTGTTCCGGTACTTAGAAGCCCTGTGTTCTTTACTTGATATAGATGAAATGGGCAAGGCATTATTTATCCATTTTACTATCTGTAAAATGGGCCATATACTTCAGTGGAGCGTGAGAACCTGTAGACATGAGTGCTTTGAACTTTCAAAAGAAAAGATGTGTGAATTGAGCTTGTTTTTACAACCTTGTTGTAATATCCTTCCTGTTAAAATGTGTTTTCCTTTTCGACATAAAACCTGGTTCTCATGGAAAACTTACCCCCTGCACTTTCTGTTTCCTTTGTACTTTATACCTATCCCCACTCTTCTCTGTGTTCCTACAGTTCTCCAGCACCTGTACCATGGGTGGTTTTGCCTTGGTCTGTTGGTTCATGAGGTCCTCTCTGGGCAGATCAGAGCAGCTCCTGCTGAGACCTGCTAGGAGTCAGGGAGTTGTCCTTTGTTTGCTACAGGAACTTCAAACTAGAAATCCTAGAAGACTCAGACACTTTGTCTCAGGGTGTGATACCCTGTGATGAACTCATGTTTTGGGCAGGGCCCTAGGACCTTGTATAATAGGGAGGAAGTACTAGTTAAATCATAGGTGAAGATTATGTAGCTGTAGTATCTACTGATTCTGCAGTCTAGAAATATTCCTAAGCCACCCCTATCCCTTCATCTTTATTCAGACTCAGTAGATATTAAAGCGACATAATCTTAATTATTTCGCTATATTACCAGATATTCCATGTTTTAAACAACTTTAACGTTCATACATTCATAAAACATCCTCACCTCCCAAGTTTTTAATAAAACACAGGTAATACCCTTACTGTCTTTGTTATTTAGAATCTGAAGATACTGGGTCTGACTGCTATTAATGAAAAAAGGGTAAAGCTTGTCAATTAAGCAGTAAAAGGCTAGACTGCTCATTCCTTCATGTCATTGAACACCACCAGAAGAAGCAGGAAAGCATAGAATATATGCTACCTGGCCATGCCCTGAAGCAAAGGATCTTCTAGGACATAAGCTTGGTTTTAAAAATGCTTTTTGTCATGGTTTAGGTAAATGGGGGAATGGCAAAGAATGATACCAAAACACGAATTTGTAAGTTTAAACTCTTGTAGAAACAGTACAAAATATGGATTCACAAAGAAGAGAGGGGCTTTATTTAATTTTAGGATTTATACTGGTTAACTCTCAATATGCACAAGAATCCTATCAAGAGACAACTTTATTTTCATTGCAGATGAGAAAACTGAGACAGGTTCAGTAACTTATTCAAAGTTATTTACATTGTAGAATACAGAGCCAAAGTTTAAAGCTTAAGTATTCTCCTTAAGAGTCTACACTCTTGGACTGGGTGCAGTGGCTCACACCTGTAACTCCAGTGCTTTGGGAGGATGAATCATGAGTTCAGGATTTCAAGACCAGCCTGGCCAAGGCCAACATGGTGAAACCCATCTCTACTAAAAGTACAAAAAATTTGCTGGGCATAGTGGCTGGTGCTTATAATCTCAGCTATTCAGGCTGAGGCAGGAGAACTGCTTGAACTCAGGAGGCGGAGGTAGCAGTGAGCCAAGATCATGCCACTGCACTCCAGCCCTGGTGACAGAGTGAGACTCCATCTAAAAAATAAAAATAAAAAATCTACACTCTTATGTGTGTTTGGTTGTTATACCAGTAAGAATTGATAGTATACCATTTGAAAATAATTTTGTTGTGTGGCCCACAAGAATTTTGTGTTTCTTTTTGTATATGTTGATCCTTTCTCTTCCTTGTCACCCTTGTATTTACAGTCTTAATATCTTGAAATAGAATCACTGTAATCCTTTGGCATTTTATTACTGGAGTTACCAGTTTTGGTAGAAGTGTCAGTGGTAATTTATAGTATTATTTTATAGGCTGGGATCTCATTAGAGATTTCAAGCAGAGATCTCACCATGTCACAGAACCAAAACATGCCAAAGTGGGCAGTGAGTCCATTATAAACATCTTGGGGTGAAAATCAATCATAGCTCACTAAATGCTTTCATAAGTTTTTGTTGTTTTGATTTCCATGACTCAATACATTGTGTAGAATATATTCAGTAGGGTAATTTTGGATTTATATGTTTATCTCCCATTAGTTAAACTAGAATGTGTGTGTGTGTATGTGTGTGTGTGTGTGTGTGTGTGTGTGTGTTTTGTTTGTTTTTGTTTTTGTTTTTGTTTTAGAGACAGAGTCTTACTCTGTTGCCCAGGCTTGAGTGCAGTGTCATGATCTTGGCTCACTTCAGCCTCCTCCTCCCAGGTTCAAGCAATTCTCCTGCCTCAGCCTCCCGAGTAGTTGGGATTACAGGTGCCTGTCACCACACCCAGCTAATTTTTTTATTTTTTTAGAGACAGGGTTTTGCATGTTGTTCAGGCAGACCTCGAACTCCTGACCTCAGGTTATCTGCCCGCCTCTGCTTCCCAAAGTGCTGGGATTACAGGCATGAGCCACCGGGCCCAACCTAGAATGTGGTTTTGATAAGAAGCTTTTGTAGATGAGATCCATGAGGCTCTAGGTCCTAGATTTTAGGTATTGTCTATTGTATTTTATATTCTTAATCCTGTTTTTGAATTTTCCAGCCTTGATATTGGTGGCAAGATTATTCCTCTTGGTCATAACCATCTTTACCTTAAAGATTAGGCTATTTCCACTTGAGAAAATTACTTTTACTATTGGGCTTTTATGGTCAATTCATCCTCCCATTATTTGCCATTTGTTGTATTTATCTTTACTACTTAGACAATCAAATAAATAGGAGAAAATATTGGAAATAATCTTCTGTAAAAAGTAAATATCCGTATTTACTCAACAAAATGTAAGCTCTTGTGTGCTACATTAAACACTCTCAACAAATAACTTGAGATTTTGTTACATGTTTTACACCTTTGAATTTTGCTTCTGTAAAATAGAAACATTCTTTTGGAATTTCAGCCATCTGGCATGTCTTACAAAGGGATGAAGTTATTGATAAACTATTACAGTCCCAGAGTAATTAAAACATGCATTTGAGCACCTACTCCCCAGCTGATTGCTTTCCTTTACCTTTGAAGAGATCCCCTATTATCCCTACCATGATCTACAGAGTTCTAGATAAACCTTCAAGCTTGTCAATTGACATACATCCCTCATTTATTCTTTTAAAACCACAATGTCCTCTTTTCAGTGTCTCAGACTTGCTAGAATGTGGTTTCCTTTCCTCTTCCTCATCCTCCAAGGATAGCTCCTTTTCACCCTTTGATTTCATGTGTCTCCCTCAGAAAGTCCTTCCTGATTACCTATGAGGGCTTTTACCCCAATTACCATCCATTTCATTCTTAGGTCATATCACTCTTCATACTCACAGACTTACAGTCATGTGAAACGTCCTGTCTAGTCATTCCTGACTAGACTCTAAGCACCAGGTGGGCAAAGACTATATATCTTTTATTCACCAAAGTGTACCCAGTGCCTGGCAAGGAAATATTTTGATGATTATCTAAAATTACATATATGAGTATGTATCTTACAGTATCTTACAGCTTTAAGTAATAGCTCACAAAATTTATTTTGTTACTTTAAGTAGGTAACTCATAGCAAGTTATATCAGGATGTAGAAAGTGTTTTCCCGATATTTATTTAGAGAGCCATACACAGCTTTTATAGTTAAACAAAATATGCCTTATTCCATATCACTTGTGTATCTTTCGGGTATGCTTTTTATACAATGCTAAACTTCTTCTTTATCAATCAAATATTTGTTCTAATGTAGCAGTTACTCTTCTCTCTTTAACAGCAGAAGATGCTATGGAATTTGATAATAAAATTGTCTTGTCTTATGCCATTGAAAAAGAGAACACACCACACAGACGCGCGTGCGCGCGCACACACACACACACACACACACACACACACACCGTTACAATGAATATATTTGTAAGGCATCTATCATAGTGTTTCACACTCAACAGACACTCAATTTGTTGAATGCCTATTATGTTCTCATAGATGGATAGAATTCGTGTAGAGAAAAATCTTGAGTTATAAAGGCACTTTATTTTCTAGATTTTACAGATCATTCAGCCATAGTTAATTCACTAAATGGATTTGAATTTGATGATACAAAAGAACACTTTATTTCTTTTTAAAAATTATTTAATAATTTGATAATGATTTATTTTATTTTTAAATTTAGTTTCTTTTAATATATGAAAAAGCTGTACAAAGGGCTTCAGCATTAGAAATTGAACTGCATATACAGGGGAAAATCCTCAATTTAGTTTAAATAACAGAAAGTGAAAGGGCATTTGAAATCAGGTGTAAAAACATAAGAATATTGAGTTAAATAAATAATTAATGATTATCCATCAGGGTAAAATGCATCTATCAAGGTAAAATGAACAGAGTGGGGCATTTGACAATAATGCAAACTAACCAGTTTTAATGCTAATCACCTGGAATGTATGTGCACAAGCATGAGCAGAGTGTGTGCATGCCTGGTGTGTGTGTGTGTGTGTGTGTGTGTGAGAGAGAGAGAGAGAGAGATACCTATTACTGCTAATATAACAAGGAAACTTTGCATTCTTTATATAGACCTGAAAATGCCAGTTAATTACATTCCAGATTTGGGTGTTAAGAATATTGCATTTCTTTCTATCTACTTCATTGCCAGAGTAGGTAGCAAATTCAGGTGCTGAAAGGCTATTAAAAATAAAACAACCCTTCAGAACGCTGTCTTTGCAATGACTGTTTTCTTCTTCTCCAGGAGAGCACACAGCTGCTACAAATGCCGTCAGTGCAGTTTTACAGCTGCTGATACTCAGTCACTACTGGAGCACTTCAACACTGTTCACTGCCAGGAACAGGACATCACTACAGCCAACGGCGAAGAGGACGGTCATGCCATATCCACCATCAAGGAGGAGCCCAAAATTGACTTCAAAGTCTACAATCTGCTAACCCCAGACTCTAAAATGGGAGAGCCAGTTTCTGAGAGTGTGGTGAAGAGAGAGAAGCTAGAAGAGAAGGATGGGCTCAAAGAGAAAGTTTGGACTGAGAGTTCCGGTGATGACCTTCGCAACGTGACTTGGAGAGGGGCAGACATCCTGCGGGGGAGTCCGTCATACACCCAGGCAAGCCTGGGGCTGCTGACGCCTGTGTCCAGCTCCCAGGAGCAGACAAAGACTCTGAGGGATAGCCCCAATGTGGAAGCTGCCCACCTGGCGCGACCTATTTATGGGTTGGCTGTGGAGACGAAGGGATTCCTGCAGGGGGTGCCAGCTGGTGGAGAGAAGTCTGGGGCCCTTTCCCAGCAGTATCCTGCATCGGGAGAAAGCAAGTCCAAGGATGAATCCCAGTCCCTGTTACGGGTAGGAAGGTTTCATTTTCAAATAATTTATTTGTTTTGAAGGGCCAAAGCAGGACCACACATTCTTTCTATATAGGATTGTGTTGTGTGTGAAGTGAACCTTAATGATCTGGCCCAATCTGGGGATTTATCCTCCTAAGGCCAAAGTGGCAGCAAGTAGCTCATGTGTGTTTGTGTGTGCTGTGCACTTACTTGGTACCGTGTTAGACAGTCACTTGTTTGTCTTTGCTCTTAGCTCAGATTGAATGTTGGTTAATCATTCCTGGTGATTATGCAAAACAACAAGGCCATATTTGGAGAAGGGAGGTTTAGATTCCCAGAAGGATGCACATCTGTTACATTGAAATAACTAAATGACTTTTAAATTTTAAGCTGGTATGACAGTATATGGTTAATAAGGAAGTCAGCAGAGATTTAAATCACTAAGAGTATAATGTCCTTGATGAGATGTTCAAAAATATAGTGTTTTTTTTTTAAAAAAAAAAAGCCATGGTATAATTATGTACAAATGACAATGCTTGTTGTTGTCGAGTGGCCAAGAAGAGTGGAAAAAATGAGAAAAGCCTAAACATGAAAAGTGTGAAAAGCAGCCAGAGTACCATGTATTTTACATGAACAGGATCTTTTAGGGGGAAAGACCTAGCTCCATGTGGAAAAAGAAAACAAAACCTCTGAGTAAGGTAAGATCCTCGATTACTCTCTTCATACTATGTAGACTCAGCATTGTTAAAAAAAAATCTTAGATTTTGAAAATTTATGAGCTCCCAATAAGTAATAGTTGCTGGATGTCTGAGGCACCACATCTTGGACATTTTACCTTAACTCTGTGAAGGTTTTGAGCTTTCTGGATGATTTTGAAGCTTTGTTTGTGCATAGAAGGTAGGATCAGAAACTAGATACCTTTACAGAAGATCCAGTTAGGAAATAGAATTCTGTTAGCCCAGTGCTTTGACCTGTGAGTCAGAGACGAGTGAGTTCTCTCTGGATGTATACAGGGGAGAAAAATTGCTCTTCCCAATGTCTGCTTGGCTGCTCTGCTCTCATTTCCTGCAGATTCTCTGAAGCCTATCTGTACTTCTCAGTATTCTCTAGCAGAGTTGAAAAACGCCCCTTAGAGGTGCACAGTTAATTATAAAAGCTGTTACCTTTCCCATCTGTAGTCATGCCCTGGAGCTAAGAGAAGGGCTTGAATACAGAAGAGGAGATGCCCCTGTACAGTGAGAAACAAAGAATCCTTCCTTCAGGGAAGAAGCAAGTTTATTATGAGTAACTTCTTAAAAAAGAGAGACAGTTTCTGTGCGCTTCAAGAGGGGGTTCAATTTAGGGAACTCCCTTCAAATAAATATACATGGAGCTGCATTTTTATAATTGTCAGTATTTGTTTTCTTAGCATGTCATTACTCTTCTGGCATCAAGCGACTTATGGCTTCTGGTTATAAGGCAGGAATGAAATGTCCTATGTTTTATTAAATTAATACTTTATCTTGAGGGTATGGTATATTTGGGGGCCTTATATCTGTATCACTGGAACCCCCTTCCTTCCTTTTTCCACTTAAAATTGTTTTCATCCATGACATCTTCATTTGATGCCATATTGTTTGACTGTTTCTAGAATATTACCTTTTCTGCTATTGTTTATATACTCTAAGACTTTGAAATGACAATTTATTAAGCAGTGGCATAAAAAATGTGAGCATAGTGGTTACATTTTTTGAGCAAGATGGAGATGATAATACTTTTCTAAAAATTTGTTTTTCTCAATTCCTCCACTTCCTTAATCCCTGATTTCAAGTTTCTGTTGCATCATTTTAACCGCCTTTTCAGTTCCTCCACATTAGCTGCTGAAGTAGGAAACCCTCAACAAGAGACTCTTTAGCTATTATCTACAATAATAGCCAAATTCCTCACCCTATGATTTATCTTCAAAGACTGTAATTTACTAAATTTCAGAGATCAAAGTTACATTAATGTATACATATATGTGCATATACGTATATAAAAGAAAGAGCATTGACTTATTCTGTGATTGTAATAAAATTAAATCTTTAAGATTCACATTTTATATTTGAATAGTGCTTTTGGAAATCACCAGTTTTATTGGATATTTGGAATAGGAACGGTAGCCAATTTAATTTATTGTACAGCATTTAGGTTATCAGCTATATATGAAATTTTCAATGTGTACATATCTTAGATGATGAGCTTTTTAAGACATCTAACAGAAAGAAGTAGCCCATTTTGATTGTGAATTTGGCACAAATTCTAGTTTGGTGGCATTAGTTGGTATTTATCACAGCAAATACACACCTCTAATTCATTACCCTCTGGGTGGTAGAATAAAAAAGCAGAATTTTGAGGTCATGTTTACTAATGGCAAAAAAAAAAAAAAAAAAAAAAAAAAATAAAAAAAAAAAAAAAAAAAAAGATAAGTACTTTAAGTTTGTAGTTGTAGAGGCACAGTTATTAGTGAAGGTGTCCTGTAATAATTTACACCATAGAAATATACAAATATAATTTACATGTTTTGAACAAAAATTACAGTGGTATATAAATATATGTCTACAGAATGCATAATTATATTTTAAACAATAAACTAGAACTTGAAATTACTGCCTTACAATTATTCAGAAATTGTAAGCAATTTAAGAAATGTAAACGATTAGATTTTAGAAGTGCCTTTTTAATTAAGTAGTTTATTCAACATAGCATTAAAAGAGCAGGTATATTAACATTTGTATATATACTTTTTAATACTAAAGGTAAAACTTAGTCATTTTAAAATACCGTACAGAGTGATATCAAGAATTAAGTATGGAAAACTTACCCAACAGAAAATGTTGATTTGGCATAGTTCAATACTATGCTGGTATGTAATGGAAACATTTTAAGAGAAGGCTGAAAGTCGTTGGGATTGTGTTACAAAGCACACAATTAAAATGTTGCTTTCAGCATATTAATCTTTCTGATAACTTTTTTTTTAAACTGGGTTTAGCAATGAAAGTTTGCTGTACTACTCAAAGTGAGGAAGGAAATAAAAGAATCACAAGAAGAGCTAAAATTTCGAAATGTTCTCTTCATTAACATTAGTGGTTTTCTCCTTTTTTTGGCATAGGTCAGGCTTTTAGTTTTGTGTTCAATATGGTATCATTTATGTATTTTATATTTAGCAAATGTGTATATTTTCCCCTTGTTATTAGTATGAAATTGATCTTAATATAAAAATTTTTAAGTTGTGTATGTCTCCTGTGTTCTGCTGTGCTTTGAGTGTGAGAAAAGGCACATTGCCATAAACTTGATCTTTTTAAACCTGATCTAAATTGCTCTAGGAAAGCTAGACTTTTCATTGCATATTAATTGCACAATATTTCTACAAAATTATTGGGTATTTTCTTGTTTTAGTAGGAAGAAATATTAAGGCCTTTAGAATCTTTGCTAGAAATAGTCCAAGCTTATATGACAACTTTATTATCTTAACATTTCTAGAATAGATCTTATAAAACATGAATCACCTCCTGAAAATGGTCACCAATATTTATTAATATTATTTTGAAAACCCAGTGTTTTATTTAGATTTAAGGTTTAGGTTTGTGAAGAGGCTAACATGTTTAAAATTACCTGTGCTAAAAGTATAAGTAAATTATTTTATATATTCCAATATATGTTTCTTAATCATTTTAAACTAAGTGGAATAGTATAGTATAGTATAGGCAGGGTTTATGTAAAGTTGTGTCCTTTTCTGACAGGTTTTTTTATGATGTACATCTACACAAAGGTGTTTATTTTTTAGATAAACTCTTATGCAGATGCAACTGCATTAATCTCATTGTTCCTGAATAAGAAATTCTGGATTTTATTTTTGTGGTGGAATTTTTAGATTGGATATTACATTGCAGAAAACTTGGCTTTTTATCTGATAACTACATGAATAAGGACCCAAAAATCAGTCATTAAATTTCACACACAAAAAACCAACATCATATAGTTTTTCATTTGTCAATAAAAATGCAGAAATACAGTTAATTTATTGGGTGAATCTTTAGGGGGAGCTCATGGCAAATTAACATTCAGGTAAACTCATCCATGTTATTTTTCATAACAGAATGTTATAGCTAACTCATAGCCTCAGATTTTTCTGTAGGTTCAAATGCTGTAGTTATTAGAACACGTTTTTCTTGCACCCACAGGAAAGATAAATCTCCCTGAGATTGATCTTGGTTTCCAGTTTAAATTTTTTTAGAAGAGTCTGTCAGTTTTAACATCTACATTTTGTGTTGCTTGGCTTCAGCAAAGATGCTCAACCATGGGCTTAGGGAGTTGAGTCCTAAGTTTGGAAGTTGAGTTACAAGTTGAGCCACTGACTTTCAAAGGAAGGGCCTCCCCGGATCTCCGTTAATCTGTCCCTTGGAGAGGATCATACTGCCTGCCACCCTCACAGGAGTGTTGTGCAGCTTAGCTAATTAATGTTTGTCAGGACATTTGAGATCCTCAGATGCAGAGTGCTAGATAAGTGGAAATAGTCTGATTATTTGTTCATTTTGTGAGTGTGATACCAGGACAGTATAATGCGAATGTTATTTCCCCTTTTCTTCAGCGGCGTTAAATTTATAGTTCAAAGATTGTTGATACCGGACAGACTATTGAGATGCAAAAATGTTCTTTTGGGGACAGTCCATTGGCAGCCAAACAGACATTTAAACAAGTGACAATGTTGAATGCCTTTATAACCACTGACAGAAGACTGCAGGAGCTTTTTTAAACTAAAGATGGTCTGAAGTGAAAAGTGGTGTTCGATATTTTGCTTTATATTTAATTAAAATGAAAACAGAATTCCAATTATCATAGCAGTAGCATTGACTTAACATAATATTTATGTACATAACTGTTTTTCTTACTCGGTTTTAACTTTTACATGTGCATATGGAAAATACCAAAGAGATCAGACTATATCAGGAAAAATGGGAAGTATATACCTCTGTTAACACTGGTTATGAAGCTGTGACTTTAGGCCCTGTTGATAGTTTCTCTTTACGTAGCAGTTGATATATTTTCTTTTGCCTGAGAATAAAATAAATGATTAAAAGCTATTGACTATATGCAGAGATGAGCAATCCTTGTACATGTCTGTGCTTCTGTGCTATATAGATGTATTTCTGTTGACATCTATTTGAAAAATATATGATTTAAACTCAAATATGTTTGAGTTTAGATTTTAATAATGCAATCCATGTATCAAATTCATTATGTCTAATAGTAAACATGAACATTCTGTTTTACCATGTAAACCTTAAGTAGGTTTTTAAAATTTATTGATTATTCATCTTTTACATTTATATACCATTTTTGACAGTAGAAAACAACTAAAACCAATTTCGTAGGTATAGAAGTTTGGTTTTATTAGTTTTATTAATGAGATTTTCTAATAATCTAATTTCTATAAGTCTACTTCATTAGCCCACACATTTTTTAAAGCACTTTATTTTTATGTACAAGCTTTAATTGTACACATTATGGGGAACACAGTGTTGTTGTGATACACATAATGCGAGGTGGGCAGATTAGGGTAATTTGCATAGCCATCACTTCAACATTTATAATTGCTTTGTATGGGGGACTTTTAATATTCCAGCTATTTGAAACTACATAATATATTACTGTTAACTGCAGTCATCCTACGGTGCTATAGAACACTAAAACTTATTCCTCCCGTCTAGCTATAATTTCATATCCTTCAACAAATCTCTTCCAATTCTCTCTTCCCCCACCCTTCCTATACTCCAATATCTTCTGTTCTGTTTTTTGTTTCTATGAGATTAACTTTATTTTATTTTATTTTTAGCTTCCACATATAAGTGAGAACATGCTGTGTTTAACTTTCTGTTCTGGGTTTATTTCACTTAAAGTAGTGTTCTCCTGTTCTATTCATATTACTACAAATGACAGGATTTCATTCTTTGTTATGGCTGGATATATTCCATTGTGTATATTTACCTCAGTTTGTTTATTCATTTATCTGTCATTTGGCACCTAGGCTGATTCCATAATGTGAATGGTGCTGCAATGAACATGGGAGTGCAGGTATCTCCTTGATAAACTAATTTCCTTTCCTTTGGAAAAATACACAGTAGTGGGATTGCTGGAACATGTATGTAGTTCTGTTTGCGGTTTTTTGAGGAGCCTCCATACCATTCTCCATAGTGGCTGCCCTAGTTTACACTCCCACCAACTTTAGAAGGACTTGAAAAACAACAACAACCTTCTTGTAACCTAGACTGTTTATGAGGTCGGGCATAGTTCTGCTGGCCCAAGTTTCTAAAGCAGGTGAAGCAGATGTAGCTTAGTGAATTGGACTGTAGGTTTGCAGTCACTGTGAAATGTCATCCTTTAGCACAGTATCTGTTCATTATTTCCTGTATAACTATCTTTTGCTCAGCTTTTCTTTTCCATGGACTGCATGAGCCAGGAGATAACAGGGCCCCCAAAATAACCCACTGTTGAACAGTTTTAGTTGTTGGAAGTGAAAAGTATACAGAAGTGGCCCAAGTTTCAGGACCACAGGGGCAGAATGTTTCAAAAATGAGATGTATAATGTTGTTGTGAATCTGGTAATTTTCTGGCAAAGCCTGGTCTGATGGGTCAGTTTTACACATGAATATCTAAAATGCCACAAAAATGTTTTATTTTTGATTTTTGTGGATTTTGTTATTCTCACCAAAAAAGTATCATCTCCATTGTCGTATATATTTTATTCTCCCTTCCCTTAGATCCTGTTCAAAAACTTTCCTTAAATGTTTATAGGCAAAGGCTATTAGACTTCTCTCCCAATTAACTCAAGGAAGCTTGGCAAGCTGGGTATTGCTGTATCTAGTTATGTTATTAGTTTAAGGACATGCAAATTGTTTCATTGATGTTTGAAGACCCTATTTTTTTTTTTTGAAGAAGCAAGACCATTTACAGACTTTTATAATGAGCTATAATTTACAAATACATTGAAGTCTGGAACATGACTTTGTGTCAGTGGTTGGAACTGAAGCAAAGGGATCTTAGTTTGGTTTTGTTTTTCTGAGAACAGCACACTTGTGACAAATTCATCATTTGACATCATTATTCATGTCAGAATGATCAAATGCGTCCTCTTGATTGTAATTTTATATATTAACTTGCCTCTTTTAAAAAGGTAGTTTCTTAATTTTGAAGATTTACTTTAGACAGGAAAAGGATAAACCATTTTCAGCATGGAAATTTATATATGTGGAACATTATGAATAAACAGAAAATGCTAAGTATATACAGTATAGATATCTATTTTTTTTT
>NW_016107383.1:1662500-1711346 GCF_001604975.1 Cebus imitator | reverse complement strand
ATTTTTAGTAGAGACGGGGTTTCACCATGTTGACCAGGATGGTCTCGATCTCTTGACCTCGTGATCCACCCGCCTCGGCCTCCCAAAGTGCTGGGATTACAGGCTTGAGCCACTGTGCCCGGCCTAGATATCGATTTTTAAAGGCAAAATACACTTTATAATTTTGGTAACATTAAAAAAGTGATTATTAATCAAAATTTTATGATGAGCATTTATGAGAATTAAGGTACAAAATGAAAAAGATTTTTAAAATATATTTTTGGTTAAAACAATATTTTATGTGAAGGAAGTGATAAGATCCATGACAACATGATTTATTGAATTGCATTTGCCCGTAGTGTTACATTTAGTTTAAAATTTTGTATGCAAGACTGAGGCTCGATCATAAAAAGAGTCTTGGTAGACAAAGCACATAAAATCCCAGAGAATTAACTTTCTGAGTGTAGCTATATGCATTGGGTAGCACAGGAATACCTGTTTGTAGCTATCAAATTTGAATTTTTAATGAGGAAAGCAAAATCTGGTGAAACTTTTAAAGCAATTGTATAGGAAAGCATTACAAAATAAATTATTTGATTAAAATAGATGGATACTTATAACCAGTTGCCAAATAATTTAACATACAGTTTGTAGGATAAAGTTTACTGCCTTTCCATTAGTTTATTACCAGATGGGTGCCTTTCATCCTCACCAGAACTCTTTGAGGTTGAAACTATTATTATCCCTATCATTGAAATGACTAAATTCATGCTTGGATATTAAGTATTTTGCCCAGATCATACTGCTCATAATGGCAGACATTAAATTCTAGCCCTGGCAGTTCTAGGGTCCCCACTCATAACCATTGCATAGCCCCCATTGGCTCAATATGGTTGCTAATACATGCCAGGGAACTTTCTACAATTTCAGAATTAGTTTCATCTAAGCATACACGTTTTTATGTGTGTATATACAAAGAATTGCATAATACAATATACTGTAAAGAAGATGAAAACCACTCATAAATTCCAACCTATCAATACTTACCTGTTCATATTTTCCATCTAATGTATCCTTTATATATATTTAAATATATATTTTATTCAAGTATAGGATCATGTACCTCACGTTTTATAATTTTATTTTTAAATTTTCAACATATTGTGGACATTTTTCTTCTTCTACAAATATTTCCCACAATATTTAATTTTGCACCTCATTAGACCATGGAATAGTGATTATCTGGTATGTTTAAGACATTCCTTATTAATGAACATTTAGGCTACTTCCAATTTTTATTTATAAAGAACACTTTGATGAAACTCCTTGTACATATTGTTCTGTTGCTCTATCATCTTTTTGGGATACTTTCATATGGTATAATTCCAGTTATTTAAATGAGAAAGTACATGATTGATAACAAATGGTATTTAATATTCAAGTCACTATTATCTAAAGGAGTAATTTTTAAGATATAAAATAAGTTGGCTTATAAAAATGCATGGAGATAATATCCTAGAAATATTTAAAGATTAACTTCTAAATTGTAAATTGACTTATTTAATAATAGATGTAAAAATTAGGAGAAAAGCAAGTGACATATCACATATGTGGAATACAGCACATGCCTAATACAAGGTAAATGGTATAATATGCTTCCCTTACATTGCATGTGCTGTATAGTTTATTTTTTAGAGAAATTGATTTGCAAGAAGGACTCATTTTTTTAAGCAGGGTTGATTCAAGGATTTTAATCGAAAGCAGTCCACTCAGGCTATGCCTTTCTTGGGGGAATAATTTCTCTCTTTTCGCTTTGCCTCCACGGATGACACTCCTGCTACCCTTCACACTTTCTCAAGCCAGTTTAGAACTTTTTGCCTACCCCAGATGTATGTTGGATGTGTGATTAATGGGGTGGGATTTGAGGGAGTACAACAGAAAAGAATTGATTTCTCTTTTCTTTAAAAGATGGCATTTAATGATCTTTGTTTTAATTTGTTGCTGATATATATTAAATGCATTGATTCTGTTACGTGTTTTTCTTTGATAAAGTTTTCAGAATGTCAGAATATTCTTTTTCTCTGTTATTGTTGCATAATATTTCATACATTTGTGGGATATACGTGGGAATTTTTTGCAAACGTAGAATAATTGTCAAGTCAGGATATTTGGAGTATTCATTACCTTAAGTATTTATCATTTCAATGTGCTGGTAACATTTCAAGTCCTCTCTTATAGACATTTGAAATATGCATCATATTATTGCTAAGTCTAGAATATCCTTATTATTTCTTATGACAATTTGAAGGAGCAGGAGCAAGAATACTTCTGAGTTAACATTGCATTTGTGCTACCTATATGCTAAAAGTACAGATTCTTGGGCCACTCTTACCTATAGATTTATGAAAACATGTATGTTGTTATTTATGAATGTTTAAGACCAGCAAGTTAAGCCAGCCTTCTATATGGAATCTAAAAATGTACAACACTACCTTTGAAAGAGATATGCACTTTACTTAAAAATAATTGCTTGCTGTTTTTAAAAAAAGACTCAGTGTGGAATGTTTGAAACATCCTCTTTTGTTCATTGAACAATGAAAAAAACCCTTACTTGTTACATTTTAGAAGTATATTTGTTTTGAAAGCATGATATAATTGAAGGCAATGCTGGCTACATTTTAGGAGATATACATATTTGGCTTATCTAAATCTTAATGTCAGAAATTGGCTACCCAAAATTTCCTTGGCAAAACAGGCAAATCTTTCCTCTTTCCCTGACTTATAAACTAATTCGAGGAAGTTGGACATTTTAAAAGTGTAAATTATCTGTATGGGCAGTCTGTGGTCTGCAAGTTCATTATACGCTGTCATAACTTTCTGTTGTGTGACTACTGGATGTTTTTGAGTTTTTAAAATCAGAGCTTTCCTCAAATTCACATGTGATTTAAATATTTCTGAAGAGTCTAAAATATATACTAACCTTTGAGGTTCCAGTTGGGTTTGGCGGTAGATATGCTCCACATTTAACTCTGGCTGTGGTTCAGGCCTGCCTGTATTTTATTTTCTGGTAAAATTAGATGTTATGTTTTCTTTTTGCTCTTCCCTTGTGATGTAGTGGAAAGTGCTCTGGATTGGAGGAAGGGAAGCTTTGTGTTCTAGACTCACTTTGTGACTAACTAGCCGTGTGACCCTGGGTGAGTCACTCAAACCTCATACACTGTTTCCTGCTTTGGAAGATTATAGTTTGAAGTATGCAGTTTCTCAAATCTCTTGACAGTTGCAGAGTCAAGCAAATCTGGAGTCAAGTAAATTTCCTATAAAACCTTAAACATTCAAATCTGTGAATTGATATCCAAGGCAACTTTAAGACAAAATTCTTATATTTTAGACATAATGATGCTAATGTCCAAAGAGACGTATATTTGAACTACAAATTATTAAATATGATTTCCAACCGGTGGCTGAGAATCCATAAGTTATAAGCAACGGTCACACATATAGTCTGAAAGCTTCAAAATTATATTCTTTGAACTTATCTTGTACAAAAAAGCTCATTCTTTGGAAACAACTTTGCTGCAAAAGAATCATGTTAAGGGGCTGCTTATGAATGAAGTTAAAGGGATGAAAGCACAATGAGAAAATAATTCTGTGAGAAAGTGACATGCTTAAAGTCTCCTTCCTCAGTTTCTTGGCATTGAGTGATGATGCCTGTTTTGTTCACAGTCAGATGTTCAAATCAGAATTTTGGATGCAGAAACTAATTTTAGTAGGTGGGGTGCAAATTTCTTATGAGTCCATGAATAGACTCTAATCCCAGCTGTTTCATTACAATTATAAAAATAAAATTGGCTGTGAATCATTCAAACTCCATTTAATGGATGTGAATAATTCAGTTTCATTCCACTGAAATCTTAAAACTATAAACCTATCTTTGTTCTTTATGTTCCTTTGGAGTTCATATGTTATTACTCATATATGAATTATTTGAAGTACGGGTGGTCATGATGAAAGTGACCGCATTTCTACTTAGCTCCTGTGGGTTTCAGGAGAAGAGGTGGCCTCTAGGGTGAGGCTAGGGATTAAGTGGAGAAATAAGTTGAAAAAGTCGAGGGAAAGAGAAAAGGATGTTAAATTAGGATTTCTTGGCATTATCTTTCCTTTTAAGATATATGTTCATTATAGATGTTTTAGAAAATAACAAGCAAAAAGAATAAAGTAAGTTCTCAACATTTTTAATGTATTCACTTCTGTACACACACACACACACACACACACACACACACATGCACACTCACAAACATGCTCAGTCACGCATAGACATGCACACATGGACATGCTCACTCACACACACAGATATGTACACACAGACATGCTCACTCACACAGACATGCGCACACATGCTCACACAGACATGCTTACTCACACATAGACATGTACACACAGACATGCTCACTCACACAGACATACACACACAAATATGCTCACTCACACATATAGACATGCACACACAAACATGGATTTGTATGTTTATCACTAAATACATTTTTGTTTTACTTTATAATAAATTATAAGCTTTTTTATAGTAGTGTATATTCTGCTACATCATATTTGTTGATTTCACAGTATTTCACTTTATGTTGTAGTAGTTGTCCTAGAAGAGTTATCTCATAATTTCTTATTGTTGGATATTTATTTCTTATTTTTGCTATTATAGATAGTGCCTCTTTAAATATCTTTATAGCTGAATAATTGGAACTTGCTTGCAATTTTAAATTTCAAGAATTGGTGTCCCTACAATGGGATGACACAGTAGTAGAGTTTCTTGACAAACAGGTCATGTTACCAGGTCATTTATATGTACTCCTGAGAAACAAGAAAACAGTATCATTTACTGGGTTTCATTAATTCAAAGTGCCTTGCAGTGATAGTTAAGAAATAGAACCCTAACTTTTTAAAAAACATTATTATAGGGGAAAAGTTAATAACTATGATAATTTGAATAAGATGTATTTCTTAAGCACCAGCAAAGAATCAGTCAGGTATAGATTTCACTTTCATAACTTAAAGATTTCTCAGTCACCTTGCCATTCAGAGAGTATTTCATAGGATAATATACTTACAAAGTTGTACTTATATGGGGATTTAACTGCCTCCAAAGCATTTCATAATGTGTCACATTTCTTAATGTGTTTTGGTGATCGCATGAAATTGATGCCAATAAGTACTCAGTGAAGTGTTTGGCACACAAACTGAATTTTGAAATATTTAAATTTACTTTTATTTGCTTATAGCTATTTGTACAGTTTATTGTATGATAAGTATGAAAATCAGGTGTTAAAGGAAAGAGTATGAGATTATTCTATATCCTATCTCTTTTCAGCTGCTTCTCCAAGCATTAGACTTCTTTAGGCAAAGTCCTTTCATAACACTGGAGTTTCATTATATTTTGTAGTTCATGAAATTTTAACAAAATACACTTCTATTTGTGGGATTTGAATGCATGCTGGTGAGTGTCCAAATTTAAAATATATTGGTATTCATATGGATTCAGGATTTATTTTCAATGAACGGACATTCACTAGACCTAGCTAACCTATACTAAAACTTGAAAGAAATAGAAATAAAAAAAATAGAGGATAATTTTGTAGAGTTATTTTCTGTTATACTGGTCTCTAAAGTTTCTTGTTGTCTGAGAAATATTAATTTACCACCTGCTAGGTTTCAGGAAGAAACTATGGAAGAACTTATAAAGGGTATGAAAATGAGTAGATCAAGGTTTCTATACTCAAGTTATATGCAATTAGCTGTAGGTGATATGACAGGTGTGCTGACAGTTAAAATACAATCAGATTACTATAAAAGAGGTGAAGGGAGATGAGAATGAGGATGATTGTTTAAAGAGGAACAGATCACATTCTATTGAGAAAACTGACTAAGTTGTCCCAGAATGGTTTTCTGAGCTTGTTTTTGAAAGAAAGGCTAGACTTTTAGCAGATGAATATGACAGCAGGAAGGGTAAGCCATATAGAGGAAACCATGTGAGATTAGGAAGGGGCATTTTCAGGCTATAGAAAAGAGAAAAGCTTGATGGAATGATAGGTTCAGTATAGTATGAGGAACTAAGACGACGTACAGGTTAGGATAACTTTCTAAAATGCTGATTTGAAAAAATTTATCTCAGAAGGAAATTAGGGAACCATTCCAGGATTTGGGTGAAGGATAATTTGATTACACCATAATAGGGTTAATATGACCATGTTACATAGGTTGGCATGGAAAGAAGGTTTACACGGTTGAGGTGGTGAAGACTCATTAGTAGGCTTATCTCTTACCCTGAGTAATAAAAGGGAGCCTACACTAGGATAGTGAAGGTGGGAAGTGATTTCTGTAGATATGCTGGGCAGAGAATCTTCAAGAGTTAGCGAAGTTTATATGTGCGGTGACCAAAAGGAGGCTTTGAGTTTTGATGACCGGTAGGAGACAAATAATAGCTAATCTTTGATAAGGACTAACTATGGGCAAGGCTTTACTCTTTGTTTGCAGTAACTTATTTAATCCTCATAATAACCCCTTGATATAGAAGCTGTATTTTACAGAGAGGAAATAGAGCCTCAGAGATGTTATGTCACTTGCCAAAAGCCACCCAGCTAGAGAATGGCTGGATCAAAGTGGATCAGATCCAAGTAACCTGGCTCAAGGTTCACACGCTTTACTATATTTATTATCAGTATATCATTAGCAGTATTCTAGAGTTAGCTGTTTTGTGAGGGTAAAATAATGAAACTGGTTTTGGACTTAGGAAGTTTGTAAGGCATTCAGATGAAAATACCTATGGATAGCTGGAAACATATTTTTTCATAGGGAATAGAGGAGTTGGAATGACTTCCAAACTAATTGACGTTCATTCAATAATTGAATATAAACTGAAAGCCTAGTCTGTTCAGAATATAATAGGAGCAACATTAACATGACCAAACTATAGACACTGATTCTTTAAGTCTTTTGCAAACCAGTAGCAAAAATAATGTTCAATAAGATGATTACAGCTCAAGAAAAATGTGTGTCAGATACCACATAGCTAAAAAAAATGTTGTAAAAATTTAGAAATGAAAATGACCTCTTCTCAATTAATCTATCAAGGGCAGTTAGTCCAGAAGAGGTTGCTTATCAGTTGGCCCCTGAAAACTGGTGTTTGGAATGCTTAAGAAACAAAGTACAAGACCTAAGGAGACTCTAAGTAGAAGTTGAGCTTTTTACTCCAACAAAAAAGTCTATGTAAAAAAATTGACTGAGGACCCCTCTGTAGTGACATTTTAACAGATCAAATTTTAAGATCCTTTGGGTATATCAAAATGTTTTCCTAATTGATAGGATTCAGAAACACCACAAAGACATGCATGCTTTGTCTTATTATAACAGCAAAACTAAAAGAGATTAAGTTTTAGAGCAGAAGGTGGATATTTAAATCAGTCTAAAAATGTAATTAATTATGTAAATAATTTTAAGAAGTTTATTTTCTTTTAAATATATAAATATGCATATGGAGAGTATGTGTATCTGTAAATAATGCTTATTCAAACATAAATAAAAAATAACCCTACTACTTGGGGTAATATATACGTATTATCAAAGAAAAAATATGCATGAAAAAATTCTTGAATACCCGTTTAAAAATGAATGCCATATTTACTCTGCTTGTCTGTTAGATTCATTATATATAAGAACTATCAGATTTTAGCATTTTAGTTTTATGTGTTGGTGTTCTGATTTATTCACTAATCATTTCTCTTAGATTTAACCCAGTGGCTTGTTTTCAAGTCTTGTTTAATGTCTTATTTTATAATTGAGAAAAAAGAGAAATGCTTGCCTGTGATATATCACCTGTTGTTTAATGGCTAACACTGTTATATATCTTAATACTGTATCACATTAAGTCATTTTAAAAGCATTCTGCTTTCCCTTTTGTTTAAAATTCCTACAATCTCTGGGTTATTGGTAGGGGGTTAATGGAAGTCTTGATTAAAATCTTCCAAGCTTTAAAGCTTTCAGTTCTTGTAAACAATTTGGATCTGAGAGATAGGCCTATTTATGACTTTTCACTAGCCTATTTACCCATTTAAAGTTAAAAAATATGTGCTTTTTAAAGTTTCATTATAATAAGTACAAATTAAAATGCCTTTTAAAATATCAACCACACTTCGCTGTGTGATGATCACAGAATTTATGGTAGTTCTTTTGAAAATTCTCTGAAGACGTATTATAATTTTAAAAGTAAAGGAACTAACTTGAGTATATCAATTTTCCATTATTTTAAACAAACCTTTTAAGTTTTATATCTAGATTGCTTTTAGGTAGTTACTTCCAAACTTGAAGGCCTATGAACTCTAATCATAGGGTAATCAATCTGTACTTGCATCATAATAGCTAATCTAACTGTAGGTAGATGAAAGTCTTGGAAATGGGTAACAGCCACAATACAATTGGAGTTTACACTTGGGCTCACGGGCTCAATCTTAAGGACTAATCCAGAGGACCAGCCCAAGCAGGTCCGACCTTTATTATGGCCGGCGACATTGATTGCACAATATTCAAGTTCAGTCAAAAGTTTTGGTTATTCTATCTTTAATGAACAAACATGATGAATTTCAAACATGGTGGTTTTGGTTTACATGGGGTCGAATTGGCATGTGTGTAGTTTCCAGTTCTTATGATTTTAACATATGAATTTCATGGCAATGTTGGAATTTATGTGATAGTTTCTGGGCTTGAAATTGAAGCTCATTGAAGTTGTGTGTGTGTGTGTGTGTGTGTGTGTGTGTGTGTGCGTGTGTTTGAGATTTTTCCTCTAAAAGCAAGGAGCTTTTAGACAAGTATGGGACACAGTAGAACCAAGATATGAGAGAGAATGAAAATCCTAGGTCTTTTAATTTATCCATTAGCACCTTGTGAGCTCCTGAGGGCAGTGCCATTTTTATGTTTCTGTTTCTTGTTGGGCCTGTTAATATTGTTAATATTTTAGGAGGTCTAGAATCAATATATCTTTAATTGAATAGAATTATATGAGGATATATGCATTTTTAACATTTGGAAACCACATTTTAATTCCTGTATGAGACTGCCATACTGCCTGTGTAAATTTTCTACCATTAATTGAGTTTGTAATTGTAAATTGATTATTATTTGAATACTCTTTTTAGAACTGACAAATTAGTAAGTTATTACTTTGTGCATTATTTCCAACAACCTTTAGGGTATAAAATTATCTAGTGAGTTACTTACTCTGGAAAAATCAATTACAGCCATTTAGGGTTCATATAAAAATAAAAAAGTATTTGAGCTGTAATGGAACATTTTAACATTTGCCCTATATCTATATCTATAGATACGGATCTTTTTTCTGAGTTCTCTGGTGAAGGAGAGATTTCTTAAGGTTCACGGAATTTTGTGACACGGGAATCTAGAGACAATCTGCCAGTGCATTTCTAGGCTTTAAAAAGTTTCAATTCAAACCTAAAAAGTCTATCTTTTTTTAAAATCATGACTCCAAAATTTATTTTTTTATATACCTTTTTTTATAAATAAAATTAACTCTAGATTCAATTTTGGTTGAACCTGATCGGTCTTCTGCACAGCTACATCATTAGTTTATAGTGCACAGTGCTGGCAAGTGTTGAAACAAAAATGTGAAGAATGATTTAACATACTAATAATGTACTGCTTCCTTCTGAAGAAGGGAAATGTTTTAGAATATTACGTACTGAGCTCAAGATAACCGGAAATGTGTAATGAGACCATTTATCTAGATCATTTTATGACCAAATCAGAGACCCAAAAGCATATAGCCCAGAAAGTGTGATAAGAAGAGAAAGATACTAGTAGATATTATTCCTTAAGCCTGCAGCATGATTTAACTAGAGACAAACCTTGATAGGAGAGTTTGAAAGCTTTGTGAAATCAGGAATGCGTAAGATGTTTATATTACAAACCCAACCTCATCATCTTCATCTCTTTGCCTAGAAGAGATGAATAAAAGTACAGGTTACATTTATGAAACTGAAATCTATAAAGGCACGGAGCTCTTTTCCTCAAGCGGATGTTCTTGTCTGTTTTCTTGACCCTTTAGCAAATTAGTGGAAGGAAAGGAGGGAGAAAGCGTATAGCTGTATGGAAAGAAAGCTGGTGAAGTATTCTGCTCTTCTGTTCTTTGCCTTGATGTTGAACCATGTCTACACTATAGTATCCCTCTGGTACCAGATTTATTGCCTGCCAGGTTTGGAATTCATGCATAGAGGAAGGATTCATGAAAAAATAATGAAAGTCAGGAAAGTCTTTTTCTGTAATCTTGTCTCATACCGTGAGTTATTTTTGTCTGGGTAGTTTACAAGGGTGTAACTCCTTCAGTCATCTAACCGTGATGTAGTAAAAGTCATTTGCAGGAAATGAAACTCCACTTTGTTACTTTTTTCACTTAAAGGCTAATCTGATCAGCATTAAAACATTTGTTCATCTTTTAATTCAGTATTTGTGTGATGCCTATGGAAGACATATGGATTTAAATAGAACTTGGCTAACCATCTGCTGATAAGGGAAAGTGAGATGCTAAATCAGAGAGGCAGGAAAGTCTATTTCAGTAAAAGCTATTTTGATCTGAAATACTGTAGGCAGTCTTACAGAGTATTTTAATTGGGATGATATTGATGTATGCTAGTGAAAGAAATGTATTTGCTGATATAGTTGAAGTTACATCATCATTAAATTTCTGTATCAGTTTAGAGATGTGGAACTATGTGAAACTTTGATCCTGTTAATTATAACTTTTTTATGGAAACATTTTTTCTGATGTATTTTTCAGAGCAGTCATGCCAGAAACTAGAACATAAAATACTGACTTTTCTAATAAATTAACTATAATTAAGAACAGTTTATTCAGTGCTAATTTGTTGATTACTTTTTACAGTAAACTATGTTTTAAAAATTTACTTTAAATTTGAGGAAATTAGAAAGAAGAAAAAATATCTGTTCTCATGATGGTAAAATGTGCATGTATAAAGCTAAAAAGTCTACAATTATGTCATATTTATGTCTTAATATAATATTTTCAGAGTTTAGAGACATCCAATGATTAGGAAATGTAGGATAAAATATCTGAATTGTATACATATATATTTGTATATATATATTTATTATGTAATATTCAACTTAACCTTCTAAGCCTTATTTTTGTTGTCCAAATTAATTCTTCATTAATTCATAAAATGTGTCTGTCATGTAGTTTTTGCTGGGGGAGTGCAAGAGTCAGTAATACATGATATTGGCCTTGAGGGAAGTAGAGCAGTAATTTGTCCTCCTATATGTCAGGAATTATGCCAGTTACCATCACAGCCATCATCTCAGTTGATCCTCCAAATAACATTGTGATGTTGGACATTGTCAGCTCTATTGTAATGATGGCACTAAGGCATAGAAAAGTTAAACACATTGCCCCAAAATAACACAACTGGTTTAAAACTCTCCGTGTGAGAGGAATTAAAACCATAGCCTCTTACAACTAGAAGGTCGCTGTATCCAATGCTCTAATCCCTGATATATCATGAATGCTGAAAGAGGATTTAGACTCTACCACACAGCAGTCCTGAAAGAGCTGCAGAAGTACAGGGAATCATTAACATGGTAGATTGCACATTCAGGACAGAAATGGACCAAGTAGCACATGAATAGCTCACACTGATATTAAGAAGTGCCTGAGGTGCCTAGGCAGAGAATAACATAATCTTCTCTGCCCAGATTATGTTGGTGTGATCCGCTTCGTGGCACCTTCTTGACAAGGAGCCTTGCTTTAGGTATTGGAATATTTTATGTTATCAAGCTATTTAGAAATTGTAAATATCTGCAAAAGTGCTCATTCCAAAGTATATTTCTTGCATTTGCCTTAAATCCATGTCTGAATATTTAAGAAGATTTGGTATTGGTATAGACAGGTATCAACTTTTATAATATTTTATATTCACAAATAAACAACCTGTTACCATTTCCCCCACTATTAAAAATAGTGTTTGCCAAAGATATCTTGTTCACAAAACCTTCTTTGCCCAATTTCTGGAAATGGAATTGCTGTGTCAAGGACAATGTACCTGAAATTGTGGACAGGTAATGCCAGATTTCTCCCCCATTTCTAATAGCAGTGAATGATTTGAGAAGTAATTGTGTCCTTTTAGAATTTCATTAGGTTAGGGTGGAAATGAAGGTAGAAATGAAGAATCAACATGTGGAAAAAATATGTTTGTAACTCGGAATTGATGTACTGAGTTTTTGTGTCCATGTTGATGTATTATTCCCTTGATGGCATTTTTGGGACCAATTATCTTCAACATGTAGTGAATCTTTTTATTCATATGTCTCTCTGTATTTGGAACAAGTATATCTTGGATATACCTGATGCCTACAATTTGGGGTTAACCAGAGTTTCCTTTCAATGGCGTAAACTGTCATAGTTGGCAAGAAATATTCCAGGAAAAGAAATTTATATTTTCTCAAATGAGAAAGATGTGTGGGTTTATTTAGGACAAAAAGCAGAGACATAAATGCTACAAACATTTATATACAAATATATATATGGTTTTAGAGTGACTGTTAACATGTATCCTATCAGGTTTTGAAGCCCTGTGATTGCCTTAGTTTCTCGCATCAGTTTTTCTCTTCATTTTTCCTTCTTATCTCTTTCCTTTCACAGAAAGATTTGACGAATTTATAGGCATTAAACCATTTTTAATTGCTGATCTCTTGAAAACATATAATCTGACTAAACTTCTAGACAAAATAAAAATGTGTGATTATCCCAAATTTATTATTCCTTTTGTAGCTGTCTTAAATTTTTAACAATAGAGGATCAAGTTGCCATTACTTAGTGAAGAGTCATTGTCCATGTTTAGAAGAATGAGTGGCAAAAGTGATGAAATTCTGTTTTATTTTTTCTGTTTTCTGATATCCGGAATATTGCCATTTTCCATATCTTTTTTCTGACCTTAAGAATGCTAGCTGGCTGTTAGGAAATGAAGAAGAAAGAAGAAAGAAGGGGAAGGGGATGGGGAAGGAGAAGAGGAGGAGGAGGAAGAAGAAGAAGAACAAGAAGGAGGAGGAGCAGGAGGCGGCAGAGGATGACAACGAAAGAAAGAAAGAGAGAGAGAGAGAAAGAAAGAAAGAGAAAGAAAGAAAGAGAAAGAGAGAAAGAAAGGAAGAAAGAGAAGAAAGGAAGGAAGGAAGGAAGGAGAGAGAAAGAGAAAGAAAAGAAAGATGCAAAAATAACAATAAAACCCAGAAATTATGGCTTCCCTAAACCATCCCGTTGGCGCTGCCCCTCCCTTAGTGCCACATAGCCTGGAGCTCACTAGCAAGGTTCTAGATCTGGATCACTTCCATTTTCTATTCTGTCAACTGGCCTTGAGCAATAGGTAAGTTCGTATTATCCTTGTTGCTCCAGCCTTGGAGGAACTGTAGGGTAGCTTCTGTCCACAATTCTGACACTTGCCTTTTGGCAATCTGTTTAGTGACTTTAGACTCTTCTATCAAGGCCATCTTGTAGACTGGGGTTGTCTGGAATTCTATGAAACATGCAACTTTCTGATCACCTGCTAAGACTTAAATGAACAGACTAATGTAGATATTCTTTCTTTGTCTCATATTTAACTTCTGCACACACACATTCGTATCAAAGATAGTATGGTAGGTACGTATATCTATAATTCACTATGTACAATTCGCTTTAAAATAGGATATGGCCGCGAATATGCTAAATCTAGGTCATAGTATGAGGATAACATATGAAAATAATGGTACAAGATTAAATAGTGTTGTTCATATGAGAACTTAGAAATTCCCTTACATGGAAGTTTCAAGTTAGTGTTTTTTGTCCTTTTAATTTGGTGTGATAAGAAATATTGCCTTTGGTGCAGTCAGAATTATGTAGCATGATGCTTCTTCTTGGTGCTATTATTTTTACTGCAGTAAATATTTATTTTAGTTGGCATTGTTGAATTATCTCAATTTGAGTACAGCCAGTAAAGCTATGGTTAAATTTTACTGCTTTTACTCTTAGAATCACCTTTTCAGCTAGTTTACCTTGGAGAGACAACTTCTACATTTTCCATCAAATTACAAAAACTGAGAAAATTGAGTGGAATTTTTTCTTTTTTTTTCTTTTTCTATTTAAAACGTGGTTACTTTGTAGTACTTTGGTGAGCTCACTCATCTATGTATGAAAGCACAGGCTCATCAAATGTAAAATAAAATCAAAACAGGAACTCTAGTATGTTTATTACTAAAGAAAACAACAACAAAAAAAACTGTCATTTTTCCCAATGCAATTAAATAAAAAGAGACCACTAATATTATACTTATCTAATTCATGTCTTCTTGGCAATATGAACTATTGCAGATGTTCCTCCACCTCTTTTGAGAGGGATGTGTGCTGTCAGCCTTTACTGATGGAACACATAGCTGGGATTTTGGAAATAATTTTGAATCTCCTTGCAGGATAGCCTGTGAACAGGCGGTGTTGTAAAACCACTTCTGAGAGCCTTCAAAACTTAAACAAGAAAAACACCTGTAGCTGTCAGCACTACTTTCAGCAAACAGTCCACATTGTGACGAGTCATCTAACTACTTTCTCTTTGTCAGCAGGAGTCTTTGTTTCACACCGAAGAGCTGTCACATCGGAAATCAGAATGAAGGCCTAAGGTCTCTATCCCCACAGGGCAATAACATGTTATGCATTATTTTCCCCTAGGTATTCTCTATCTACTCAACTCTCTCCTACAAACCTACCTGTTTATTTGAAACTCCTATATATGTAGAGAGAGTATGAAGAAAAAAAAAATGCTTGGCTTTTTAATGATAGTCTTTTCAAGTGTATGTGTCATTATGTATAAACCTATGAATGTAACATTCAGTGGCGTTAATGTGTTCACAAGTATACCATGGGTGTGGATGGTGGCCAGAAAGTATTATTTCTGAAAAGAACACAACTATGCAAGCAACTCCTGTATTTTGATTACTTGCTGTAGATAAACATGCTCTCTTCATCCAAGTCTGCTACAGGAATGGACAAAAATCTTGGGGTACCAATATTGTGAGGGAGTTGGTTGAATTCAGCATTTTGGCAACAAAAACTGGAAAGAAATAATTGGTGACCCATATGGTATGTGTAATGGGCACTATCAGCTGTTTAGACATACACCAATTATTTTGAAGCTTTCCAAACCCATCTGTCACCATATTGTTTAGTCACATGAAATAGAATTGTCATTTCTCCTGGCATAAGCTGATATGGTTGCAATTGATTTTTGCTTCAAACTTTTGCATAAGTAGACCTGTGTCATCAGGATATATTGTTTTTGTTTTGTTTTGTTTCTGCTTTTGTTTCCGCTATCAGTAGTCTGTGGTAGAGTTTCTTATTTGAAAAACAAAAGCCGTTATAGCTAGAGGGCCACAGCATAAAAAATAAAATTAAGTATTAAAGTCACTTAATGTAGGGTTAAAAAATACCCTGTGAAAGCTACACCTTATCTTTTGCAATGTGTACAATTGAGTCAAGAAAGCATAGTTGCATCTTTATTGTAAATCCAATAATGCACCTCCTAGTATTGTATTTAATCGCTGATATTTCTCTCTCCTATTCATCATTGTGTAATGCGTAATTTGACATAAATTCCTGGCCACTGACTCTTTCTGCAGTGTTGGCAGGCTCAGTTCATAACTGGGGGTAATTGGAGAGAAATTTCAGCACTGTTCTCTGCAAGAACGGAACAATGTTTAGGATACTTCTGGTTCTCTTGAGAATTTTGTGGGGCATAAAGGGGAACACGAAACAATAGGAAAGTGCACAATTTTTTTTTCCAACAGTGGTAGAATCAGAAGATTCCTTGGTAACTAATTCACTGGTTCCTGAGTCTGTTTTACCTCTGGCAATGTTAAATAAACCCAAGACTGCATTGGTTTCCTTAAGAAGGTGTATACTCTAGCAGTACCCATTATCATTGCATGAGTTATCATAACACCTCATACCTCAGCTGGAGTTTAAGCATTATGACAGCTTGGGGACTTAAAGTGAGTACAGTAAAGACTTTAGGAGGGCCTGTGAATACAAGTTAAAGATCACGTGGTTGGCTTCCATGGAAGATTTAAATTGTTAAAGTAAACTTGTATGGTCACTTTGAAGTCATAGATTTCCCATGTTAATTAATGAAGAAAAATAAATTCTCTAAGATAGTGTTTCTTTTTATACATTTGCATAAGAGGAAATGAAACAGTATAAAGTTTTAATTTCCCTGCCTTCTGGCTAACTGTCGGTTTAGTGATTAGCAGAGGAGATTTTTATGTGAGGTTTGGAGCTCGGTTTCCTGGCTGCAATTCATTCAACCTTGACATAAATCTGAAATAAGCACTTCGTAAGGGGTTCGCCTTTTGTGCAGGGTGTGTGAGAAATCCTGCCGGACCAGGTTGGTTACAGAAGCTCGTGTCAAGTTGCGTGTGCCCTAGGTGGTGAATAAGAAAATACAGACAATAGGAAAGTGGAAGAAAAAAGAAATCTTCCTAAGCACACCATCACCCGCCATTTCTGAAAGCCTTACTGTCTACCTTAAAAAACCTTATAATTTTTTTTGTTGGGTGGGACATTTTTTCTTTTTTGGAAATAATGCATTTCTAGTTATTGCTAGTGGGTAGAGTATGTCAGTACAGAAGACAAGTGTTTCATTCACACGGTCCACATATTGTGTGGTGCTTGTTGAGGCTGGTTGCTTTGCATTTAATCTATTTGATCATGCTATTTGCCTTAGGTGATCAGCAACCTTTAATGCAAATCCTGGCCAATCTAATAAAACTAATGGAAAGAGAGGAACACACCACACACACACACACACACACACACACACACACACACACACACACCACACACACACATAGGCACCGTGGGTAGGAGGTGTAGGCATGCATTTCTTCATAGTTTATGTCCACGTTATCTTAGAAGGTAGAAAAGTTGGCCGGTGCGGTGGCTCACGTCTATAATCTCAGTAATTGGGGAGGCTGAGCCGCATGGACCATGAGGTCAGGAGATGGAAGCCATCCTGGCCAATATGGTGAAACTGTGTCTCTACTAAAAATACAAAAATTAGCTGGGAGGCTGAAGCAGAAGAATCACTTGAATCCGGGAGGCAGAAGCTGCAGTAAGCCAAGGTTGTGCCACTACACTCCAGCCTGGCAACAGAGACTCTTGTCTCAAAAAAAAAAAAAAAAAAAAAGAAAAGAAAAGTTATATGCCCTCTCTTCTTTGATATGTCTGCTATATTGTTATTTGGTAATAGAACCAGTATATCATCCTATCACTGCAGTGTCTTGAACTTGGAAACATGAAAAAAATTCAAAATTTTGTTCAGTCTGACTACAGTCTATATTCAGTTAGCCTGAAAATTGTTTTAAAGTAAATTATGTTACTAAAATTCAACAAAAAAATTTTCCCCTTATAAAAACTGCAGTTCATTATTGTTTAAGCTTTTGGTTTGGGTGTTTTTTTGGTTTTTTTTTTTTTGGCAATATCAGTGACCAACTGCTTTGAGTTTAGGATTTTTCTGAAAAAAGAGATGGGGGAATAATTCTTGATAATTCCAATTACAGATATGAATTAAGTACTAAATCTTAAAACTATCTTTTATTTTAAATAAACAACTTTTTTAAAGTATTCAAAAGTTAGGAAAATTGATGAAAGTGAATAACCATTTTCTTTATCCATTGGAACAATCAGAGTGAAAAGAATATTGAAAGCTTCAAAATACAGGGAGTGGTCTTTCTCTTTTATATAAATACTTTTTAAATTGATCTACAGAGTTGGAATTTTTATTTTCAATATTATTGGTCTATTTTTTTAATTATAATGTTTGTTAAAAGTATGAAGTTATTCTTGCCTACAAAAAATTACCCTCTCATACCTCCCTTCTTGGAGCTTTTTATTGTTATATTTGTTTTCTTCTTACTGCTATAGTCTTTATGTATTATCACTGCTTATTACTCAAGGGACATTTGTACAAGTACTGGGTAAACGTAATTCTTTGTCATTAAGCTTTGAAAAATATTTTTGGTTTTGTTGATCATGATCTGCACATGATGAAGGTAGTTGGCTTCCCTTCCCTTGACAAGCTCAGTTTAGATTGGTAGCTGCCAGGTTTTTGTTTTTTTCTTGCTCTTGAGTTCTTTTTTTTTTCTTTTTTTGGATGGGCTTGTACGTATTTGGATACTCCAGTACATGCTTGGTAGTATTATTAATGGTGGTCAGAACAGGTTGGGTACCTTTTCTTGCATTTTTCTTGCTTGCTTTCATACTGTGCATGATTGGAGCCAGTAACTTGAAGATGCACACTGAGTATAGATAGATCTTTAGACTTTATTCAGGTTATCACTCTTCCTGTAGCAGGTTTCATTCAATTCATCCTGCTGTAAAGGTCACTGAGGATAAAATACTATTTCCATTACTTAATAGTGTTAGGTATTTTGTTGTTGTTGTTTCTACATGCCCCCAAATTGTACCGCTTGTTGCTACTGGAGTTCTAAAATAAGAAAAAAGAAAAGAAGATTAAGGAAGTTGAGAGAACAAAATATCACCTTTCATCTGATTCAGCTAGTGTTGAAGAATGTGGCTTGTCCTGTGTTCATGTCAGCTTCCTAAAATTGAATTTCATAGCCTTATAGAAGTAGCTCATGCCTGCTTTGTGTGTGCCACAGATCCCAGACTGCAAGCACAAATGCCAAGATGCAAGCCTTGCCTTCACGGTGTTTTCAGTCTGTTAGAGAAGATAAGCCTTGCACACAGATGCCCAGAATATAGGTGAAGATTTGTAAGTGTCAAACACAAGAATAAGCATTTCAAAAATGGTGTAATATTCACACTTATCTTACTTTGTACCAAAGAGGTTTTGTTTATAAAATATTTTGAAACAGTCAGATAGAAAGCGTTCTGTTAGGACAAAGTAATCATTGCACCAATCCATGATTAATGTTAATGTTCCTTTTGCCTTTATAAAAATAAAGCTGTGGTTTTAGTAGTTTGAGTTCTAGGAAATGTGTTAGAGGTAATGGGGTAGGAAAATGTTAACATTAAAATCATAGTAAGCAGAGTTCGATCTTTATTGTTTACCTCCTAAAACAAGTTTTCTGCCTTTAAGCTGAAGTTTTACTTGGTGTTACCAACTCAGTAGGGACTTTTTATGATAAACTGATGGTGCTTGATACTTTAGCAGTAAAAAGAGGAGTGAAAAATAATTACTTGTTTCCTTACTATGCTGTCTGCCAGGTAGCATTGTAAAAATCTAAATGTGCATTGGGTATTACTTCAGGTCATTCATCCAGCCCAGCTTCTGAAAGGACACTACATTTTGCCCAGAGTTGATAAAAGTAAACTTTATAACTTAAGGGGCAGAAGCAGTTTACACCAATGTACAAATTATTTTACTCACAGTTTCTTAAAAGTTTCTTTTAATTTTTCTCACAGTGCAGCTTATTTTGCATTTGGGACTCCCTAAAATGGATTCAGCAGCATTTTCCTGGAATGTTCAAAATAGTTCAAGGCACAAAGTAACCTAGATATTTAAATGGCCCCTTACACCTTAGCAACGTGGTTGTTATGATTTTATGAAAACAGTCTTTGTTTCTTTTCTCTGCTAACTTCTGGCTTTAGTCAGCAGAGATTTCTCTGCCTCATTAATGTTGTAAGGACTCTAAATAAAATTTTTCTTCATGGATTGCTTTTTGGGCAGGCCTGATATTGATCACTGATTTAATGTTTGTAGTTTCCTGACCTGTTTTATAAACTGGGGGAGTAGCCTTTTTAGTTTTTGAATGCCCACAGTAATCAGTTTTCTATCTTTTGGAAATGATTTGAGAAATGAAGTAATGTTGACTTTACTTTTACTCTACTTTGAAAGCAAACAAACATATTAATCAGATTAATAAATAGAAACATGAAAGTGGATGTAGCCGAGCAGAGTCATCTTTAAATTCTCTTAAAGTATAAGCAACTCATTCTTGTGCTTTGGGAACCTAGTGCCTCCCAAGAAAGTCAAGATGAAGGTTTGATATGTACACATTTATAGTTCAAGGTACTTCTATAAGTATACAATGTTACTAAAGAAATTGTATGAAAAGATTTAAAAGGCCAATTAATCCATCCATTGTCTGTTATTGTCAACAACTTGATTTTGTTCCATGTGCAGGATGTACACAGCATTTCAAGGGCAACTGTCAGATTTTACAGGAATTTGAAATTTTTTAGAAATAAAATCTTTAGAAATTTGATTTCAAATTTTAATTCACTTATAAACTCTGTATTGCCCTACAAATAATATTTTCATATGGCATCAAATGTGATGAAGCTGGATGACACATTCACACATTCAACAAACATATATCAGTGTCTGCTGAGAGCAGGGCTTTATGCTGGGTACTAGGTATTCAGTAGTGAACCATATAGAAACATCTCTTATGGAAGTTACTTCCTTTGTGTATATCTGAACTTTCAAGGGTAATAAACATAAAACATTTGTGGTACATGAGACCTAGGAATAAATTGAATGAGCTCACACCTACTTAGTTCTTATTATAGCACTAAGATTGACACTTCATGAATTTAGTGCTATCCAAATAATGATGCAGTATCAAAGATGAATACCTAGATTGAAAATGCTAAAAGCTTGTTTTAGAAAGCCAGTGAATAACGTACTCTCACTTTTGTATCAATATTTCAAGTGCTGCTGGGTAACATATTGAAATGCTCACACCAGCCATAGATGATAATAAATATGGCATTTTTATTAATGTTAATAAACTGGCTAGAATAAATGGGGAAAACATCTTCACAGGATTTCGTAATGTATTTTGTTATTCATAAATATTAATATTCTTTGTAATGCTGATAGAGTAACATTAAAGAGTAAAAGACAGAGATTGTATCTTGAAATTTTACAGTATTTAGCAGAGTTTGAAATGTGGCTACATTTAAAATAAAGCTCAAGAGCCTTTAAAGGCAACTGAAGACCACAGGTATTCTGATAGCAATGTTACCCTTAAGAAATGAAATTTTTTAGGTGCAGCATTTTTGTAAAAGTGGTCGTAAATTTCACCTCCTTATCCTTTAAAAGAAACCACATTAGCATTCCAAAGATTCCTTATCATTTCTAGTTGTAACAGTTGTTTTATCATTAGCACAGTGCTTTCATATATCTAGCAGGTTTGATTCTAGATAATTTGATAACCCTAAAAGCATATGCAATCTGTCATAAGACTATGTTACAGAAATATAATTACAGATTTGAAAAATCTTAATTGTATAGAACCCCACTGAGTAGATGATGAAAAAAAGCAGTGATTAAGTACAGGCCAATAATGGGAGAATATAAATCTACAACGTGAATTTTATGCTTCCAGGAGTAAGTGTTTTTCAAACCTAATTGCTAAAATGCTTTACAGGACTGAGAAATATTGAGAAGCAAGATTAGTTGTGCCAAACTTTAACCTTGAATTCTGTGGAAAACCAGTGTCTGGATGCCTGAGTGGGTCAGCCTCTTTATCCAGGGGAGGTAGAACAGCTAGGCTTAAGGCTTGACTTGCCATTCTTTCCCCACTGGCTTGTTTTCTGATTTTCATTTATAATCACCTGAAAATTGAAGAGCTTTGATTGAACGCCAGTGGAAGATTTTATCTTTATTTCATCAACCTTCGCCAATATTAGCAATAAATTACAACTATCTTTATTACTGCTAGATTAAGTTAAATTGTAGTAAGATGGTTTACTATCAGGTGTCCTTTATTCCTGGTCTTAGACTAGAATTTACAGAGTATCTCACAAATTTGAAGACTAAAATACATTTTATCTGTTAGCAAGAAATGCAAAGCCTTTTTATTCTATCTGTTTTGTGAATTGAGCTTAGGACTGTCCCCATAATTAGGAATCTGATTACTTGGGTTCTAAGTTTAGCATTTCTCAGTGTTAAGAAAGCATCACCTCACAATTTTACCATTACTACGAATGTTACAAGTAGTGGTGTTTTTTGTATATCTTAGTGTCAGTGACAAGCAAAAAAATTCCCTAGAATATATTATTCTTCCCTGACTCTGAGCTGGAAGACAGATAATAGCCATGGTACTTGAAACAAGTTGTGTTATTGGGATGGGAAATTATCATAACATTTGACATGCAAGGGTCATATTTGGACCTCTTCTTGGATCCAGTGCAAATGTATTAGTTCATTCTCATACTGCATTGAAGAAATACCTGAGATTGGGTGATTTGTAAAAGAAAGAGGTATAATTGACTTATAGTTCTGTATGGCTTGGAAGTCCTCGGGAAACTTACAATCATGGTGGAACGGGAAGCAAACACATCCTTCACAAGGAGGCAGGAGAGATAAGAATGAAAATTGAGTGAAGAGGGAAACCCCTTATAAAACCATCAGATCTCATCAGAACTCACTATCACAAGGACAGCATGAGGGTAACTGCTCCCATGATTCAATTGCCTCTCATTGGGTCACTTCCATGACATGTGGGGATTATGGGACCTACAATACAAGATGAGATTTGGGTGGAGACATAGCCAGACCATATCAGGAGGCTTTCAGATTTTGGGGGGAAAAAGAGAAAGCTTCATTATAGTTATGGCTCCTCATCTTTTGAATTTGAGACACATGAGGATGAGAAATAGGGTCGTAAGTAACCAGTGATAGGGTTTGGCTGTGTCCCCACCCAAATCTAGTCTTGAATCCCCATGTGTTGTGGGAGGGACCTGGTGGGAGGTAATTGAATCATGGGGGCAGGTCTTTCCCACGCTGTTCGCACGATGGTGAGTAAGTTTCATGAGATCTGATGGTTTTAAAAAGAGGAGTTCCCCTGCACAAGCTCTTTCTCTTTCCCTAATGCCATCTATGTAAGATGTGACTTGCTTCTCCTTGCCTTCCACCATGATTGTGATGCCTCTCCAGCCATGTGGAACCGTAAGTCTATTAAACCTCTTTCTTTTATAAGTTGCCCAGTCTTGGATATGTCTTTATCAGCAGCATGAAAACAGACTAATACAACCAGTAAACTCCAGCACTGAGTCTGTTCTTTGCACGGGCTGATGTCTAAATTGCGAGGGTTAAAAATGCTGGGGATGAGATAATAGGCAGCTTAGGAATATGGCATATAGGTATACTTAGCATCATAAAAATAGGAAATGCCTCTAGACATGATGAATTTCTGGAGATCTTAGACAAAAAGGTTCCCAACTTCATTAAGTTGCCAGATTTGCTGAATTTTTTTGTGTGTGTAAAGGACCTAAAAATATTAGGAATATATAATAGTAGGATATGCAGCTTGGCTTAAGAAACATGTAGTGTGTTTTCTAAAGCAGAACCCAGGCACATGAATTGGCACAGGAATGGTATTTGCCATCCTTTTTGACAGATATGGTAGCAGTATACCATATGAATATCAAAAGAGCACAGAATAAATAAAGGACCATGGTTTTCAACAAAAGGACATTGATTTACAAGACCTGTACAGTTGACTCAGAGAGATTTAAAGCTAGGGTCAGTCTTTACTTAACTGGATATGGAGGCATTGCAGGTGTGTTGGTAGGCAATTTAAATATGCTACTTATCAGTCAGTAAAAAGAAGTTTGGAATTTAGAATATCATAATTTTTCAAAGCAGCCATTCAGGCATATTACATTTGCCATCAGTTTCTCTGTTAAAAAAAAAGTTTTGTCATTCTGTAGTTTTTTAAAAGACAATATCCAAACTTTTGGGGGGAAGCAATAATTGCCAACAGAAACCTTGACACCTAGAGGTTTCCAATGTGATCAGCCTTTTGAATGATTATTTTACCATCCCTATTTGAGATCCATATGTAGAGTAGTTGGGATGTATTGAAATCATACTTAGCGTCTTAGTCTTGAGAGTTCTTTTTATTTTTATTTTATTTTATTTTTAGACAAAGTCTCTGTCGTCTAGGCTGGAATGCAGTGGTGCCATCATGGCTCACTGCAACCTCCCTCCTCTGGGGCTCAGGTGATCCTCCCAGTTCAGTCTCCTGAGTAACTAGGACTATAGGTGTAAGCCACCATGCCTGGCTTTTTTTTTTTTTTTTTTTTTTTTTTTTTTTTTTTTTTTTTTTTTTTTTTTTTTTTGTATTTTTTGTAGACACGAGGTTTTTCCAAATCTCAGGCTGGTCTTGAACTCTTGGGCTCAAGCAATCTGCCCATTTGGCCCCCAAAGTGCTGAGATTACAGGCATGAGCCACTGCTGCCTGCTTAGTCTTTAAAATTCTGTGATAGGTTTAGCATTGTCTTAGCAGAAAGTAGTATTTGAGTGCTGGTGACTGGTTTGCATACTGGAAATATACTGGCCTGATCTCTGCCTACCTGACCACATACTGATGTCATTACCCTGTCTTCATCAGCCCCTCTCTGCTTCACATAGTCTTGTCTGAAGGGAATGGGTCAGCTGGAAGAAAAAAAAAAAAAAAGAAGTACTTTCCACAAAATTTGACTTCTAAAATCCACAGGAAAGGTCATTAATGCTTGATAACATATTGAAAGTGTTGGGAAAAACTGTTATTTATTTTTAATAATTTAAAAGAAACTCTTGATGTTGAAGTAAGAAGCAGATGTTGAAATAATCAGTTTAATTTACCTTCCACACTCCTATATTTAGGACATGTAATCTTAAGAGTCTCATTGAAATTCTACCTGATATCTTACTAAAAGTTATAAGAGCAAAGTTAACAGGAAAAAAAAAAAACTTGGTATATTTTTAAACTGGATTATAGTTTAGGAACTATCCATTCAGAAGACTGTGAAAACTGTGATTGATAAGTGTCTGTTAAACTGTGTTTGCCTTTGACAGTAATAGAGTCTAGGGTTTGGGGAATGAAACTCCCACAGATACTTTGGGAAGAGATAGGAAGGTATCAGTAACTAGGAAGTAGAAGGAGAGTCCCTCAGTGTTTGAGGTAGAACCACTTATTTTCGCCCTCTTGCGCTGTCCCATTCATGCTCATTGTCAAACTTGTCTCAATCACCCTGTTCTTTCCTTTGTGCTTCTCCTCACCTACCCCCGGGCCTCTCCTATCCCTCTTCACACTGGCACGCCTTTCAAAGGGCTTTCTCCTCTGAACCTGTGCCATCTAGAGCAGCTGCCCTTATCTCAGGACTTCATTGACTTGCCCCCTTTTCTAATCTGTTTAGAAGCCTTATCGCTTCGTTTTGGCCTCTGCACTGTAATTTATTTTTGCTTCTATTATTACACTGATAAATCTCACATTTAACCAGGCTTTGAGGGATGTGCTATTGAACTGATATAAATCTTGAATCTAAAACTGTGGTGCAATCCTCATTGGTCATAATGTGTGGATTATTTTGCACATAATAACTGATAGAAGAATCTTAGTTTGAAAGTTTGAAAATGAAGCATGGTTCAGTTTTGTCATCCTGAATCAATCATTTTATTTTGTCCACCTTGTTTTGTCATGATGTTTTTGGAATAAAGAGTGATTCTAGAAAAGAGGTGGGTCATTTAATTTGGTGATAACAGAAATGCCCTTCTACTTTTCAGGTGTCTTTGGTCTGAGGTGGGGCCCCAGGTAGGGCCTAGATGTCTGACTATCCTGTCCTTTTGAAAAACTCCCTTTTAGGACAAGAGGGACTCTGTGCTTTGGTTATCTCTGAGGACTTCAAAGAAAGAGAAAAAAAAAAGTCCTCTCCTATTATTCATTAATACCTAGAAATGCTGAGTGAGATTTATACATTTTCTTGTCTTGTTTGCCTTTCTATTAATGTTAAGAATGCTTTTGAGGTACTAGAGGATGAGAAAGCAACACATACTCTTGTAAAAATGTTTATTAATAGTTCACACTTTTAAACATTCCACACTCTTAAAACAGTTACTTTAAAATTAAAAATGTTTTTTAAAATGTAGTATGCAAGTAAATTTTAAGGATTTTAGGAAAAAGTAAGTGTTTAATAAAGACTATAAATTTGGAATTCGAGTTTAGCAAGTGCTCACCTATCAGAGCCTGATAATAAACTCATTAAAGTGTTAATTGTATGAGGAATATAATGAACTCCACATGTTCTCTATTTATAATCAGATCACAAATTTAGATAGTTTTCCAAATTTCAGCTATCACTTGCTAAAGGAGTCAACATTTCTACTAATATAAATTTATTAATTCTATGCTATTGTGAAAAGAAGAAAAGCAATGGAAGTTCCTAATACCTATCATCAGAGTATCTTAGCCTAGAAAACTAAATGGAATTGAAAATTAAGCTGCTTATGTAGGTTGTAGTGACATGTACATTCTCCTAAATAGTTTATTGTCTGTTTACATATTACTACTTACTTATCAAAGTTACCTTCATATTAAAGAGAAAAAGAGAATATTTTAAAATGACATCTATTATCACAAACAATAAGCAGCACTAATGGTGTGTTATTCTAGAAAGTTTTTTAACAGTGTGATTAGCCTAAACTTCATGTTAGTATATTAGTGTGTTAGTTAAGAATCTACTTTTTGAAGGATTGGCATTTACCTATACTTATAGTGAGTTAAACATTCAGAATATGGATAATTCATTTGTTGATTCAGGCATTATTTATTTTGCGAACATTTGTAGATCACTTACTCTAAATGAGCAAGATACTGATCTGGGCACTGCAATTACAAAATTGAAATATGCAAGGTCCCTGCCCAAGTAAAAGTTACATCTCAATAATCTTTGTAAAAGACAATTAAAAAGACTACTTACTCAACATAATAATAAAAATGTAATGCATTATGATTTATATAATTTTATATCATGAATAAAAATATACAATTTTGGTACTGTTTAAAAACCTAGGTTTTATGTAAACATAAAATTGGCCCACTATCATTAGGACACATGCTTTGAGTTTCTTTAGTAGCAGATGAAATACTTTTGTGAAGATCCATTCTCTTGGACACCTTATCTGCCTATTAAGTAGTGATGAATTTTTACATTTCAGCATTCTAGAAGTGTGTAGTCTGTGACCATTGTACTAGGTCAAATTTAATTAGTCATTTCTTGGATGAACATTTCACTGTTGTTAGGATTAAAGTTTGAAGGTAAGAGGGGTTTAGGGGGGAATTGCTGACAGAGTGTCTTCAACTGGTTGTATAAATTGTAGATTCAGGTTTTGTAGGAGCTAATGGGAACACTTATTATAACAACCAAATGGTTACAAAAATTACAAGAAAAGTGTTGTTGATATAGCTCAGTATGGTGCAGTTTGCAGTTTGCTGGTTGTATTTTGTTAACTTACCAAGGAAGTTACTATGTTACAGTTTTTAATTAAAAATACGAATTTATTTATATTCTGTAACAAAGGGATATATTACTATAAACCACAGTCATTTGCTGTATAGTATATTTCTGTTGAACAATTATGCCCCAGATTTTTAGTTTAATATGCACTTGATTTTCCACTCATGATTACTATCTTTTCATTAAAGTAACAGGATTATTGCTTTCTCCTGATGTGAGGGGATAAAGTAGCAGGAGGAAACAACAGATCAGAATATCTTTTCATTTTTTAAAGAGGTGAAAGGACTCCCTTAACAAATTCCAGCATTTTTATATTATAAAGTACATTATGTAACTTCATTCATCATGTGGGCCTCAGACAGATACTATTTTTTTTTTTTTTTGGAAAGGTCTTGTAGCATACTTAATCTGCAGATCTTTTCTGGGAGGAAGAAAAAATGCATATCCTGTTAGATTTGGTGACATAAAGGTCAAAAGATAAACTGTAAGTGATACCTATGTTTATTTTTTTGACAGTGTTAAATTAGCAACCCCTCAGACCTCTCTTGGAGAAGTACAACCCGAGTAATTGAACATGTCGCTGGGGAGTATGCTTGGTTAAGCTGATTCCCATTATGTTGACTTGTTAGGGGCCAATAATTAAAGCTGAAGAGCGATGCTCATTAGTGTCTGCAAGATGATTCAAAGAATAAGCAAGAGAAGTCCTTAAGGCACACCTGCAAAATGCAGGCATTGCATGGAGGTGAGAGCAGACTGACTAGCTTGCTTTTCTGCTCTGTTAGCAAGCCAGCAATAAAGGGGATACACTAAATTAAATGTTGCAAATGTATTCTCCCCAATTTAAATTATAAAATGCATTTTACTTCTGCCTTTGAATATAATTTTATTCCATGTAATCATATTTTGTTCAATTATGTTTTTAATGCTACATAAGATGTTTTAGAAACTAGACACAAGTCTATTCAAAAGCACTTTGAAAAACTTTATACTATGAGTCATTTCATTCATTTTCCTGTAAGCATCATAATAATCAAAATCTACTTTGCTTCTTTGAACTCTCAATACTCTGCACATAAAACATGTAAGTTATCGAGCTTTCATGATAAAGACTTAAGTGGCATACATTTTTGTCACATTTACTTTGGAAAAATGTAATTTTAAATGTATATTTAACATGCACTAAACATACAGTACACAAGAACTGGCTCTCGAGAAGCCCAGAATAAAAGACTACATCATAAGTATAGAATTATATTTATCATAACTTGAGCAAAACTGTGGACTTTTGGGAGCAATTTAAACTTCTTAGCACCAGAATGGTGTGGAAACTTGATCCTAAAGCTCTGAGAAGCATTTTTCTTCTTTTGAAATTTGCTTTAGGATATTTGTATATCCTAATATTTTTAGACTATTAAGAAAAATGATTTATTAGATCTTTTTTCTGTAATCTGGTTTTGGAAAAAGTGTTTTATAGTGGTGAAGTGGCCTTTTCACTTCCAGTGTCGTCTCTGTTAATTTATCCTTTGCACTTTGGCTGGGGGATACATGTGCCCTTTGTAAGTTTCCAGAGTTAAGGCTGGAGTCTGTAGTTTACACAGAAGTCCTCCATGTTGTGTCTTCAGGATTCAGTTTGAGATTATCTCTTTGAGGAGGCCTTCCTGAAACTAAATTTTGTAGAACTTGTGTTACTGATATTCCATGTTAGCATGAAATTGTCCATTTTTCTGTCTCCCCAATTGTAGGAAGTTCTTCAAGGGAAGGGACTGATCCTCGTTAATGTTTGCATGAATAGTGGTTGGAACTCAATAGAGCTTGGTTAAACTTAACATAGTCAAGGTGCAGAAGAGACCTGCAGGGTAGTTACAGATTTCCAAGAATACCAAGCGCTTTAGAAGTCAACAACCTCAGACTCAATGCCAAGAATTCCTTACATGATGTTCTTTAACAGATAGATCCTCTCCTGGCTTGGTAAAAGATTTCCAATACCAGAGAGGTTACTACTTTGAAAAGTAGCTGTTTCTAGATTAGACAACTCCAATTTACAATAATGACAAATAGCAATTAAAAGAGTTGTACTTTATATGAATATACATTAATTATCAGTTAGTCTTCACAATATCCTTAAGATTTAGGCACTAAATATTATTATCTTTATTTTACAGATAATGAGGCTGAATTTCAGAGAGGTTGAGTGACTTACCCAAAGCCCCACAGCTAATTAGTGGCTGAGCCAGCATAAGAGTCCACCAGTATCTAACTTAAGAACTGGAATGCTTTGGCTTCATAGCTCACAACTTCCCCCCTTTTGTTATTGTTACAGAGCTATTTTTAATTACTTTCCTTTAAAAGCCCCACAGATCATTGGTTGCCATTAGAAATCATTTCTTTTCTTTTTTTTTTTTTTCTTTTTTTTGGGACAGAGTCTCCCTCTGTCACCCAGGCTGGAGTGCAATAGCATGATCTTGGCTCACTGCAGCCTCCACCCCTGGTTCAAGCAATTCTTCTGTCTCAGCCTATAAAGCATCTGGGATTACAGGCACCTGCCACCACACCTGGCTCATTTTTCTGTATTTTTTGTAGAGATGGGGTTTCGCCATGTTGGTCAAGCTGATGTCAAACTCCTGACCTTAGGTGATCCTCCCGCCAGGGCCTCCCAAAGTGCTGGGATTACAGGCATGAGCCACCAGACCTGGCCTAGAAATTATTCTTGTTTTGTTCATTTTCTTTAATATAGCGAGGAGAGACTCTGCAGTATGTGCTACCTATCGAGGCTTATGAGAACATCATTGTCTATCACACTGTTGCTGCATAGTAGTGGCATGAAAAGCACTCCCCAAAACAAATAGATTCTTAAGTTTATCCAGTAAAACTCTAATTTACATTGAACACTTCCTGTGTCTTGAATCTGAACTCCAAAGGGCTGCTTTTTGGTTTTTTGATAGAGTATTATAGTAGAGAAACTACTTGACCAAGGCTCCTAAGTCTGTCTGAGTAGCTGGAAACATTTGGGTGAACTACACAACTCCAGGAATATAACCCTTTCAGCTGTCAAAAGGGGTAGCGGGAATCCATTTTCTACTAATCATCTGTGGTTGACATTGGAGTACAATGGACTATATATGAGAACATTCTTAACAATTGATGTATTAAAACTTATAACTTTTGCTTAGAAGAATTTATGGTATTGATGTTATCATCTTATGCAATATGATTTTTTCTGAGGACCTGTCATTTTGGAAACATAATTGATATTGACTCTCGTAACAATGACATAATGCTGAATACATATTCATTTGCATGAAGGAGATTGACAGTATTTGAATTTAGCAGGATCTGTCACAGACTTGAGCATTCTTTTCTCAGAGGTTTCTGATAGCGGAGGGTTAGGGAGCGATGTTTAGACATTTCCATTTTAAAATTATTTTATTGATTTATAGTAGGAGCAGTTTGGCCTTCCCTTTAATTCATACATTTCAAAGATTTTTCTTTGTGATAGAATGATGTGAAGCTATTATATATTCTGCCCAGAATGTCTCTCATCTGTGTCTTTAAAAAACGTTAAAGCACCATTGAACCAATTTTTACGGTACTATTAATCAGTGTAATCAGTATTAATACACTACTTTACCAGCTCAATGCCACTTGTCAGTAATATGACAGGGCGAATTTTACATCTTCTTCACAAAGGCTTTCATCTATTAGAAAAAGGAGATCAGGATTTTAATTGTTAGCAATCAGAAGCCTATGTGATTAAGACTGGCATTCTGAATAAGACATAGCACAGATTATGCTGAGAATATTTTTTATCCTTTACTAATTCTTTTATGAATTTGAATGTAGTCTTATTTACCTGAAACTTTAATTATAGACTCAAAGGAGAGTAATATGCTTATTAGAAATATAAGAATTTAATGTTAGAGTTAAAGGTTTTAGTGTAGTTCTGGCTGGCTTCTTTCTCTCTTCACATCTTGGCTTGCATGGTTCCAAAATCCTCAGCCTTCCTCAGTCCTCCAAATGAATGTTGTTGGCCGGTGTGGTGGCTCACACCTGTAATCTCGACACTCTGGAAGGCTGAGGTGGGTGGATCACTTGAGGTCAGGAGTTCACGATCAGCATGGCCAACATGGTGAAACCCCGTCTTTACTAAAAATACAAAAATTAGCCAGACATGGTAGTGGGCACCAGTAATCCCAGCTACTCAGGAGGCTGAGGCAGGAGAATAACTTGAACCTGGGAAGCAGAGGTTGCAGTGAGCTGGGATCATGCCACTGCACTTCAGCCTGGGCAACAGAGTGAGACTGTCTCTAAAGAAACAAAACAAACAAACAAAATGAATGAATGTTGTTGATTTGGTTTCTAAAATGCCCACCATTAAAGCTTGATTTCCTTAGGTTTAGAATTATTACATTTTTGTTTTGTTTTGTTTTGTTTTGTTTTGTTTTGTTTGCATCTTGCTCTGTCATCGAGGCTGGAATCCAGTGGTGCAATCATGGCTCACTGCAGCATCAATCTCCTTGGCTCCAGTGATCCTCCTGCCTTAATCTCCTGAATAGTGGGGACTACAGGCATGTGCCAATAACACCAGACTATTTTTTTTTTCTTGTAGAGATGGGGGTTTCACTATGTTGCTCAGGCTGGTCTTGAACTCTTGACCCCAAGTGGTTTTTCTGCTTCAACTCTCAAAGTGCTGGTATTACAGATGTGAGCCCTTTGCCTTGCCAGGTGTAGGATTATTATGAGCAAAGGTTTTCTCTTAAAATAGAAGTGATCCTTAGAGTAGCCACAAGTTAATTTATTTCTAGTGTTTACAGGCCAGCACAGTTTAGTTCTCACATGATTAATTCATTATTCAAAGTAGAGAACAGTACACAAAAGGAAAACTCAAATAAGTGCAGCATAGAAGGAGTGGTGGAGAGATGGCTAAAATAAAGGCCACTACTCTTCAGGAGTGAAAGGAGTAAAGCCTTTCCTGGGATGAGAGTAGCTAAAGGGGCTAGGGAATGTGGCAAGATGGTGAAGAGTCTCTCTAGAGGGAGGCAGGCTGGGAGAAAACAGAGAAGCCCAGAAAGAAGTTCTGATTGCCCTAAGATAATTATGGAGACTGCCTTCTACTGGAAACACTAACCTGTGTGTGATGCTTTTAATGACCAGAGGACCAAATAACTTGCTTAAAATCCTAGCTCTAGGGGCAGGTATTCACACTCAGGTCACTCTACATACAGCCATAAGCTTAAACCCCATGCTTCACTGGCCCCGCAAAAGCTAAAGACTCAATGGATTATTTCAGTTTAGCACAGAGATAAAAGACGGAGAGACAGAGGGAGAGTGGGATATATATGGAAGGGAAGAGAGACAGGAAGAAAGGGAAGCGGAGGGTGGGGATTAGAGAGAAACAGAGATAGAATTGAGTCATTCTTTGTTCCTTTCCCGATTAAAAAAAACAAGCGATGCTTAGAAAGTCAGTTTAACAAAGTATGGGTAATAAAAGCATCTTTTAATCATTTGCTGTTTGATATGGCATTTTTATTATTTTATCAGGGTGTACCATTTGATGTATTTCTTAATATAATTAAAAAGTAAAATTAAGTAAACATCCCGTAATTTGGATAATAGATTAAAAACCTAATTTCTAGGAAATTACAAAGTATGTGATGAGCTTCAAATGTAGTTGACAATGATAATGGCAGTTTTATCGTTTAAACATTTGAACTGGGCTTTGTGGGAAAAGTTAATATAAGACTGGGACATTTTTCTCTGAATTATTTAATAACTGCCTCGTCTGTACTTGTGACAACTCTGTCCTTCTGTTTTTACCAACCTGGATCTTGACTGAACCTCTTCTCTGTGTTAAAAAGTAAGCAAATTTTAATCAAGGTTGCTTATTCAGCTCACTGTAATGAAGAGTTATGCAAACTGTTTTGCCCACGTTTACAGATGTCTCCTTATATTAGGTACTTATAATAGTAGATATTTTGAAAAGATTTTTAAAATGTAATTTGTGGAAATGTTACATTAGCTAAACACTAAAAACTCTGTGGCTGTGTGTGTGTGTGTCACATATTTACATGCCAGAGAGGTACATTTATATTTTTTCCCTAATTTATCCATTGAAAGTATATTATTTCTTGACACACTAAGGATACTGATATGCCAAATTCAGAGTTACTTACAAAAGCAAATATTATTATGCTATAACTGTTATATCTTTGAAATTAAAAACAAATAATATCCCAGGTATCACTTAAGTGTATTAGAATATAGATTTGACTGTTAGAGAAAGTCACCTATTAGTATGATGTTTTTACATTTTTTATTTTGCATTTTTTGGCTAGCATTGGGAATCTTGTTAAAACATTATTGAAAATGCTTTTTAAATATATATGTATGGATTTATACAGTATATACATATGTGTTTATTTAATTAAACACATATTTAATTTTTATATATTATATAAATATATATTCATATTATTTATTATTTTCATTTTAATTTGTTGCACATTATTTATTTTGAAAGTTGCTTACTGCCCACCATTAACACTTTCTACATATGTTCTTATGTGTAAATAATGCTAGATCAAGTTCACAATTTGGACAATTTGAAAAGACATTCTTTTTTTTAAGTGAGGGATGATAATAATTAAAGATGGTATAATGTCATTGTTATATACTTTTTTCAGATTATAAACTGTTTTAGGTTATCTATAAGTTTTATTGTGCTCTGTGATATCTTACATAAAAGAATCAAAATTGGTGGAATAAGTTGCAAGGTGTGCATTTCACTCAGATGACTTTCTACTTCTTTGAATCTGTTCTTTAAATAAAATAGTGAAGTCATTTGTCCTAAAAATAATGTTAAAAATTGATTTATCAAGTATAACTAAATATAGTATGAATTTGACTGATAAGATCATTAGGTGTGTTGGGTTTTTCATAAATCTGAATTGGATCTTCATCTAAAATATGAATAATGCAATGGTCTGCTTAATTTTAATATTATCTTTTTAAAGTAAGTACAGTAAATAGTATAGGTCTATTTATTCGTTTTTAGTTTGGCCTTAATTTCAGATTGTTTCAAGGTAGAATAATTGACATCATTGAATGTTTTGTGCTATCTGAATGACTTTCTGCTCTTTAATATGATTACATTGTAGCAACCAATAATGTCCAAGGCTCTTAGGCATCGTGAAGAAGGGATATGAATGAACTAGATAGGAGAGAATATTTAAGGAAACATATTGTTAACTATTAAACTTGAAGTCTTTCACCATCCAGTGAAAAATGCTACTGAATGGAGGAAGGAAAAGTATAATTCATGCAGTTTAATTAGACAGATTACCACACTGACTTTAGTGGAAGAAACTCCGATGAGAATTCATAGACCACAGCACCTTATTTCAGCATACTTAGTCATCAGTGTATTCTTTCTTCTTGTGCTTGACTGCATTTAATAGTCGTTTCTGATAGAGGAGAAGAGTGTGAAAGCTTTGTCAAGAACTATCCTTTCTAACCATGAGCATGCATCTACTTTGAAAACTACCTAGACAAGCCACAAATGATAATGAGATTGATTAAGAGGATTTTGTGTGGAAGATACTAAAAATACAGCTGTTACAAATGAGCAAATAAACTTCTCTGACTTAGTCGAAGGACCAGTTTATATGCAATTTTAGATAACTGCAGTTTTAAATGACTATATTTATTAGTATGAATTTTAGAAAAAATATTAAAAGATGGAAACCAAAAAAGTTACATTTTATTGTTTTTCTTAGAGACTCTTCTCCTCCTCCTAGAGTTAGGTTCAATTACTTGTAAAGTCTGAAGTTTATCAACAATAGAATTTCACTAAGGCAAGAACTGGGAATTCTACAGAAGTTACCCTGGAGAATGATTTAATAAATTAATGAAAGGGTGCTAACTAATGCAAATGTTACAGTATTGGTGGATGTAAGTGCCTCTGTGTCAGGCAAAAATGATTGCGTTTGAATTCTTGTTGATAGAAGTAACATTCAGTTAGTATAAATATTGTACATGAAATGGATTTTCTTAGGCTGATGAATGCCTATTAATTTTATTGAGTGAATCAATAAAATACACAGTTGGTATTTTTAGGTGTAATTGGAAGAACTGCTTAGCACACTGTGGTGTTAGGTATAGCCCTAGCAACATCCTTAACTGATGCTCAGGAAGCGCAGGACTTAGATTTCAGTGGCTTCTTGGCCTTTCCACCTGCATCCAGTCCAGCATTTTACAGGTCACATTCATGACATTCCTCAGGGCCAGCAAGTAAAATATTTTTATACATTAATTTATTAAATCCCCACAGGAATGCTATGAGATAGATACTATAACTTCCATTTCTCGATATGAGGATTTTGTGTTTGAATTTTCTGGTTCACATTTTTCTTGATGAATTACAAGTAACAGTTTTTAAAATCCATGTCTTAATATTTAGGATATTTGCATTTTTATGTTTTATTATTAAGAGTACTGTCAATACTATGTTAAACAGACATGAGCATTGAGCATGTTGTTAGAGCAATTTCAGAGAAATCACTTCTTAAGTTATTTTTGTCAGGACAAGCCTAAGAATTGTATAAGATAAGTAATCCATCTATAAACTGATGAAGGGGTTATTTTTAAATCCAGACTAATTTAAGTTAGACTCTTACTTGACTTACAGTATTTCATGTTGGTTTGGGTTCATTTTTTTCACCTTCTCCTCACACATAAAAAGAATAAAAATTTTTGGCTTAAACAAGTTACTAAAGGTAAACATATGAAGAAAAAATAAGGACATTATTTTTCAGTTTGCTAAAGAGTTAGCCTTAGTTTTTAAAACTTTTATTTTCCGGTGTGTGTGTGTGTGTGTGTGTGTGTGTGTGTATATATATATATATATATATATATAAACACACATATATATATACATATATATGTTGGTCCTAGATATGCAAGTGAGCATTTATATAATATATATATTATATAAATATATTTATGTATATATTATATAAATGCTCACTTGCATATTTATTATTTAAATGTGTGTGTGTGTGTATATATATATATATATACATATATATATATATGTTGGTCCTAGATATGCAAGTGAACATTTATATAATATATATATTTACTCAGTTAGCATAATGATTATTCAGTTAGTATAATGATATAAATATATATAATTTATATAATATATATATTCAGTTAGTATAATTCAGTTAGCAGTATGTGTATATATATACACACACACACACACACACATATATATATATATACATAGGCTATATACATATATATGTGTATATGTATATATGTTTGTGTATATATGTATATGTGTGTACATATATACATGTATATATGTGTGTATATATATTTATATAACCTGTGTATATATGTATATATGTCTGTATATATGTATATATTTTTATAACCTGTATATATATGTATATATACACATATATATATACCTATGTGTACATGTATAAATATATTAATGCTCACTTGCATATCCTAGAACCAAAAGCCTAGTAGTCTACAAAAAATAAACACTTGGTTCTTTCAGAAGCAAAATCACAGATGGCTAAAAAATAAAAAAGAAAATTTACAGGATCTTTTGAAAGCTAATTACTTGACAATTTTTATATCATTCCTAATCTTGAAAGAGACAATAGATAAAACTCCATATTAAAGGTGGATATATAATACATAACCCCATAGCAATAGCAACAGAGCTGACATTGCCACAGTTTAGTTTAATCCTTATCACCTCGATGTGGTACACTGAGATCCTTGAAGCTGTGTCTTTTTTGTAAGACCATGCCTGTGTTCCTGTAACAGTCGATAGTGAGAATAACAACAGCAATCCCACTTGCTTATTTTCCCTTTGTGTTTCAAGTGGTATTGAAAATATCCTCAGTCTTTTATTTTTTTCCCTCTGTCCTTTGGGCCTCCACATCCCTTTGGACACCAACCTGCTTCAAAACTGCCATAGTGACTTGCTGTAATTGTTTATGTCAAAGTTAAGGGGAGTGTGGATTCTCTGTTTGTTGCAAGTATAAAAAAAGAAAATTTGAGTCTTCTTCCTCTTTTAGTTTAATAAATTGAAAGGAGAAAGCTCGAGCTTGTGCTTTTCCCTCATGGAACTATGATTATTTTAGAGTAGGTCATACTGTGGGACTTAAAACTCTGTAATTATAGCACTGGGCAGTTCTCTCATAGTAATAATAGCATTTATATAACCTGTTTCATCTTCAAAGCATTTCAGAAGCACTAATTAATCCTCACAACATGTCTGTGAGATAAGTATCATCATACCCATTTTACAGATGTGGAAATTGATGCGTATAAGCTAAGAGTCTTGCCATGGGCCATAGTGGGAAATCAGAGTCTAAAAGCAGGATGTGAACTTGGGAGTGGCCGACGCCTAAATCCTTTTCCATAGCCCTAACTTAGACTTCCTCCTTTTTCTTCCGCATCTCCCCATCTTTATTTCTTTCATTTTCTATATCCTGGAAAGGACTCTAGCATTTTTCCTTTCTGTCTTCCTTTTAGAGAGTAGTTTTTTTAACACTGCCCCCAGAAATAAATAAATCATCTTAGTATAATAACTTTAAAGACCTAATATGTCTAATCAGTATATAAATATTTCGGAAAGTCAGGAAATGAATTAGGCTTGGGTGCAAGAAAGGATTCCAAATTACATTTTGCCTAATAAATATTGCATCCGTAAACAGTAAAAGTAATGATAGTGATTAGTTAGCAGTACCAAATAAAATGTGCATTTAAAATGAACCTGACCGGGCGTTTTTTTGTCATACTGACTGATGTGTACACAGTTCATTCTTTGAAAAATCAGGGCGCTCATTTGAATTGTAAATTGCCAACATTGCAAATAGTAAATTGCAGTAGTCTTATTGTGCTGTGATGTGACAAATTACAAATGGAATATTGGCCAGGCTTCCATATCTTGCATTTCTCTTCCACTTGCTGCTGCTATCACCATTAATCTCCTTTGCAGAAACTGTATGGCAAATTGTTCTGGACATGGAAAGGACATTAAGTTGCATTGTTGACAATTGCAGGACTCTGTGTGTCTTCTCTGACCTCTGACTTTTCTTATTGGTGTAATTCAGTACAGTGCTACTCCTTTTGGGTCCTGCTGTGTGTGGATATAAGGGTTCTGGCATAGTTTATGCCTGACATTTCACTTAAATATTGTATTACGGTCAAGAATTTTGGCTGAAATGTGTCAAATATATCTTAAAGTGGAATGTGGTCATTTAAAATACATCCATTATCAGATTCGTAAAATATATTAAGGATGAGTAGCTTTTTAGTTCGGCCTTTCATCTTAAAAATGAGGAACCTGAGATTGAATGCTGTTAATAATTAAGATTAGTTTTTGGATATAAGGCAGGCTATGTAAATGTCAGATCTGAAAAACAAGTGATTTCAAGTGGAATGCTTGACCTCTAAACCTAATTTTTTAATTAATGAGTTTTCATTTTAAAACACAAATAAATTATGGTTATAATTTTGGAAGTATGTCTACATAGAGAGGTTACTGTTTAAGGGTAAAAGTATTCTATTGCATTGGCATAACCAGTAAAAATTGGTTACAATGGAAAAGGAACAGTTATAGTTTCCTATTCTTTATTGTTCATGGTGAAAGCATTAATGTGTATTGAGTGGAGGGTGGGGTTGAAAATTTTGCAATATGATGAAAAAGGAAGACAGATATTAAAAGGTACAGTAAGAAAACCTCCTAAGCCATCCCCATGTAACCAGTTCTCCCTGGACCTTCTTGGTAAAACTACCATCTGATGTCCACAGAATGCTGAGTACCTTCAGATAGTAGGCTTTGTTCTCTAGTGTAACCCACATTCACTTCTGCTACTATTAGTTGACTTGTACATTCACCAAGAGTTGTTAGAAATTGTTCCAAACCTGTTATGGCATGTGAACTTATTAATACACTTATGTAAATAAATTAAATATTATTTAAGTGATAAAATCTGAGAATGAAAATTCTTCAATGACATGAAAATGAATGCTTCAGAAAGAAAGATTTAATAAAATTGTATCACTTGAAGTATCAAATTTGGTGTGGGTGAGATAATTGTAACAGATTGGGGAAGATCATAAGCATTTGAAAATTTTATTTTTAATTTTCATGGGCACATATGAGGTATATATATTTATGAGGGACATAAGGTGTTTTGATATGGCATGCAATGGAGAAATTTTAGAGAATCTATTAAGTGCACAGGTTTACATAAAAAAGACAACTGGTATGTTATTCAAAGTTTAGCCAAAATATGTATTTTATGTGTTTTGACATATAATTCATGAGTGAACAAAATAATTAATTTAAATCATATAATTGGTCATTAAAATGGTGATTATGGCATTTTTTATGATTCCCCACTTTGACTTTTTCAGTTAACTGACTACTGATCAGTCAACTGATAAGATGAATTCTGCAGTAATAGAAGATCAAGAAATGCTATTCTCAAAATGCAGGACTTGAACTCAGATCTGGAACAAGTAGACTTAATTAATTAACATTTATAGAACTCTCCACTTTAAATATACAAAATATACACTCTTATCAGTACCACATCACACCTATTTACAGGTTTAAATGAAATATTGGTTGGCTGCTTGTTAGTTATTTTCTTCCCTCATTTTTTTTTTATGTCTCTATTATTAAACACAATTATAGGCATACCCATTTTTAGACTGCATTCTAGCCCGGGCAATAAAGCATCACCCCTGTTCCCTCTCCCTCTTCCTCTTCCCCATTCTTCCTCTCCTTCATTCTTTTTTTTTTTCTTTTTTATTCTTTTTCTTTCTTTCTTTCTCTCTTTCTTAAAAAAAAAAAAAAAAAAAATAAGGTAATTTCCAAAAAAAAAAAAAAAAAAAAAAAAAAAAAAAAGATCTTTATTCACCTCTTGAAGGATCCTTTTTATGTTTTTGAGAATAGAAAGTTCTAACTAAATTCTTCGTTGCTGGACTTACTCCATTTTATTGTGGTTTATTTATAGGAGGCACACAGAATCACCAATTATCAATTCGCTGTTTTGAGTATATTTTCTGTTAAAATATTGCTGATCTTTAATATATTTCTTAATATTTATCAATGTTGTACTACATTTTCTTACTTTTACTTACCCACTAGTTTTCTGATTTCACTATAACATTTGTGAATTCTCAGGGATTGTTGTTAAATGTGCCCATTGTACTGTTTTTCTATTTTGTACTAATGCATGTTAAGTTTTCTTCCATGATGAAATTTATAACCCAAGAGAAATAAAATCAGATTATGAATTCTAAATTCTAAGGAATGAGAAAATAACGTGGAATAGAAGAGACATTGTGGTCAAGAGGTGGTGTGTGAAGTTTGAAGGTTCTGTTGCCAAACTATATGCAACTCTCATTCAGGAGAAAAACAATCTGCAAAGACTTTGAAAAATGAGAGAAACATGATTTTTAGGAGCAGGCTTTCAGATTCTTGATGATGGATCATGTAGACAGCAGAAATTATCCAGCAAAATCAGGATAATTCTTGAATCAGAGGCTGCACTCCAGCCTCGGTCTTGCAGGCTGGAGCAGCAGCATGATCTCAGCTCAAGGCAACCTCTGCCTCCTAGGCTTAAGCAATCCTACTACCTCAGCCTTCCAAGTAGCTGAGACTACAGGTGTGTGCCAGCATACCTGGCTAATGTGGGGGGATGATTTGTTTTTATTTTATTTTTTGTAGAGATGAGATTTTGCTATGTTGTCCAAGCTGGTCTCAAACCCATGGGCTCAAAGCAATCTGTCCTTCTCAGCCTCTCAAAGTGTTGGTTGTGCATACATGAGCCATTATTCCTGGCTACATTCATTATCTCAGTTTATCTACATTCAAGTTTGCTGATTCTTCCTTCTACCAATCCAAATTTGATTGATTTACTCTTCAACTACAGAATTTCCATTTGGTTCTTTTTGAATAATAAATAATAAAATCAGGAACTGGGTAGAGGATGGAACTAGACATAAAAGATTTAGAAATGGTGCAAAAATTAGATAGATAAATAGATAGAGTCCAGAAATTTCTTTTAAATCATTGAAAATTATAATGAAATTGATCCTGAACCACTAACCATTCTTTGAAACCCTTGTTGCTACTTAATAACCAATGAATCTATTATGCTGTGTTAGAGTCATCTCTTTGCTGATAAGTCTCCTGCACTAGCCTAGGGAAGGGTTCTTTGTTTCATATTGCTTATATTTCTAGGATCTGAGCCATTATAGGCTCTCAATAAATTAGCTGAATGCAGTAACAAATTGGAAAGTAGAGAATTGTTTTTACAGCCTTACTTTTAGGTTGACTCAGTTTTAATATGATGTGACATTTTTAAACATCTTGGACTTACTGCATGTGATCTGTATTTTCCTTTCCCTGTGGTTTTCTTTGATATAGATATGCAAGATAAGTGAATAATTTACTTTTTTGATATTAGGTTGGCAATGTTGTTTTAAAAAGCACAACTATAGATTTAGAAGAACTGAGTTCAAACTATACATCTATAACCTCTTACTGGTTCAGTAGCCATTAGCAGGTTATTTGCATTTTCTCAATCTCAGTTTAATCATCAGTGAAATAGGAATTATCTTGTCTCTCAGTTTTTTAAAATATTACAATAGAAAATACTAAATTAGAATATTAGAAAACATACGGTATCTGGCAGATAGTATGTTCTCAGTAATGTTTTATTCTAAATATTGGTCACAGAAAAGTAATACATCTCAGAAGATACATTTGGAAGCTCATTTTTTTTCTGAAATTGAGGATTTGACACTCTCCACTTTCAGAAATTACTCATAATCATTTGGGTAGTTGGATTGCCTTTTCATGGCTTTCATATAGAAGGCAAAAAATGTCCAAAAATACTGAGAAGTACAAAATGGTGCTAGTAATGCAACTCATGAACATTTTCCAAATTTGCTACCAAAACAGTCGGTAAAATGTGCCATTTCCACATCTTGTTCATAAAGCAAACAAAATAATACTTAACTATGTAATAACATACAGTATTAAATCCCCCTGGGAAAAGAGTTGGTTTTTAAATACTTTGAAAAGAAACTTTCAAGTTAGTGATTTACACAGTTAATTATAAACAACAAGACTTGTAATTAAGTGTTGCCATTTTGGGTGGAATTGGTTTCACCCATCACTAATCCGTCTGTCCTTGTCTTTGGCCTTTGAGAGATTACGGGAAAATGCACACGATGAAAAGTTTAACTTGTCAAGTATAAATTTAGATGCAAAGTCCAGAATATCAAACACCACAAGTGATAATTATCACCACCTGGAAATAATTTGTACTACTGAAGAATTCTCTCTTTCTGCTGATGGGGAGATTTTAACCTCATGATCACTCAGGCACTCCCTACAGTTTACAGTGATGTATCTTGTGGTTCATTCCCAGTAGTCAACATAGCACCAAGCAATTAGTAGAACACTAGAGGATAAGTGTTAGCTCTGTACAATGTGACTAAGATTAAACTGGGAGCAAATTAGAAGCAAGTATGATTGTCCAGCTTTTAAGTTGCTCGAAGTCCAGCTCAGTTACCTATTAACATTCAGGTTTCTGCAAAGTCTGGATCTTTTGTTTTAAAAAAAAAAAATAGAATTTTTAAACAGTTGAATTTCCTGGATTATAGTTTAGTATCTTAACATATATATTTTCTCCTAAGGAAAAAATTTATTATGGAGTCTTCAGACATGTCTTTTTTCTTTTTAATAGGAGACCAATTTGGGGCCCCCAAAGCATTATCAGAAGACAAGTTATTATAATAAATAACATGGAATTTAAATACATTTTGCATAGGCATCGACTTATGGGTTTAGTGTCAAAAATTGTTTGGATTTTCTGATGGCTTTTTATATGTAATTTTTTTTAGCTTTATTAAGTTTCGTGGTTGTTTTTGAGATTTCTTTATAGTCCTATGTAGGTAAGAGTTGATTTTGAAATTTTGGCTGCTTCTGTTTAAGATTTGATTCTCATTCTCAAACATTTACATGTATAATTTTGAGAACACATTTTATTTAACACAATATAGTAAACAGAATGAATCATAACTATGAACGTTTTCCAGAAGCATTTCTTAGATAAGTTTTTATAAAAAGAAAACAAAACAACATGTAAGATTTAGAGTGGAAGAATATACTTGTAGTTAAGTTCCTTGTTGATTTAAAAATTATATTTGGATTTATTTTGGCAGGGTGGGGGAAATCATCTAATAGAATAATTTTATCTAACCAGAGGGAAGAGACAGAGAGAGACTCAAATATGTGTGAACTCCCTCTGTTGCTCTGTAATAGCATTTTATTCATGATACATGATGTGATAGGAAATTTTTGCTAATCTGTTAAAACAAATGTAATTTTATCTGAAGGCAATTTATAACTTTATTGAAATAGAATATAATGAAAGAACCCCCTACATGGAAAATTCTGACCTTCAAATTTATGTTAATATTTTTTAAATTATTAAAACATTAAATATATGTATATTTCTCACCACTAAGGGGGAAAAAAAACTTTAGCTATATTTAGTAAGTACTCACTGAAGTCCCAAACATTAGGATAAAATGCAGGGCCTAACTGAGTAAAGTATCAATTGGGATGAAGACAGTGAACAGGTTGGCAAATTAGCCAATTGGATTTATAGTAACTTTTATGTTAATTAGAGTGAAATGAGAACATGCAAAAGTAGTATTGGCAAAAATGAGGAGTTGTTTTAAAATTACATAAATGGCATTTTAGAATGCTGTGAAATACTACTTTTATGGTAATCTAGAATTTTAAAACAATTCCTTTTAAGTTTAGGATTAAATGAATTACATTATGTAAAAATAAATCTTTGTATTGTGTACCTGTATACAGTTGAATAATTTTGGTAACACATACCTTAGTGCTTTACACTAATTGGTTCATTAATTTTATATTTTGAGTAATAATCATCTAATTTTATTATTGTACAATTCAGTAATAACAAATTATGTTATGATGTGAAAATGGTAGAGTTGAGTGTATTTATTTTTGTAGTATTGGGCAATGTAATCATCACTCATAAAATGAAATGTGGGACTTTTGAGTCTGAAATATTATTCATATTATAATGCTCTTCAGTTTTATGAATAGCAATGAGAGCTGAAGCACTAACTTTAACTGTTATCCAAAGTAGGTGAATAAAAAGGCTTGACTCTCATATAGGCTAAGTTTTTTATTTTAGATACCTTTTTAAAAGAACTTTTATTTTTCACCTTCTCTAACCTAAAGCATTCATTTTATAGAAGGCAGTAGAGGATGTTCCTAGTGTATTTGTAACTTTAAAACTAGTGTTTATATTTTACCCAAATAATTAGTAAACTGGTAGTTGAAAAGGAAAGGGTTATGTAATGCAGTTTTTTCTTCATATTCTTCTGCTGCTTGAGTCTCATACCAAAACAGTTTAGTGTCATGTATTATTACCACTTTCTGAATATCAGTTTTTGATATGTTCAATGTACCTTGATCTTCCAAAAGGAAGAACAGCAAGAAAGAGAATGAATTTTGAGGAGTTGTCTTTTTTGTCTTTACGTGACACAAAGCATGTGTGAAACATGTTTTATTTCTCAGCAGTCCTTTGCTATGTGTTATGATCCTTACTCCCCAAATATCATCACACTGGGGTGATCAGGGTATTAGGGTTACAGCTTCAATCCCCAGTGTGATGGTATTTTGGGATGGGGCTTTTGGGAGATAATCAGGGTTTAAGGTCATAAGGGTCCTGATCTGAAGGGGATTAGTGAGCTTATATGAAGAGACACCAGAGAGCTTGCTCTCTCTCTCACTCCCTGGCACACAAAGTAGAGGTCATGTTAGTATAAGAGGAGAAGGTGGCCATCTGCAAGCCAGGAGGGACATCCTCACTAGAAACCTGGACTCCCAGCCTTCAGAACTGTGAGAAGATTTATTTCTGTTGTTTAAGCCAACCAGTCTATGATATTTGGTCCTGACAGCCCAAGCAGACTAAGACACCATGTTGAGAGAGAATTTAAAGTGAAAACTACTTTTAAGTTTGCACAGAATGTAACTACGTTTGATATTTAAGGGGAAAAAGCAAGTGTAGAGTTTGTAGGAAACTTTTATGTTATTTAATCCGTGTAAACATTGTACCTTCTTGAGAGTTTGCATGCTTAAAATATTTAATTATAACTCACTCATGATTTTTTTTTTCAGTAATAAACAGATTAGATGTAGAAAGCAGGCCCCTTAAAATTTTGTCTTGTTCAGAATCAGAGCGTTCACATATGTAGTCCCTGTGTGGCAATACATACAGGTTTTACCCTAACTGACAATATTAGAAATATTGGGACTAGTTTTCCTACTGACCTTGATTCACCAGAGGGTGGTGGGAGAGAATTTGGGAGGTATTCTTATACAGTGTGGTGACCAACCTAGTCCATAATCTCACAGCTAACACTGAATCTTCTGTTTTCGAGCCATTAAAAGTTTCTGGAATTTACTCTTATATTCCGGAATTCACCAGTGTTGCTCCAGTATGATATTCAGGCTCATATCTCATCAATCACTAATTCATCTTCTGCTTTACTTCTTTGGTTTAGACCCTGTTCTCTTTTCTAAACTCTCATAGTAGCTGCTGAACTTCTCTTCTTTCCTGAGAGTTTGTTGTCTCTAATCTATCCTCCTCTCTGTCAACAGAGTAACCTATATGAAATCTGATAATGGTCCTCTTTGGCTCTTGAATAAAACCCTTCTCTGCCTTCTTATCCTCGTGTTACCCAAATCCCTTCATGTATTCACGACTCTTGTGATGCAGCCTCATCCCCTGAAATTCCCCTTTCATGTTGTGTAGACCAGTCAGATTTATTCATTTACTACTTAAAAATTTTGAGCACTTTTTTTTTTTTTTTTTTTTTTTGAGATGAACTCACCTTTTTTTTTTTTTTTTTTTTTTTGAGACGGAGTTTCACTCATGTTACCCAGGCTAGAGTGCAGTGGCGCGATCTCGGCTCACCGCAACCTCCGCCTCCTGGGTTCAGGCAATTCTCCTGCCTCAGCCTCCTGAGTAGCTGGGATTACAGGCACGCACTACCATGCCCAGCTAATTTTTTGTATTTTTAGTAGAGACGGGGTTTCACCATGTTGACCAGGATGGTCTTGATCTCTTGACCTCGTGATCCACCCGCCTCGGCCTCCCTAAGTGCTGGGATTACAGGCTTGAGCCACCGCGCCCGGCCTTGAGCACTTTTTATGTCCAGGAATACCAAGATAATTAACACACAGTACCCGAGTTATGAATGGTCTCAGTATGAATCATATTCATGCTTCAGAACTGAGCTCAACCCTTCAAGTCCAAAGGGAAATCTTCTCTCATTGGTCCTACTATTAGGGAATAGTGCTGTCCTGTATACAACTGATCTCTTTCTAAAATTGCACATTATAATTAGTTGTTTAGAGCTTTATCTCCCTTCTAGGCTCTGAGCTTGCAAGACAGGGACTATGTCCTATCCACATATTTCAGATGCCAAGCTTAGTGCCTGATTGAAGTAGTCCTTCAGTCAATATTTGTAGATTTTAATTTACTGCAATATGCCTGAAAAGTCTTTGGGTTGTAGATTCTTCATCTATTCTCTGACTTAAAGTTTTCATCAGTCGAATATTTGCTATACTATTTATCATGCTATTTGCCATGTATAGTAAAAATTACACTCTGATATAATTACATTTCTTGCTTAGATTAGGTAGAATTATTTGAGAAGTGCTGAACCAATTATAGGTATTTTGAAAGGAAAATCATAGTGCAAATATGTATTTTCCAGGGTCTGATAATCTAATCTGTAGATCGTTTTGTATGTTCAGCGACTCTCCCAATATCTCTCTCTAAAAATATCATGGTATCTTGAGTGTCAGTAGCCCTTCGACTTCTTTTTCTTCAGATATTCACAGGCATGCAGTCCCTCAGATTTCATCGTTCCTCACAACAACAGCCCCATACGACCAGCAACTCAGAAACCCTGATCTGTCACGACAGCCTCCCATTCTTTCTTGTACCTTCTCCATTTCCTCCACCTTTCTGAAATAAGAGCCTGTTTCCATCAGATGTCTTCATGCTCTGGATTCCCTGTTATGCTTCCGCTTGTGCTTAGTGACCCCTTTCTAGCTTTCTGGTCTTTATTTGACTGCCTATGTTATTCCTCCTGAACAAGGCTCTTCACTTTTTTTTTTTTTTTTCAACCCTTCTCGGCTATGTATTCTAAACCCTTGCTCTTTGTAAGTAACATCTTTTATTTTGCCGCAAGGGCTTCCACAGCTTCCTCCCATTCCTAACAGGGAAACTCCACCTTCTTTCCTAACCTGGTCTTCTCTAATCCCTTTCATCTGTCCTTCTGACCTCCACACTAGTCTTTGATTTTCAGTCTTCCTTTCTACCAATCTATTTATTTCTGCACAAAAGTATATTAAATTAACCCCTACCTTCTTAATATTTTCCTCTAAAGGTTTTTTCCCTTCCTTCAGCTCATGGCCTAGAGCTGAAAAGTTCCTGCCAGGTTAGGGTCATAGTTAATGGATTCAACAGTAATCAACAAGTTACTTGAATTTGCTAGTCTGTCTAGCAGCCTGATTTGCAAACATTTTTGATTACAAGAATACTTTGACCATTTAATATTAATAGAAACTTCAGAACTAGCCAGTTTAATATTTTCAGCTTTCACGATTACTTCAGTCTGCCTGATCTTTCCTTCTTAAAAATTTTTAGGCACCTGTGTCATTGATTTTTGCAGCTATCTTGTTAATTCACAAAATTAACAAACCAAAAGTTCTTTAGAGACCTATTTGTTCTGACATGAAAATCACTTTATATATTCTTTACTGCAATTGACAGCCCTGACAAATGGTTATGTTTCTCTCATGTAGTTGCTACATTTACCTTAGTATTACTCCACATTTTCACCCTGGTTTGCCCACATATCTAAGTTCAGTCAGGGTGGACTACTTTTGTCTTGCCTTACCCAAGATTATACACCTAACTTGTTTCCTCGTACTGATTAAGTGCTCTTTCTAGACCAGATCCCTAGATTACCTGCCTATTTTTCCCAAGAAGACTGCACATTCTACCATGGCTGGAACTTGTCTTCAACCAAGCCTCTTACTGTCTCTATATTTCCCAGATTACTGCTGAATCTGGGGGTCAACATTTACTAATTCATGTCATGATATTTATAAAATATCTAAAAAGAAAGTCTGTTAAAATAAATGTTTGTATATTCTTTATGGTGAAATATTATTATGACATTGAAAGTCAGGCCTTCAAAGAATAATTAACGACACAAAATAGCTTATAAGATTTATTAGAAGGCCTAAAGTACTAATAACATGAAAGTTTTTTTTTTTTTTTTTTTTTTTTTTTTTTTTTTTTTTTTTTTTTTTTTTTTTTTTTTTTTTT
>NW_016107383.1:1630613-1662390 GCF_001604975.1 Cebus imitator | reverse complement strand
AATAATTAAGTCCTTCAGATTGGGAAGAAAATATAGGAACCCATAAGCAGTCTCAGCTTTTGGTTACCCTATCTTTACCCCTTTCTCTCTGATGAACTTTTTCATTTAATACATCTCTGCCACTTTAATTTTTTAAAGATCTCCTCTACACAAAGCACCTTTTTATTTCCCTTCTAGTTACCATTAGATGTCTGTTTTTAAGTGATTAGTATCCTGTGAATGTTAAGGAGCTGTGCTTTCTACATGCTGGTTTACTGGAAACTGAAAACTAGAGTTATCAAGTAACTATCTGGCATTGCTCTCTCATTTTCTATTTTTCTATTTTTATATAATTTTTTTATATTTTTCTGGTCAATGTAGTGGAAATTGTTGGCACAAAATAAGTAAATACACTGGAGACTTTCTGTAATGTAATACAGATTTTATGCTGTGGAAGCATCGTGTTTTGTGACACTAAGTGCTCAGTACATATTAGTTGTTATTATAACTAATTTCCTATTATAAAGGGATGCACAATAATCTTATAGTTACGTAAAAAGAGGGATTTATTAACTTTTTTCACCTGAATTGCTCAGCTTGCAATTTATTATAGAGTTTAGTAAATAGCTTTGAGTTTTGCTTTCTTTGAAAGGTAGTGTCAGTCTTTTGTGGTGCCTACTTAAGTTACTTTGTTCTGCAGCAATTGCTTTTTAATGCTAAAATCAGAGATAACGTAAGCAAGAAGGAGAGCAGGCTAATTTAAAATTCTCCATTTGGTTTATATGAACAAGTAATTGATTATGCTTTGATCTTTCTGGTTTTACCTGTCCGTTGAAATCTAAGGTGGCTGGAAACAAAATTGTCCTCATTTCCTGGTAATGGATTAGAAAGGTTCTAATTTGGGGTGCCTTAAACAGATTCTGACACTTTGAGAATGGGTAACAGTGACCGTTTGATTTTTATTTAGAGGGAACAGTTTATCTCAACCCTACTAGCTGAAAGGAGATAATGTCAGCTGAAGTAAAATACCAGAATGGCTTCTTTTTATTACTGCTCAATTTTCCTGAGCATTTGGGGAGGTAAATATCTCTTCATCTATTAACTGTACTTTTTAAAAGTTGACTTTTCTCCTCAGGACAATTTTCAGGTGGAGGTAGAATTGGCTGGTGAAAGAGACCTTTACCTCACAGTTTCAGTTTTATTATAAATTGCCCATTAGTGCATTAGAAATGAAGTGAAGGAGTGAGTAGAATTATAACTATTCTTTTATTCTTTTTGTTCTAATCCTACCACTGAATTTTTCTTTTTTTTTTAATATATGAACTCGTATGAAAGATGTTGAAGAAATTGAATACATTATTGGTTAAGTTGTCAGGAATAGAATGAGCTTCAAATATTCATTTTTCTGATATCAAAACTGAACAAAGCCTCACACATATTTGGAGTTAAACTGTTTCACCTTGTACATTGAATATAATCTTGCACATCTAAAAAATAGCTGGTAATGTACTCATCTAAACGATGTCATCCTTTTTTGAAGCACATATTTTCTTGAGAGATTAGAGCTTAGAGAATAAAAATTAAGTGACTACTAAAACTTAATAGGAAGGCAGAGTCAGAATGAAAAAAATGGCTGAGGGCTGAAGTCTTTGTTTATGTCAGCTTATATAATCAACACCTTCTCTTTATCAAATTATTGAACACGTGAGTAATAACAATTTTATTTTATGATGAAATGTGATATCTTCTGGAGAGCTTGTATATAAATTCCACAGTCTTATGTTCCCAAAGGATGCTGGACCCTTGAAAGAAACACAGGATTATACACATTTTAGAGAGTGGCTAAGTAGCTGGAAAAATTTATAAAAGGAAGCTCACATCAGTGTATCTCTCCTAGAAATTAAACCATTTGGATTCTCGTTACTAAAAATTCTTTGGTAGGAGACCAAGTTTGAGTTATTGTTCAAAATTGGGCTACTGGCAGTGTTTCAAGGGTCAATTCTGTAATTAATCCTTATGTGACTATCTAATTTATTGCTAGTAGAAACAAATAGTCTGGTTCTTTGACACATAATTTAAGGCAGAACAGTCTGGGGCTTCCTTTTCTAATGTAATAGAACTAATGTTTTGTCTTTAGCACAGAGTTTATTGCCACTTCCTATGTAAGGCATGAATTTGTGATTTTTAACTGTGATTTTGTTATTTTAAAATTTCCACTACTTAGGTATTCTTTCTCTCTCTCTTCTCTTGCTCTCTCAGAATTAAGTCCCTTTCTAACGTTTTTATTTTTGTCCAAATTATAGATGTATTATATTGTTGGGAAAAAAAAGAAAGAAAGAACAGATTTGGGATGCTAAAAGATGATAATAATACTTGTGCTTTTTTTTTTTTAATGTGTTACCTACTGGTTCAAATATGTTCAGGTTTTCGAAAACTAGACCCAAGTTGAGTCAATTCTAGTATTACCAGCATTACCGTAGTTTGAATAGATGACCCAGATCATTCTTTTCTTTTTTATTTTACCTTTTTTGAGATGGAGTCCCACTCTGTCACCTGGAGTGCAGTGGAGTGATTTTAGCTCACTGCAACCTCCACCTCCTGGGTTCAAGAGATTCTCCTGCCTCAGACTCTCTAGTTGCTGGGATTACAGGCATGCATGGCCATCCCTGAATAATCTTTGTATTTTTAGTAGAAATGGGTTTTACCATGTTAGCCAGGCTGGTCTTGAGACCTAGAACATTCTTAAGCATTTTACATGTTTTCATATTAGCCTAATTTATCTTGATATTGAGTTCTTCCCTTCTTCTCACAGTGTAAAATATTTGCAAATAATTTATTGCTCAACATTATTTTTCAGCCTGTACTCTGCCAGTGGTATCACTACCATTTTAGGTGAAAGATTTGCTTAACACACCATCATTGTTGTTTTTAAAATTATTTTCATTGGTCATACCAAACAAGTGAATTCCTGTGTAGATTTCTACTACTTTAAACTCCTCCACATTTCAGCACTCTTTTTTAGAAATTTTTGTGATGTTGGAAATTTCCTATAATATGCACTGTCCAAGTATGACACCAAAATCCAGAGAATATGTGCTTTGCATCAGAGTTTTAGAAATAGCTTTGAAGACAATATAAAAAAATAAGTATTGCTGTTCCATTATCTTTTTGCATTCAGAAGTTTTGATTCTAACCACTCTCCCACACTACTAAGGTGTTAATGAAAATGAACACTATTGTTTTCAGGAATCTGTTAAATAATCAGATTGAGAATAGTTATTATCATTTTACATATTAACCCATAAAATATTAAACATATTCCTGTTGCTTTTTTCTGCTACCCGTTCTACTACCACCATTTTTTTTTAGGATGAAATATACACTGGCATACATGGTGTTTATGCATGTAATCTCCACAACAAATGTGGAATACTGAGTGAGCCTGTTATAGATAGAATAACAGCTTCTTTCCTGGCTCCTCTATACTATGGACAAATTCTTACTTTATCTGAATTTAGAAGTACTTGAAATTGCATTCAAATTCAACTTGTAGGGCATTGAATGAGTGACAGTTTTCTCTCATAGGTTTTCTGTATCTTATGAGAAATGTTACTATACAGTCCCTGTATGTACATAGGGAGAACTGATCTGCTTTCACTAAAGCCAGAGGATGCCAGAAGATCTAACTGTAAGATACTTTATTTCTGGTAAAATTGAAAGTTTTTTTGCTTTCCGGAGCTGCCTCTTATTCAGCCATCTTGGGATCCTCCGCCCTTGAAATCTTTTAAGCCTTTTGCCTTTCCCTTTCCTTTACAATTCTTATATATTTCTGTTAAGAGTAAAGCTTGCACTTAGTGGTATATTTTGGAATATGTTGGGATTCTCTGAGAACAATTTTTCTTTCTCCCTTAACTTTTGGATCTGATCTTGGAAAAACAAAATCAAAAGGTTTATCACAGGGGATTTGCGTGATTCAAATAGGATCAAAGTGCCTAGAAACAATAGCTTGGCTAATTGTTCATCGGAAGGACAATGCAGATTTTTAAATAAACATGGAAGTAACATGATTCCAATGAACTGTAGATGTTTCAGAATCAAGAACACAACAAAGACAACAAAAAACCAAAAACTCAAAGCATAGAAACTGATGGTGGTAAACCAAACCTGCTATCTGAATTCATTACAGAAGATAAAAAATAACCTTTTACTAATCTTTGCTGAGAACAGACTAAATGCTCTAAAACAATGTATTAACAGTTATTAAAAATATGTCTAATTTACATTAACATAATATGTAGTAGCAAATAATTTACATGCTCTTTTTTCTGTGATTCTGTTTTATGAGTAAGTCTATCAGCTTGCCAAAATTTCACACATGCCATTATTTCTTTTCAGGCTCATTATTTTCTGGTGTTATCAAACTAAGTCAGCTCTCAACTCTTACACAATTTGTACACACTCGAGTTTTATCTTTCACTGTAACTTTTCATATTACAAAGCAACCAGACACTTTACTTTGAAAACTTCTTTTATAAAAAAAATTCCACTTGACCAACAAAGAACATATTCCATAGCTTGGTTACATAGTTGAACTTTTCTGCCCCATTGCTTGTATAAAGTATGAAGCACCCGTATGAGTTATAACAGAGAGAGCTAAGAGGTTGATATTTGAGATATGTCTGTCATTTACAGTCATTTTCACAGATATGCAAAGCTCATAAATGCCATCACTCAGTCTCCTACGGTCGTACTCATTGATATTACACTTTCTTAATGTGGGAAAAGGTACTTATATTATAAAGACTCAAAGATATAGCCATGCTATAATTCTAATAGGTTAGTGATTAATTTGTCAATACCCTATTTTACTTAGAAATTCACCAGTTGACTAAAAATAATCCATTAAATTGACTCAATTATGTTTAACCTGACTAACCGCAGCACATAATTATTGTTGATATAAAAAAATTTTGGTTGAATTCATAGTTTTATGTCATTCTCAATGCTTTACGTTGTTAGAGAAATGCTAGCAATAAACTTTTATAAGTTTATAGGTTTAGATTAATTAGTCTCTATGAAGACATTAAACCAAATTTTATTTAAAAAATAATCATAATCTTGGATTATACTTAATATTGGTAAAATCAGGGAAAGATATGTAATGTTTTCAAACAAAAATTATCAAAATTGTCATAGTAATTTAAATATTTACCTCAATTACATAAACCTGGTTTATATCCTTCTACAAAAATGCTCTGAGTTGCATCTTCTATAAAGATTGTTATTTTTAAAATAAAGTATTAGGACATTTAAATTTTGAAAGTTCAGTTATTTATTTTTTATTTTTGGAATTCTGAGAACATTAAATGAATGTGGTTATTAATCTCCCTAAACAATCATAACAGAACTCATTATTAGAGATATTACTGTATAATTTATTAACACATTGTGGATATAGGAAAACATCTGAAATTACAGTGAGAGATGAAGTTCTTTCTAAATTAAATAAACACAGAAACACAGAGAGCTTTCAGCTTCTACAACCCCAGCCTTGGTTCAAGAATAAACAAACACAAACACTCACTGCTTCAAATGTGAATTTTTTTCCTCTTTTTTTCCATGGGTATGAAATATGTTCTTGCACACACAAATCAATACAAGAAACTAACAAAATACAATCTCTGCTGCCTCTCATCCACTGGATACTAGAGAATCGTAGTTAGAGATCACCAAACGGTCAGCAGTAGGATTCACTATCATTGCCATCACCAACTAGGAATAACTTATTTGCTATGTGCACACCAGAAGAAGAACCAAACAAGTAGGCCAGGAACCAGAAATAGCAACAAACACAGGATAAGAAAGAGAAATAGAGGACTCTTATGGAAGGTAAAGTTCTCATATTATTATGTTCTATTGTTTTGGATGGACTCATGCTACCAAAGAAACGTGTGTCTTTGCTTAAATATTTCTAGTAAGTAAGTCACTTCTGGGAGGCATAAGAGTGAAACCTCCAAAACTGTCAAAGAATAGTTATGAAAAAGTTTGAAACATCACACATGTACAAATATAGAATAAACATATATTAAAATTTTAACTCATTAACAAGGAAAATAGTGAGATGGAAAAACTGCTTTAAAGTAAAATCACAGGAACGTGACATTCTGACGTTAATACTGTCCAATAAGGTAATGGAACATTAACCTTTGAGGTTATCATTTCTCTTTGAGAGAAAATTACTATGTAACTTCACAGAGTCTAAAACTTTAATTAATAGTAAATAGCAAAGTCAAACACAAGTATATTCCCCTAGATAATTAAATAACCATTTTGTGAGCCTGTCATATAGTCCCCAGTATATATTAAAAGAACATGCCATCTACTTTTTATTTTTTGCCTCGTTTCCAAGTTTTGCATAATTTTTTGTAGCAGTGCTAACAGAAAAATGTTAGATGTCAACTTAAAAATATTCATGTTAAAATTAGTTTTTCAAAACCTACATAAATAATAAGTTTGACTACTGAGTAGATTATACTTGTCATTTAGTTCATCTCCCAGCAGGTTAAATGGCTTTACCAAGAATCTATAGCTAGTTATAGGGAGAAGAGCAGAAAGATAAATGAGGTGAGATGAGCCTGGAAAATACCCAGTTCTATGTTCTCTCTTTTTTCTGTACTTTCATTGCTCTTTAGTCTATTTCTTCTGATCTCTTAGGACACAAAATGTATGTGTGTATGTACAGAGCATTCCTGGAACTTAGACCTAAGGATAATTGTCTTGAAACTGCTGACAGGATGAAAACCTCATATAATTAACACTGCCAATCACAATCAGGACATATATTAATGCTGTTTTTGTAAGGCGTTTCCATCTCGTCTGTTGATGAATTTGTAAAACAATTATGATTACATTGACAGTGAAGAGGTATGTATGTGAATGAGTGCCTAGAATCTAGTTGTGTATTTCCCTCTTTGCTGAGTTGAATATTTTAGATGGAATTAAATGGGAACTAGAAATGTCGTGAGTTACTGCCAAAATGTAGTTAACGAATTTTACAAAAAGCATTTCTTTAGAAGCGTATTTTAGATTGTTTTGTTTAGTAATTTATATTTTAGAATTTTGGAAAAACATTATGTTCGATATGATTGAGCTTTCTTTTCTTTTGAACTGTCGTAGAACTTTACTCTGTAATCTTATGTTTTCAGTAAATATAGACTTAAACAAGAACTTTTTATTTATTTTGCTTAGTTTTTATTTCTTTTCATATTGTTATCAATGTTGTCTGCACCATGTGGGACAAAACCTTTTGAATTTGAGGTTACAGTACAGAAAATATTTTTATGTATCCTGAAATTTTTGGCCAAATAATTTAGCAGTTTTTTTGTTGGCACCACATCTATTGTGTATTAAATACATGGGAAATAAAACAAAATATACATAATTTAAAACTCCAGCTCTTAATTTTTTAATCCAATGATCATCTATTGAAATGGACTTAGAGCCACTAAATCAATTATGTTGAAAGAGAATCTTTTTATTAGGTTTTTATTTATTCCAACCCCTTAACTGGGACACGATTTCTAAAGGAAACATATTTCAAATTGACATAGTGGATTTCAAAATTAATTAAAAATTTAAGTTTAAAGGATTACTACATTGAGCACTTATGCTGGTAAATCCTTCCGGATAATTTTGTTAAGAAGTTATGCTCATCTGAAGGATGTGTTTCTATTTAGTTTTGCACAATGTATGCCTTTATAACAAAAATGCCATTTTTTAAATGACGCATTTGCTTTTTCATTTTTTTTCTCTTGTCCAATTTACTGTCCATGAAAATACTACTTAGAGTTAATAAGAACAATAAAAATAGCAGACAAAACAGTTCTAAAATATTACCTTTAAAAATAATGCTGCTGCCTCGCTTCAGCCACCTCTCCTGCCCCTCCCTCATCCCCACTGCTGTCCATATGAATAGGAGGGAGGTGTAATCCCCGGCTCCCACCCCTCAGGTTTGTGTTACTTGGTTTTTAAGCGACTGGTTGGGATAGAACCCTAAAGAAATAAAATTTCCAGTGGAAACCGGAAAAAAAAAATAATAATAATACATTAAAGAAATTTTAATGGAATTTTCATCACAGGACTTTGCTGGACATGTGTAACTACTGCACATGTGTTAAAGTGGTCCTTTAGGAAAATGCATTGGAAAGTGTTTCATAATAGCACGTAAGATGGATAACCTTGACCAACATACGTTACATGTGACTGTTTATGAACATTTGATTTGCTGATGTGGCATGAGAAGAAGTTTAAATTCCTGACAGTTTAGTTTGATGTTGGCAAAAAGCACTGCAGAGAAAATAACACCTTTACTCTTCTAACCTCTTTTTTTAAGATGATCGAAGCTATGCCTTCAGAGTTTCTTTAACTCTAATAAATATATCCATTGTTCCTAATAATTTTCTCCATTTATGCTAACATCTATAAGGGTTGATCCAGGTTTTGTGTAGCTGAAAGCTTGTCAAATTTGGAAGCTCCACCCTAGGAAAAATAATTCATAATTTTGGATATACCATTTGGCCAAAAATTAAAATTTGTATAGAATGAGAAAATAAGTCACAGTAAATTATGGAATTTAAAACTTTAACAAATACCATCATGAAAATCCAGAAAAATAGCATAATATATGTGTTTATTATCTTTCTGATATCTCTATAATCTTTCTCTCACATTTTTATTGTTTTGTTCTTTGATCACCTAATCATATGTCGAGACTTTTGTAATAGTTTCTAGAAGGAGAATAGTTTCTGTTTTAGCCTGCAATAACAAAAATGTATTTTTTATTTTTGATATTACAGGATAGTTTCCTTTAGCTTTACAACTCATTATTGGTGTATGATTTAAATTTATAGTATTGCCATTCAATATGGAAGCACTTCCCATCAGATTTCTTTCATATATAACTATAAGGTTTGATATATTTTCTGTAGGCTAACTTACGGATCTGTGCATTTTAAACCCTGTTGCTTTTCTATTACCAAGAATTGTGTAGTGCTGGGCACTGTTGGAAAGTTTCTTCTTGGGATATGACCTCTGGCCATTCATTTTCCTGTCCTCACACCTGGTGGATATTTGGAAGCCTTTCCTACACCAGAGTGGCTTGCTGAATGATTCTTTTGGATCCAGTTTTAGTGTGGGTTCTTAAAAGGTTTACTATGCAGTTAGGCAATAATCAAAATTAACACAAATGCATTTATCAAACAAACCCTGTTAACCAGGAGTAAAAGTGTCAAACAGTACAACAATCAAGGCCATTCTTTGTCAAGATCAAGAGCACAGAGTCTAGAGTCAAACTGACAAAGGTTTGAGATTGATGAAAGATTTTCAGGTGACTTTTTGGTTCTCCTACGTAGTCTGGAAATCAGCATTTGGATCTTTAAACTTTAACATGGGTAGGATACCAACCATGCTTTAACGTTATTCTCTTTCCATGCAGAAAGACATAATTTTTAATATATCATAACATTAATTCATACCATTAATCTGACTTTTTTTCCCTCTGCATATTAAATCATAGAAGCTTCTTTTCACAACAACTTTTGTTGTTGTAATGTTATCCTAATGTTGCTAATCCACAGAACTCTTATGACATCCTTTGGCATCGTCCCTCTCTTTCATTTTAATAATAACTGTTGTATAGAATTTCCATAAGGAAAGTTCTCAACTACCATGATCTTCTTATAATAATCATACTTTCTTCACAGAGTCATAGGAGACATGTCTAGTTAAAGTACCTTACTGAGAAGGTGTGTATTTATGCAAAGTTTTTGAGGGGCTTTTTAAAAGTGAAGCTTTCGCATGATTTGTATAAGAAAGTAATTAGGATATCTATCTAAATGATAATAACTCAATGAGTACAGATTGGCAATTCCACTTTGAAGATTATGGAAAGATACAGATTTTATGTTTTAAAACAATTTTTTAGGAATATCAAAGCAGAAATGTTCTAGATTTGGATGAACAATGATATATTTTGTTTAAAAAGCACGAAATTGCCCCAGATTACTTCTTCCATTAGCAATGTATATATCAAAAATGGTGGAAAATTATTTTTTTACCACTTATCTCTCCTTGCAAAAATAAGGATGCATTAGGACTTTCCTCCCTGTCCTTTACTTTTGTAGTTCTACTAACTGTTCACACAATTATTAAATATGTATAAGATTATATTATTATGTTTTTATTTAGTTGTTCAGTGACGTGGTGTTACGTAAAAAGAACACTCGTGTGGGATCAAGCTTAACTGTGTTTCAGTCTGAGCCTCAGTGACCTTATTCATACTCTTTAACGTCTGTGAACTTCTGCTCCCTACACTCCAAATGGGACTAAGTATACTACCTTGCCTACTTTTAAGTTTGCCATGAGGATCAAATGACAAAATGCATGTGAAAATGACAAGCCAATGTGTCATTCTTGCAATTACCATCATTGGTTAGAAAGATACTGAGCAACAGTTAAACTTTTAAATCCTGTTTTACTTGTGTTTATTATTGATAGAGTTCTTTCTTCATAGGTTATAGCAGAGTTCTCAACAGCAGCGTTATTGATATTTTGGGCAAGATAATTCTTGGCTGTGAGGTTATCCTCTATGTTGTAGGATGTTTAGCATTATCTCTGGCCTCTAGTCAATAGAAGCCAATAGCACCCCCCCACAATATCCCTTGGCGGAGGCAGAATCACCATTGATTAAGAACTAGATTACCATACTGTCGAAAGTCTGAATCAGTTGATTCTAAACAGGCAAAAACAACAACAACAACAACAACAACAAAAAGCTTTGGTTAAAGCAGGAAGCCATTTAAAAAGTGAATACACTAAGCATTTTACTGTAGTTGCATCATACAGAATATGTGAAAGTTCTTTTCCTGAAGTGGAAACCTTTTCTTTGAGTCAAGTCTTCTGACTGGAGTCTCACCTTCTTTTTTCCTAAAACAGTACTTTAATGTGTCTTTTTACACTTCATATTTCAGATTTTAACAGTTGAATGAAAACAAAAAGGCAAGTATGAAGTAATCTCATGGTAGAAGTCATTCAGATTTTATAATGTTTCTCAATTTGTTGTATGTATCATCCATATATCGACTAATATTAATGTTGTGGCAACTCGTGCTTTTTGAGTGTTTCCAGAAATTTCAACATGATTTTCATTAAAAATGCCAATTTTTTTCACTCACATTTTGTGACATCAGGTTAAAAAGTTACTGACTTAAATTTCTTAGAAATATTGACTAGAAGAAAATATAACAATATAAAATTTAGAGACGAGTATGAAATATATTTAAAACTCATTAATGAATACTTTAGATTCACTTGCTTATTTGTACAAAGGAAGCTCGGGTAATTTCAGTACCTATGGAAAGATCTATACATTCTGTAATTAGATATTTTTTAATGCCTGCTGTGATAATTTTCTTAAAAATCTGTCTTAATGTAACATTGTTAACACATGGGTAATAACAAGTACTTATTGACTTTGTCTTCCTTTCCCCCCATTTTATACACAATTCGGTTAATGACTATAGATTCAGGCAACAGTGGTATATGTGGTAGCTCATGCTGTGCACTAGTATGCTCAGTTTAATGATAGATTTTTTAAAAAGGATAATTGCAAAGTTTATTTGTCCTGCACAACATCACTGGGAATACTTTGCAAAGTTTTCAGGGAAGCAGAGAAAACCAAACTAAAGATAACGGCCTCAGACCCCAGATAGATTTTTACTGTCATGGATTTGTTAACAAAGTCAAAATAATGAGTAACTGACAAGGACTCTTTAAGGTCTACCCAGCTAAAATGAACAGTCAGTATTTTACATGATATTTCACATGATAACTCATCTATCATATTTTACATGATAACTTAAGACCCTGTGGGTGCAGGTATGCATATTCTCTTTTATTACTTTAATAAATATTATAAAGCCACAACATGTTTTAATTTTAGCTCATTACTAAACTGAGTATTAGGAGAGCATTTAGAATATAACTTCTTACAACTACAGAATATTTTTAAATGTATTATCAGTATGAAATACTTAGTCATCTATTTAAAAATATAAGTTTATTAATGGATTTACTCTGTCCCAGTTTAGGTCAGTTACCTTAAAAATATGTTCATTTGTCTGTTTTTATTAATGCTACATGCCAAACTAATGACATGTAAAGTCATAGGGAAAAGAGATTTAGCATTTGATTTAATTTATGTTTCATTGCAAAATGCACAGATTCGAGTAATCTCAGTTTCATAAATTCTTTCCACATTAAATACTGAACTAATTCTAACTTTTTAACTATACTTGTTAACGTTACTGCATTAAGTTTTTGAATCTGTTTGGATGACTCCCAAAGAGAAGTTTAGTCTTTGAGAAAACCAGATCTCCTTTGCTTCCATGAAGATCTTAGTAATATTTAGGCAATAGAGAGTAATGAAAAGAGTTTGGACAGTGAATATGTCTTTGTCTTCTAGCTATCATTCTCCCCAATGTATTCTGTGTGCCTGAGAAACTTCATTTCTCATGAGTCCTCAACAAATTTTTCTTATACAGCATATGCCATCTTAATTATCTTAAGCATGTATGTGATCACCGCCAGAGGTTCCTTTCTAATCTTAGGCTGCAATGGTCTTTGTCATACAGGAAAAATGTTTTTAAAAACCATCAAAATGTATCCATTTTCCTACATTGGAATCGATATATGGCACTATAGAGATCTTGTGATGGTAGAAGTCATGCATTCGAACATGAGAATATTAATGACAGCTTGTAACCACAGTCATTCCTTATCGTATCCTAAGAAGTAAGTTTAGTTATTAAACTGTTTTTGTCTGTTTGTTTGTTTTGCTATGTCTTGAGTTTATTTGAAGGGTTGAAGTATTTGGAATTGTGTCACGGCATAGTTCACTGCAAAATTAAATTAATTTATGTGAATGAGAAATGGCATCAGTATGGTAAATTCATTTCATTGTTCAAAATACCTTTTGTGTGTAAGATTTAGTTCTATTAATAATTCAAGAAAATTTAAAAAATAATTCATTATACATAAAAAAAAAAACTACTAAAAATGCAAACATCTTGAGATAGACCATGGGGTAAGAAAGAAAGGAGAATGTGTGTTCTATACTTAATTATATGCTCTTATCTAATAAAATAAATATATGCTTTTAGCTAATAAAAGAGGTATAGTGATATTATTCCCATTTTTCAGTTAACGAAATGGAGACATAGAGTAATTATGAAACATGACACAGCTGACAAGTGACAGAGCCATGATTCAACTCAGTGTAGCTCAGATATCCCCTCATTACTGTGTTACACTGACTCTCAACTAAAACTAGTTCAGGGAATAGGCTTATAGGGTGTTTAAAATAGTCAGTTTTTGAACATAGGGCCATGTCTTTGTTATTCTTTCTGTCCAAAGTGAATATTGTTCTTAGAAATCAAAGAAGAGAATATCTTAGAGAAGGGAGTAGATTCTCTCAGTCATTGGGAGAATAGACTCAAATATGCCCTGCAATAGGTGTTTTTAGATAAAATGTCTCAGGTTGTGTATCACACTTGACCTACTATGATGCAATGACATTCTTTAACTTAGACATCGTGTGAATACTCCTTGTGTTCACTAAGAGGACGTATAGGCTTTTGTTACCTAGGTCATAACAGAGAAGCCTTTGTGTACCCTAATCTGACTCTGTAGCTACAATTACATATCATTTTTATTTCTTTCACCCAGCTCTTTATACATACAAACAACTTAAATATATATATATATATATATATATATATATATATTTAAGATATATTATATATATTATATATATATCTTATTATTATATATATTATATATATATTATATATATATATATATATCTCACAGGACACTGTCATCAGAAGTCACCAATAATACAGGAGTGTGCCATTGAGAGGATTAGGAGACTCCAATTTCTGATTTGAAAGGTGAACTATAAGAAAACCAGAAATGGTTTTCTTGCCCAAGAGTTCACAAACCTTTTCTATAGTAAATGCTTTAGTTTTTGAGTCACATGGTATCTCTGAACTCAACTGCGACATTGTAGCATGAATGTAGCCAAACATAACAAGTAAATGAATGGGTGTTACTGGTATTCAATAAAACTTTGCTTACAATATAGACATTGGCTGTATATGATCTAGCAACCATAATTTACCAACCTTTGCTCTGTTAAGTAAAAGCCTTTAGAATGGATAGAAATAAGATGGACATAGCTCACACAACAAAGCACTTCTTGTCTATTTATTTTCTTCACAAGAAGTCTAAGGTATGAGCACCTAATTGCAAAGTACACCAAGTTCACAAAGGAGATCATAATGTAAATAATGGAAGAACAAAATATGGTACTTAAAAATGGTTACCAAAAATAGAAGTTTGTGGGAATATGGTGCAACAAGAAAACACCAATCATTCTCCCTTATGCTGCAGTTTGGGATTTTGTTGACATTGGCATTTCATCTTTATTACATGGATTTAAGACAACTGAATTCATGTTAGTTACATGATATTTACAAAAGTTTAATTTAATTTCTGTTCAAATACTTAATATTATGTGTTCCTGCCTACATTTCAAATATTCCCAAAATTATGGAAGTAAGATAACAGGCAAACTGAAACAATCTTTTTTGAAAATATTTTTGTAGCAGGTTTCTGTACGAAAGTGTGAGTACAAGTGCTTACATTTTATGTTGTTAGATTCACCACTAGATTATGACTATCTTAAGAACAGGTCCCATGCCTTATTCATTTTTTTTTTGTCATTGTCATTCCCCATAATAATACTTGGGACAAAATAGTTAAAGGTTTTTGGAGATGAAATAGTAAGTACAGTTCTCCAGTATATGGATATGTTTTTTCTGCAATAGTAAACTGATCCCATTAAGACATACATTTAAGACATATTTTTGTAGGCAAGTATACAGTAGTCTTACTTGACTATGTATTTATGGAATTCAATATTTGCACACACAAACTTTGATGGAGTAAGTTTTCACAAAAATCTAGGGGTATAATAGATAATGCCAAATAAATAAATGTTCATATATATAGTAGTTAGTTGGTGGTGGAGACAGATAAAATATATAGTATTTTCTGGCCAAAAATATGTGATTCATTGAACTTTTTCACTCATGAACATGACTATTTTAGCTCAAAAAAAAAACAACATAGTTTTCTATTTTTCACATTCATTTTAGAGGGAAGAATGATATAGTTATTTCTAGAAATAGTTGTCTTAAGAACAATGAATTTCTTCTCTTTATGATAGGGTCCATTTTAGATTATGTTCATTTATGTCAAATTCATGAAGAGACAGGCGAAGCTTTGAATTTAGTGTCTGCAGATTTTCATTTTCATTTTCAAAACAAACTATTTCCTAAGGAATGCAGATTTTTTTAAGGGCAACTAAAACCTAAAAAAAATGTTCTCCTTTTTTGTCCTCTTATTGCTTAAAAAAGTACGTGAACATACTGTTTTTAAATTTAGGCTTTTAAAAAATTGTCCTCATGCTGAGTTCTTGTTTGCCAAGTTTCAGCTTGGAGAGAATCTTTATAGCTTTTATAAAACCCTGAAAATAGAAAATTTTAAATGGAAATCCTTACACACCCTTAGTGACGGCCACGAATCTTGCCACTTTTTGAGAATGAAGGTAATTTTTTAGTATTGAAGGATGGTAGCAACAAGTTGATGTGATAGTTTCTAAAGGGCAGAGCTTTTGTTTAGTTGTATGTTAGATATGTTACACTGGTTTATCATAGTAAGATTTAGCTGTGTGTTCATACATTTTATGTGTGCTATAACAATTTTAAATTTTAGAGTGCATTTGTCCTCCACCAAATATAGTTTATATGTAGAAGCATGTTTTATCCATCTTTTTGACATGTCACCTATTATTTAACTTGACTAATGATTTAACTGGCAAGTGATTCACCTTGGAAGTTAGATTTGCTGAAGTTGAATAAGCTGTTGTCCTCTCATTTTTATCAAGGGTCAGTTGCCCTTTGGGGAAACCCAGAATATGTCAGATCTTTGTCAGGTTCCAACTCTGTCATGGGGACTAGAACCACAGGTGTCACTTCCAAAATTGATAACTTGTTATACTGCAACCAGAGTCAATTTTAGACCGGGAACAGAAAGAAAAAGATTGGAAATGATTGAAGCTTTGGGCACAGAGAAAGGGCAGTGTTGGGAAGAGAGTGAATGACATAGACAACCAATAGCAGGGAGTTGGTCATTTTTTCATGCACCGAAACAAAATTGAAGAAGGACTGCTGACAAAAGGCCAATAAAGTGCACACATATAATTCCGGTTAGATTGTCTCCTAAGAAGAATATTTCTCAGCAGTAATATGTATTTATTTTGAGCAATATCTGATCATACAGCATTTTAGTAAAGTAGAAAATTTATAGACATCTACTAAAATTTATTCTAGCAGATAATCCACATCGAAAGAGGCAAAAGTTCATATTTTACCTAGAACCTGTCTGTGGCTCCTTTTCTCCACCAGAAAGATAATAATTTCATATTTGGCAAAAGGTAATGCTTTTTAAGTTCTTGACATGTATACTCGCTGGAAGAAGTGACCTAAAAGGAGAACCAAATAGTTTGATAAAGGACAACTGTAACGGGCAAATAGACAAACAAAAGTCTGTAAGACTAATAGTCCTTGAGACAAGCACATGAATGAGTGATGAAATATTGCTTTACTACATCCTGAAAATTCTTCACATTTATTTCTTCAGTTGAATGAAGCTTTCTATCATCTGTGTCTGGAAGTAATTCTGATAACCTTGACATTCAAAATGGAGATAAAGGATAGATAGCTTCCCACAAAATGCTTCAGTATGGCAAGAGGAATTATCTAATATTGATAAATAAAGCAACGTGACATTTGTGTTGAATTCCAAATTGACTTGTTGAGCTGTGTAAAAAGGTAAAAGAAGGTGCTTATTTTAAAGATGTGAAATACATTGGGAAAAGCCAAGGTCAAAGATGAAGCATAACTCAATGCCAAAGAGTTTCAATCTTAATGAAAATCTCTTTCAATAAGAAATTGACAATTGAGAAACAGTGTCATTGTTAGAAGTTCAACATTCTTTTGGGGATCTAATAGACAAATCCCCAGAGAGCTGACTTGTATTAATAGATAGCTGAAAATTTATAGTTTAGGAAGAAAGGACTAATAGTTTTTGGAGTAAAGCCTGAATTATAGAGGGATGACCTGAGCCCTGGCGTGAGTGATCAATCAGTTGAGTGTCTGCAACTGCACAATTTTAAGAACTCTTAAAAGGTTCTTTGACCACTGAAAATGCATTATAAAGAATAAGTCCATGACCAGCCGAGTCTGGAATATATGTTTGTATTGCTATACAGATCCACTGTTTATTTAAAAAGTAAAGTAAAAGGTATGACACAGGTTGCTTTGCTGCCATGGATGATTGAATTGAACTTTGAAGGATAAGTGGGATGTCCTGGGTAAAATGTGGATGCTGGAGGAGGATACACAGAGGCTAATTTGAATCCATGAGATTTTTCCATTAAGGCAATAGAGTTGGAGTCAAAGACGTAAAAATCTTGAATACCAAGCTAAGAATTTGAATTTAACTTGTTATTCAGGGTGCAGCCATTGATGTTTTCAAATGAGAAAAATGCTTCATGCAGATTAGTTATACTGCAATATTGGCAGGAAAGGTAGAGATCAGTGGGAAAAGACCTCTGGAAACCTGTTGAACAGCGAGTACTTCCAGGGTAAAGCTACAGCAGGCAGGACAGCAGAGTGGTGGCCTAGGCACTGTATATAAAAGCAAAGATGAGACACAGATGGAAGGAAAATTCCTAGGGTCCCGTGAGACACTGGATATTGAGTGAGAGATAATTCAAAGAACGAAGAGTCACTGATGTCTCGAGCTCAACTTACTAGGACATCAACGGGTTCCTTATTTGTTTTCTGTAACTCTCAAAGTGGACCAACTTCTTTCAAACTTCTCTAGTGGAAATTCTGTTTTGGTTACTTTTCGTCTCTGAAAATGATAAGAACAGTAATTAGCCATGAAGGAACCACTTACTGCATTGCAGATGATTAGACAATTGACAATACCAACGAAAATTGAATTGGATTCTTTAGGTTTAATATTTAGCCTAAACTGACATATTTCACCTGCTCTGTGCCACGCTCACTGCTGATTCCTGAGATATTCACTGAACCCTTCCCCACACTTGGCAGTGAGTTCCTTGATGACAGGTATTTATTTTTTATCTGTCTCCATAACCTCAGCTCTTAATTCCATTCGTAGCACTTAACAGATGTTCTATATATGATAATTAAACGATAGAAGCCTAGTGTGATTTTCCAGCTTTGCCTGGAATAGGTCCTGCTCCAATAGGAACTCCTCTCCCTCTTTAAAGAGATAAAATAAGGAGTTCGGCTTCAGGGAAAACACCTTGTAGATTCCATTTATCATTACTTTTCTAGGTTGTTGTCATACAGGAAAAAAAAAAAAAAAAAGCTGACACATTTCTTTCCAGCCTTACACAGTAACACAGTATAAGGAGCCATAGAGAGGAATTTTAAGGTAGGAGGGGAGTATTTGATTGTTCAATATTTTTGTTTAATTCAGGAGAAGGAAAGCCCCAAATGCTACCTAAACATAAACTCACAATTCAAAACATTTTAGAAATTATCTGGCAACTTTACATAGAGTCCAAGTATTTCCAGGTTATGCTGAAAGATGCCTCGAAGTTTAAGTACCCCCAGGGAAAGCATATCAAAGGTTAGAGACCATTTAGACTCACTTCCAAAAGGATCTGGCCTCAGAGTTTTGCAGTAGTGAGCAAAAATTCTAGAAAGGTCTAGGTTCAGAAACCATAGCAAAGTTTCAAGAAAAAGGTTTCCTAGCTTCTGTTTCTTATGCCATTCAATAAGATTTAGAAGGAAATGCAGCCAAATTTAATGGTCGTTACCTGATGAAAAACAGACATCCTTTGGATTATCCTCAAGCAGAACTGAACAGAACTAAATGCAATTAGAAGAATCCACGGAGGCCAAGTTGATTGAGGAAAGCAAATGGATACAAAATATAAGCTCACTATGTTAGGTAACTCAAGTGCTTTCAACTTGGTGTTATAAGTGAGGCATTAGAGAAATTTACTTTACTCAGCTGAGGACAGTACCATGACAATATTTGACAGGAGGTATAGAGAATTTTTATTTCAGTCAGCTCTAAAAAGAATGGTGAAATTCTTGAAGCTGTGTTTGATGATTCTCTATTAATATTCTTTGTTCAGTCTTTAAAATGGCATTTATTTCTCAAAGGAAAATTTTGACATCGCTATTGATTCCGTTGCATTTGTGATATACATCTGGTTTTATATTTGAAGTGAAAAATTCTTTGTATGTCTTTGTAGTAAATACAGATTTAGTTCTCATTGTGAACCATGCAGTAATTTCTACATGAACTGAATTTCTACATCCACTGGGCATATTGGCTTAATTTAAATAAATATGTTAAGATGGTCGTTACTATTCAAGAGAAGCCAATGTTCTGCTTTTTTTAAATTGTAAACAGGGAAGTTGTTAGCATTTTTTTCAAGGAACAAAGAACAAAAAATATCTTGATAAGAACTTGTTTCTGGAAAGCTAGATTAGCTCTTCTCTGCACACCAATCATGGGATGACAGTACAATTTAGTGACTTAAGCAGTACATTAGGATTCTCAGCGTAGGCAGGAGCTTCACCCTCGGGCCAGACCTATATAGTAGTTGTAAGAAAATGATTTATGTGTTGTAATAAATGTTACTTCTCAATCTGTTTGCTTGTTCAATGGTTGAGGTCCCAAAAGAAAAGGTCTATCTCAAATTAGGACTGGCATGTATTATCTGTCAACTTTATATAGTACCGTAAAAGTCATTCAGCTGACAGTAATATTAGGGGAATGTTTTATAGATTTTTGTACTGTGTGAAGCTTTGTATGGGTGACGAGAGCCTTTGGGTCTGTGGTGCTCTGTGGTCCGGGATAAAGTTGCGTGTAGATGAGTTGTTTCTGTGCTTCTCTGTAAATGAACATCTGGCTCACATATTGATTCCATGTGTGAAAATGAGATCAGCCCTTTTAATGACCAGAGTCAATCAGGCTTCGGCCGAGGACTAACGTACACTGGTCTTGATTTGTTAGACAACCAGAATTGGCAGCACCTTGCATAATTTGGCACCAATTGACAAAGATTAGGCTGTTTGGGGGCCTGGATGGTTATTAATTTGAAACCCCCCTTAAATATTTTGCAGAGTAAAATCAGCTGTAACTTATTTGTTCCAGCCCCCTTCTTCTCATATGAGCCCTAATTGTTTTAGACAAACGAGCGAGCTTGCAGCCTGTTCACTTTACGCAGGAAGACATGAATTCTTTGATCCATACAATATTCTTTAGCTCAACCTCGGAGCTATTTACTGAGGAGATTTATTTGCAGACAGACAGTAGAACAGTTCTTTGTGAATAGAAATGAGTACCGCTTCTATGTGTTTTCAGCTCAAGTTTCTGCTACTTATTGTAAGGGAGACGAAACTGAGCCATTTTTATTTTTAACCCAAATCATTCTATTTTAAATATAGTTTTGAAAACTGGAATGAATTAGACTCTCAACCTTTTTGTTTTTTCCTCATAGGTTATATTTAATAGAGCAGAGATTGAACTCAGAGAATACCAAATACAATTTCTTATTTTGTGATTGGTGTAACCATGAAGAAAACCTTGCGAGATTTAAAAATGGGACAGGTGTTGATTGTAGACATTTTACAAATGTTTCTCACTCCTTAATTCCAAACACAAATAAAACTACCTGTGTTGTATGAATGCTGGTTCGTTCAAGAAAAGCAATAGCTGTAATCATCAAAAGGTACTTTTAAAAATTATTACTGCCAAGTAGTTTTAAAGATGTAGACTCGTTTACTTTGAATTTAACTAGTAATATTTAGGTACATATCTAAACCAATATTTAATTTTTTTCTCCAATTAAATGAGAGTTGTTTGAACAGTCTAAATGCTTCACATATATGCACCAAGCAATGTAATAGTAACAATAACAAAACAGTTCTATAACTATGTTTTTTTTTATAATACCATAAGACATGAATTCCATTAAGACTATTTGATTTCTACTTACCACAGAAGAGGAAAAATGAGTTTGATCAACAAAATCAGTTCTAGATGTGGTTTTCAATTCTCAATTAAATTTGACAATGAATTACTCAAATATAGTCATCTCAGAACATAATTTGCTGGACTTCTTGATAACCAGCATATGAAAAGTCACTCCCCTGTTTTTATTTTTTCCTGCATGTTTTTTACCCCATTTTTCCCCTACAGATTTGAAAGTTGTACTTAAAAGTGTGTTTCTTTAGGAGAAAAATTTCAGAATCTTCTGATTGTATGCCCTGGTCTCTTAGGTCCTTAACATTATTTATAGAATTATTTCCTTTATATTTCTTCTAATTTAATTTTTCCAATAACTTTTAGAAACCTTTGAGTAGCATCATATAAATCTTTGTAGTTTATTAACAAGATAGTTTTCATCGCAAATAAATATATTTTGACTCCAGAAGAAATAATGGTAATTAAATGTTTTATTTTCCAAAATATGTTTTTAAGTTATAGATTAATATTCACTTTCAAAGCCATTATAGCTTTGAAGTTTTTCCCCTTCTACCCATATACTACTTTCCAAATTAGGAGATATAACTTTTAAAGGAAAGCATTTCAAACACTTAAACACACACATTAAGAAAAGAAAATTGTAAGCTTTTAAGTCTAAACATTCATTCCATCTATACATCCTACATTTTCTGTCTTTCAAATTGCCACCAGAAGTCGTAGGACCTGACTTTGGTAAACAAAAATCTCATGAGCTGTGCCAAATGCTTTACAAGATCATTTTGCAAAAATTGTGAGTAAATACATTGGAACCAAATGCATTCCTCTAGTGGTTAGGTTATTTGTTATTTGTAAAAATTAAAAAGGGTTAGAAGAAAGTTTTAGAGAAAGAATGCTATATATAAGTAGAAATTGGTAAACCAGAAGGCTTTATAATTTCTGATCATTCAATGACAAAGTCACACATAACACTATTACATGAGGTATACTATAAAGGTGTTACGTGACAGTTTAAAAACTAGTGAAGTGTGTGGTTGCCTCAAACATGAAAAAAATTTAGCACATGGGGTTTTGCATCTCATTATTAGCCACAGGGAAGAATTCTTGTATATTAAAAATATTACCACTGTGATTTCAAAAGTAAGATCAAGTACTCTTATTGGAAGGTGTGATAATTTACTGTCTTGTCCAAACTGTAAGTAAAACCATGTTAACATACCCAGTACTTAACCATGGATTTTGTTATATTTCAAACATGGTGTAGACACCTTTATATTTCACAAGATACTTCTTTAGTTGTATTTTATGTACATTTGTTAATTTGGTATAATTCTTTCATTGAAATCATCAATAAATGCTGATTGATAATGACAACATTCAGAGAATTCTACCAAATTCTACAGAGAGCTAGGAAAGGACTGTCTTTTATTTATTTCACTCTTATTTATACAAGTGTTTGTTTGATGTGATATGTTTTTAACCAGAATGACAGATGATGTGGTTTTCTGTATGAATCTGAAGATATATATGCTGTGCCTGATAAAAATGCCAACCAAAGTCCTTCCCATGGCTGCTATGCATTAAAATAAAATGTTAGCCTGTGATGATGGTGTTACAGTGAGATATTTTCTTATACCTAAACAAGAGTTTTCATTTTATTTTCTTTATGACATAATCTTAATATATTTTAACTAGCAAGTTACAGAATGAATCCTTCTTGTTAAAGGTCATATATTTTCAAAAGCAACAACCTTTGTGGATTTCAGAATAAATATACCTAACATTATTATTTCATGGAAAGTGACTCAAAGCTATCAAATTAACTAATAATCACATGGCCTGACTTATAACTATTTCTTTTAACAAGATTATTGAACCTGCTTATTCTACCACTAACAAAAAACAAACAAACAGAAAAAGCAAACACACATACACAAGTGTGGTTAAAGGTAGGGTAGGGCAAGGGCCAGTTCTCAGTTGGGTACATTAGGTTGTGTGCATGAGGGCAATGACTGATATAAATTAAAACAAATAAGTCATGTTTAAATTTCAGGGGAGTTGTGAATTCTCTGAAATAATCTGAACTTTATTTTTAGGGCAGCAAGAATCACAGCTCCCAATCTTTGTTCCAGGCATGTACCATTCTATAATTGATTTACAAAAACTTTGTGGACAATGATTGCTGTTAAAGTAGTCCCTCAAACACTCTAGAGATTCTGTACTCATCGTGCCTAGTTCTCATTCCCCTTGTCCTTGGGCATCTATGCCCTGTAATCCTTCTTCCTACAAGACAGGCTAAAAACAGACTAAATAATATATATTTTAAATAGTCTAAGTAAGATGTAATACAGTTCTGAAGTTGGAGCGTTGTAGTGGAATTGAAGCCTCAGCACTTAGTAACGAATTGGTTGCCAGCAGGAAATGAGACGGGTTTGGAGAATAAAACAAGAATACAGGGAAGTTAACCTGCTTTCACAAGACTGTAAGCAAGTTGTATGGGAAGTATGTAGAACACAGTTGAGCAATCTAATGAAATGCACATTTGGAGATTTTACACATGCCCTTTGAAAAATATGTAAGTTATTGTCTATAATAATAAAATTGCATAATTTTCATTCACAGTCACAGTGATACCATATAAGGGAATAGCATGGTTTTCAATACGGTAACAATTTGCTGTTTGAATTATACCATTACCATATTAAGAAAGGAATGTTCATTCTATTGTATCAACTCAGAAATAATTCCAGGATCAATCAAGATGATGACAAAACGTGTATTACACATGGGTTTGCATCTTTGTTAATACATGAATACTTGTTGCTCTCCTTCAAAGTTATTTTTAAACTCTTAATTTTGTCAATGTTATAATTTTTCTAAAGCCAGTGGAACTTCGAGAAATCTGGCCTAGCTTTCTAATTTTTAAATAAAACAGAATTTTGTCGTATATTCAGCTTTAAATTTGGTAATTTTTAGCATAAGAACTTTAAGCTGCAAAACTTGGGTTAAGATGTATGTATAAGAGTAAAAATAGTTTTAAGTATACCCATAACTATATATTAAAATTTTATCTAAAATGGAGATACAAAAGTAGAAAACTGCTAACTGTCGTAACAAATATTAATCAAGATGTCACAGTATAGACTACTTGTTGTTTTGAAAAAGTCAGAATTAAATGATTTTTTTTGGTTGTGAAATTGGCATTATCCTTTCTTCATAACATTTAAACATTCATACTACCTTATGTTTTTCAAAAGAATTTAAATAACGAGTAAAATTGATGATAGAATAGTTTAATTTACTAATTATTTTTCTCCCCTGGCTCTTTATAGTAAATGATAGACTTTATGTCTCAGAATGAAAAAACAATGGATTTGTATCTTATTTAAATAGACAGACTCGTTATAGGATATTAATCACATTTGCCTTCTTTCTGCCTAGAATTATTTATTTTTCTGTCTTTTTATATTGCCATAGCAAAACAATTACCTGTTTGCAAGGGAAACCTTATCCAGATGTAGGCTCTGGCTTTTGTTGTTGTTGTTTTGTATTTAACAATTGATTGTTACAGTTAAAGACTGTATTGCTTATTTCCATAATACAGTGGTCTTTATTTTGAAAGGCAACCCATTGGTTGAAAAGAGCTTCGGCTTTGGAGTCCAAAGAGATGGGTTCAAATTATGTTTCTGCCAGTTAGTACCTGGGTTCTGTTGATAGTTTCCTCGGCTTTGTAAGTTGTAAGTTTATTTTCAATCTTGTATAAATAACACCTATTATTGCATAACTATTGTAAGGATTAAATCTAATGAATTTTTAGAAACAGCACAGGATTTGATAAGTTGTAGTTAGTTGCCCAACTAGATGTAGCTACTCATTTATCTTCTGAGCCATGAGAAGCAGTGGGGGAGTTTAGGGGGTTCTAGTGGTAGAAAGAAGACTCAAATCATTGATTTTACTATAAAGTGACAATTGAAAATGATCATCCAGGAGGGGACTAAGGGACTCCAAATACACCCTTTTTGAAGATGTCTAATAATTCAGGAAACACCACGCTCAATTGAACTAAAAATTTAGATTGTGCAGAATTTCATTTGAACAGTAGAATTTTGTTTGAACAGTATGATAAGCTCATTATAATCTATCACTTGTGTTTAACCTGATCCTCCGGTTAATTCCATTTGTTTTCCTATGGCCCTTTAGTTCTACAAAAGACTAGGCTGGTAAAGACTTTGATTTCATTTTTTTGTACAGATAATGGCAAAAAATATTTAGTAGCTGGAAAGGTAAACTAATCCTATTTTTCATGTGCAGTCACCTTCTAGTGTAAAAAAGTAGTTTTCAGTCTTCAAATGGAAAACATTTTAATGTCAAATTCTTTAGGAATAGGAAAAAGAGTTCCAATGCAGTGAGTGGCTAATTTGGATGTGTGTGTGTGTTTGTGTGTTTGTGTGTTTGTGTGTGTGCGTGTGTATAAAACTTTATATATATACACATATATATGTATGTATATATATATATTTATGTGGAATACCTTTTCATTCCACTATTTTATATGTATATATATTTTTTTTCCCTCCAGTTTCTGCCATAATTTGGCTTCTATTTTTCTGACATAAGATCTATCGGACTATAATACAGGTTTCATCACAGAAGTAAATAGCAGCATGTTTCCTTGGGAGCAATTGAACAACAGAATGAAACAGTGCTTACTGTTTTTTGAAAGTTGTGTCAGATTGTCATGGTAATACAGAGTTGCATCATGTTGTCATAGTAACCAGAATTATAAAATGAATTTAAAGAGGATCAAGAGATACCCTGTGATTCCATTAACTTTAAAGATTTTATTCTACTGCTACTTCTGTTTATTTTGCCTCCTTTTTTTGTAAAATGTGCCACACTTTTACTTTTTGTATAAGTAGTCATGCTACATCCTCTGCATGGCTAGAGGAAATGATGGAAATCTTTACTTCTTCCCAAATGAAGAGTAGAAGCATCAAAGCTTAAGTCATCCTATTCTTTTTGAGCCAGGTAAAATTCAGGGTCTGGAGCACATCAGATACATCGCTGTGTCAAACATGCCAACTCCGTGCCCGGAGGAAGTTCCACTCCGAGTGGGATGAAAAGGTATTTCACCTTTCTTGATGGTTATTCATAGCTTTCCTTTCAAGCAAAAAACATCCCAATCTTGCTCAAAGCAGCATTAAGCTTTGGGAGCTGATTCATCAACCTGTATCAGAATTGGGGTACGATTGTTTTTTTCTCTTTAATTAGAACAATTTAGGTTATTATAGTTGCCCAAGAGGTTAAAATGTGACCCTTGAGGTAAAAAACTAATTTCAAGACTAAACCATTTCTATTATTCCACGAGAGAGAGAAAAAAAAATAAAAATAGGCTTACAAGCAAGTTGAGATTTTTGTTGCTGGAGTACATCCAATGACTGATTCTATAAATAATAATGATTGAAGAAAAATAAATTTGTCAATTTTGAAGGCTCACTAACATCAATGCTTTTAATATTCTTTTTTGTAGCTCTTACCCTCTTGGTGTGGCAGTTTGCTTTTGTTCTTTTTGTTGCTACATTGCCTCCTTTCGACTTGCTTTTGAGCACACTCTTTAAGAGCTGTGCAAGTTGCAGCAAGTTTTAGGCGTTAATAGTGGCCAGGTAGTATAATGCTATTTTTAATGAATGTCTGTTTTCTATTCTTTACTGTGCTTTCTTTGGAAAGAGGCCCACGAAACAAAGTATTAAGAAAACACACTGCTGCCCTGGAATGTGTGTATTAGCTGCAGATTATTTCCTATTAGCAGATTAGCTGCAAGGCTATTGGCTCAGAAAGGTCTTTGAGAGTATTTTGTTTTGTAACTGATTCAAGCCATGGAGGAAAATTGCCACCATGATTGGAAAGAAGAATTAGCTACTGTTGCCATGGACACTGGAGTTCACAGTCCCATTGTTAAATCTAGTGCTTCAGAATGAGATGTCCCAGCAGGAGTTCAAGATTTGTTAATGAAATGATCGAATATATTTTTTTCAGAGCTGTGACAGAACGTTGTGAAAGATAGGTGGAATATATTTTTTATGGAATTTAGAATTTCCTTTATAAATCAGTGTTTTCTTTCCAGTAAAATAAAATAATTCCATTCCATAGCCCTCTATAAAAACTAATGCATGCATCTATTTAAATATTTAATGACCTTTCTATTACATTCACATTTATAGCATATCTTTTAAAATTCTATGTAGTTTACATAAAAACTAATATAAAATTTCAAATGTTCAAGTCAAATTGTTATAATATCCATGCCAGTATGCTTTCTAAACAATATAAATTGATGATAGTATCGCATGCTGGATGTACCTTTTAAAAACTGCTTTATAGGCTGGGCGTGGTTGCTCACATCTGTAATCCTAGCATTTTGGGCAGCTGAGACTAGTGGATCACTTGAGGTCAGGAGTTTGAGAACAGCCTGACCAACATGTTGAAATGCCCTCTTTACTAAAAATACAAAATTAGCCCTGTGTCGTGGCACATGCCTGTAATCCCAGCTACTTGGGAGGTGGAGGCAGGAGAAACACTTGAACCCGGGAGGTGGAGGTTGCAGTGAGCTGAGATCATGTCATTACACTTCAGCCTAGGCAGTAAGAGCAAAACTCTGTCTCAAAATAAATAAACAAAAATAAAAAATGTTTTCTAGAATAGAGACAGGGTAGAATAGTATATCAACGCTACTAGTATGTTTTAAAGGCTATATGCCATGTGACATACAGTAGATTCCCGTCTTTAAAAGTAGAAAGAATTCATGGAAGCTAAAAACTAGTGGCTTATTATGGTGATAGGCTAAAAACCTGTTAGTTCAAAGGTGGGTCACACAATGTTTTCACTACCAGACTCTTGCTAATAGTCCAGGTGACAGATATTCAGGTGCAGGCTAGAAGTCAGGCCTAATGTTCTGCACTTCAAGAAGAACTTAAAGACTTGACCAGTCTTTTAAAAGAATATATTACAACTCCTATTCATCAAAAATGCCTTTGTCTGGGCCAGGCATGGTGGTTCACACCTGTAATCCCAGCAATTTGGGAGGCCAAGGTGAGCAAATCACTGGAGGTCAAGAATTCAAAACCGGCCCAACCAACATGGCGAAACCCCATCTCTACAATAAAATGAAAAATTTAGCTGGGTGTGGTGGCACTCTCCTGTAGTCCCAGCTACTCAGGTGGCTGAGGCATGAGAATTGCTTGAACCTGGGAGGTGGAGGTTGCTGTGAGCCAAGATCTTGCCACGAGCCAAGATCTTGCCACTGTACTCCAGCCTGGATGACAGAAGTGAGACCCTGTCTCAAACAAAAACAAAAAACAAAATGCTTTGCCTCATTATCCTACTAACAATATGGTTTTGTTCCCTTACTTTTCAGAGAGACATAGAATCCAATCATATTTTTGCCATTAACTGATCCTGTGACTTTGGGTCATTTAATTATCTATGCCTCTGTTTCCTCATCTATAAACCAAAATGACAATAGCACCCACCTCATAGAGGTATTTTTGTCGATTGAATAAAACTTACACACACACACACACACACACACACACACACACACACACACAGAATGCTTGGCACCCGATAAATAGCAATTATTATATTCAATAACTTTTTGGTGGCTCCCTATTTCTAACAAAATATTTAGGTATTCTAACGCTGGACCCTGTCTATTACTGCAAAATGATCTGCTTCTCTAACTCCTGAAAATTCATCTAGTTATTGCCTGGACACACGCCAACCATATTTCCTGAACATACATTCTTTCTGACTTGTGAGTTCTTGTTTAGCGAGGACTCCAACCAATAGCACTCTTGCCCCTCTAATTCTGCCTAAGATCAGTATTTTCTTTAAGACCCATACTCTTTGAAGTATTTCCTGACTAACCAAACCTCACCCCTCCAGATTTTTTGTTTCTCATCTCAATAGTTTTTTTTTTTTCAAAATTTTAAACATGTATTTGAAGCTATGAGAAAATTTGTTTGAAATTAAAAGACCCTTAACCTTTCGTAATCATCAAGTTCTCCTGGGTATATTTCATTTATGAAAAAGTTATTATGAAAAGAAAACCTATATCCCTAGGATATTTGCTTTCCACAAATTTCATTTATCATAAAAATTTGTATTAACTCATTTGTATTTGCATTCATTCAAATTCATTCAAATTGAATGAATCCGAATCTGTCATTAGTTTGGTTAACTTGTTATCTAGATATTTATCATTGTGTAATGATTCCAGTGGCCTTATTACTAATGGGTTCTCAGCAACAGGGAGTTGAAAGTAGGTAGCAGTATCATGCATTCTTTTTTTTTTTTTTTTTTTTTGAGAGACCCGGTCTCACCTGCTCATGGCTCACCGTAGCCTGGAACTCCTGGGCTCAAGCAACCTTAAACAATCCTGCCACTTCAACCCCTGAGTAGCAGGGACTGCAGGCATGCACCAGCACGCTCCACTAGGTTTACCATGATCCTGTCTGGTAGTACTGATGGAAAGACTCTCAGGTTCAAGCCAAAGCTAAAAAGACAAAAGTAAGCCAATTGTACTTCAGGATGGAATGAGTAATAATTTAATGTGCTAATACCATGTACATATTGCCACTTCTCTTTCCATTGGAATATCTTGGAATTTAAGCCCCATGTAAATAAATGTAAAAACTTCCTTTTTTGGAAATGAAGGCTGGCAACATCAGCTACCTGTGATATTCGGAAAGAAGAAAAGAGAGAGACAAAGGTCTCCTCAATCATATTAGTGAACAACAAAGCTGCAAAAGAGGGAAATTGGAACCATCTCTGGCAAAATCAAATTATTACAAGATGAAGGGTTTAGATGTCTCCTTTGTTTATCTCCCAGTTAGCATCTCAGAAGGGGAGTAGAGAATTGTTACCATAAACTGACATCCTGAGTAAAAAATTGAAGAATTTTCTGAAAAATCAGAATTCAGAATATATGTTCCAGTGTTTTGTTGGTGATGGTGTTTGGTCCTTCATCCTGTGTGTTTTGATAATTGTAGAAATGGAATATTACAAATGTGGAGAATCCTTTGAGTTGTATATTCAAAGAGCTGTAATCTTTCCTGGATTTAATCTGAATAATGGAGTAATCACTTACAAATTTATAAAATAATAAGCCAATCACCAAAATTCTGGGAAAACATTTTTCTAGTCCTTGATATTAACATAAAGGTAAGGTTCTTAAGAAGATAATAACAGTTTCGAATTTCAAGAGATGAATTCTGTGATCTAAAACAATCTAATTATTTGGGCAGATCTACAGGTGAATATTAACAACAGCAATAACAGACAAAAGGAATGACAGCAGAAAGGCAGATAATTGACTGAGACTCAATATAAAAGATCAAAATGTATTGGTTATTGTACTAAATTTATAGCTTCTAATGTAAGTATGAATTGATAATATGGAATTCCAAATTATTAGAATACTATTCATTATCCCTATTGAGAAAAAGTTGTTTTTGCATGAATACAAAATTACATGTATTACAGGCATATATGTGTATATAGTAGATTTTGTATGAATTTTAGGGTGTGGTTTATAGTTTTTGAAGAATTGTAATACATATAATGGCATAATTAACTATATATCTTTATCCTGTTATAATAAAGGTATTTTATATTGTCCTCACATTAAAGAAAAATTGCAATGCAAAGAGTTATTTCACAGTTTTACTTCCTTGCTTATGATAATTTCTGGATTTTATGAGAATTGAAACATTTAAGAATTCCCTGAAAAACTTGGTCTTGCCTCAGTAAAATTCCCTTGTCTTGCTAAGATAAAAAGTTTGTTTGACAGGACTCTTGTGTGTTTCTCGTGCTGATAACTATGATAAAAATACAACTGTAATACAAAATGGAATAAAATACAGAGATAACCATGGGCCAGATATCAGACATTATTTAATTCATGTTTTCTTCTACTCTTACATTTAGCTAAAAAAGGGACACTGAGGATCAGTGACTTTTAAAGGAAACAAACAACACAATACATTTTTATGTGTGGCATCAGAAATGGTATATTAAAAAATAAGTTTGAGATAAATCAAGAAACCTATATTTGAATATTGACATTTTACCATTTAAAAATGGTAAGATATTACTTACCTGTTCTTTAAATGTTTTTATAAAAATGATTTGAATGTCTTTCAGAAAGCCTTAACTTTAAAGGTAAATATTTATTGAAAAGTAAATAGCCAAATTCATGCCAATAGGTACTCTAATAAAGTATATTTCTAATAACAGTTACCATCCTCTCCAAAATGTCATGTGTACATTTTTTTCGTCCTGCCAAAGCCACTCTTTGCTTTGAAATTAGAACATAATGTGGACTCAGAGCATTATAACTCATGATCTTTTGTTACAAAGAAATGAAAACAAAATGTACACTCTTTAATTAATGTTTAAAAATCCAACTTTTTAGTAGTAAACAAAGAAATATGTGATTACTGAACCAAATTCTGCCAGACAATGGAATGCTATAAAATTTTTAATAGGAAACAATTTCATAATGCGGGAAAAAATT
>NW_016107383.1:1602741-1630585 GCF_001604975.1 Cebus imitator | reverse complement strand
AAAAAAAAAAAACAGTAACAACACTATTTTTCCTTAAGAGCTTGTTGTTTTTTAAGATTGGGATACAGTCCCAGTCTTTGTTTTGGTTTTGTATAATGGGAGCAACTGGACAATGTGGCCATACAACAATAAAATGAGACAGTATGTTCCCATATGCAGTGATAAAACAAGCTGACATTTTATTAGTATCTCATAGATTGTATGTTTCTAAGTGAAAGTGTATATACCATGTAATTGGCTTGAGATCAGGTAGGTAGTCCAATTTGCATAAGAATGGGGGCAGAATGTGGAGGATGAGAAGGCCAAAGTAAGTCATATAGATTATTTTTCAGTAGACAAAAGGTGTTATTATGATGGGATGGGACTTTAAAAGTCGTAAGAACTATACTACTTATCAGAAATTTTTTTTTAAAAATGGAAGTAACTGTGATCTGCTAAAATGCTACATACTTTTTTATGAGAACATTTTGAAAGTATGGAAATATATTAATACATAAACTAACCTCATTTATAATGTCACTGATTATATGAGCTGATTATTTTAACTCTAAATTATCAAAGGGTCTATTTTATTCTTATATATCTGTTTTCTGCCTTTTAGTATGAATTCTCCAATGTCATCTCGAGTGAGAAGGGAAAATGTGGTTTCTAAAATATTCTAGAGAAGCTCTTTGAAAAATGTCTGGGTTACTGGTAGTCTTATTTATACCACACAGGCATACCTTGGAGGTAAACATGGTCTTGGTTCCAGACCACTGTAATAAAATAAGCATCAAAATAAAACAAATCGCATGAATATTTTGGCTTCCCAGTGCATATAAAAGTCATTTTTACATTATACAGTAGTTTATTAGGTGTGCGATAGCATTATATCTTAAGAAACAGTGTGCATACCTTAATTTAAAAATACCTTATTGATAAAAAGTGTTTAAAGGTTATCTAAGCCTCTAAGAACTCATAGTCATTTGTCTGGTAGGGGATTTTGCTTCAATGTTGATGCCTGCTGACTGATCAGGGTGGCGTCTGCTGAAGGTTAGGGTGGCTGTGGCAGTTTCTTAAAATAACACAGCAATGAAGTTGATGCATCAGTTGACTCTTCTATTCACGAAATATTTCCTGCAGTATACAGTGCTATTTAATAGTGTTTTTCTCACAGTAGAACTTCTTTCAAAATTGAAGTCAACTGTCTCAAACCCTACCTCTTCTTTATCAACTGTGTTGATGTAATATTCTAAATCCTTTGTTCATTTCAACAACATTCATAGTGTATTCACCAGGACTCGATTTCTTCTTAAGAAACCACTTTCTTTGCTCATCCATAAGAAGCAACTCCTTATTGGTTCAAATTTCATCATGAGATTGCAGCAATAAGTTACAGCTTCAGGCTCAACTTCTAATTCTAGTTATCTTGCTGTTTCCATCAAATCTATAGTTACTTCCTCCACCTGAAGTCTTAAAACCCTCAAAGTCATTCTTAAGGGTTGGAATCAACTTCTTACAACTCCTGTTAGTGTTAATATTTTAACCTCCTCCCATGAATTATGAATGTTCTTAAAGCCAAGCAGAGTGGTGAATCCTTTCCAGAAGGTTTTCAGTTGACTTTGCCCAGATCCATCAGAGGAATCACTATCTTTGGCAGCTATAGCCTTATAAAATGTATGTCTTGAATAATAAGACTTGAAAGCCCTAATTACTCTTGGGTCCACAGGCTGCAGAATAAATCTTATCTTTGCAGGCATGAAAAAAAAAAAAACCCTCTAATCTCCTTGTACATCTCCATCAGAGCTGTTGGGTAACCAGGTGCATTGTAAATAAGCAGTGATATTTTGAAAGGAATCTTTTATTTTCTGAGCAGTAGGTCTCAACAATGGGCTTCAAATATTCAGTAAACCATGTTATAGCAGATGTGCTGTCATCCAGGCTTTGCTGTCCCATTTATAGAACATAGGCAGAGTACATTTAGCATAATTCTTGAGGGCTCCAGGAATTTTAGAATGGTAATTGAGCAATAGCTTCAATTTCAAGTCACCAGCTGTATTAGCCCTTAAAAAGAGAGTTAGCATGTCCTTTGAAGCTTTAAGTCCAGGCATTGAATTTTCTTCTCTAGCTATGAAAGCCCTAGATGCCATCTTTTGCCAATAGAAAACTGTCTCATCTCCATTAAAAATCTATTGTTTATTGCAGCTGTCTTCATCAATTACCTTACCTGAAGATTTGGGATAACTTGCTGGAGTTTCTCCTTCAGCACTTGCTTCTTAACCTTGCACTTTTATATGGAAATGGCTTCGTTCCTTCAGCCTCATGAACCAGCCTCTGCTAGGTTTAGATTTTTCTTCTGCAGCTTCCTCACCTCTCTCAGTCTTCATGGAATTGAAGAGAGTTAGATCTTTGCGTTGGTTAGACTTTGGCTTAGGGAATATTGTGGCTGGTTTGAATTTCAATCCAGACCATTAAAACTTGCTTTATATTAGCAATGAGGTAATTTTGCTATTTTATCATTTGTATATTCACGTGACTAGCACTTTTAATTTCTTTCAATAACTTTGCCTTTGCATTCATTTGACATTGAGCTCAAGAGGCCTGTTTAAGTTTTTTGTTTGCTTTCCTCACTCAGCTTAATCATTTTTAGTTTTTGCTTTAAAGTGAGAAACATGCAGCTCTTCCTTTCACTTGAACATTGTAGGGATATTAGTTGGCTTAAGTTCAATATTGTCAACTCTCAGGGAACAGGGAGACCCAGGGAGAGGGAAAGAGATGAGGCAATGGCTGGTCAGTGGAGCAGTCAGGACACATGCAACATTTATTGATGAAGTTCACTATCTATGGGTGTGGTTCGTAGCACACTGCAATGATTATAATAGTAACATCAAAGGTTACAGATTACACATCACCATAAAAGTTATTATAGTATTAATGAAAAAGTTTGAAATGTGAGAATTATCAAAATGTGACACTGTGGCATGAAGTGAGCACATGCTGTTGGGAAAATGGCTCCTTTAGACTTGCAGGATGCAGGCTTGTTACAAACTGTCATTTTGTTAAAAGTGCAGTACTTGTGATACACAATAAAGCAAAGCCCAGTAAAACAAAGTATGCCTGTCACTCTGTAATGAAGGAGGATAATTTTATGGAGTTTTCCTGCAAATGTGACATGGCTAAATTCTTCTTTTTATTTCCACTGCTCATCAGAAGCCTCTTTTCTTCTCTCCTGATTTATTGCCTATGACCTGGTCTTCCTCTTCTCTGAATTTCCTCTCTCCTGTCCATCCTGCAGTTCCTGCTAAGATCAGCTTCCCAAATCATATCATCTCTTGGTTCAAAATCATCTGATGACTCAGGCTGTAACTTGAGTTTTCAAAGAAATGTTTCCTATATCTGTGCTTTTCCCCCACAGCTTCACAGTAAACTCTGGCATAGATAGTGGTGAATTTTTTTTTTTTTTTTTTTTAACATTCTCTCATGGAGTGACTATATATAGTATTGATGATATATATAGACAACATATATAGTAACTACATTGTCTGGATTTGGTATGACTCATCAAGCATGGGTACATTGTAAAACTAAAGAGACATATGCTCTATTGCTGTGTGTAACTACAAATGTAGCAGTTTAAAATACGGGAAATTAATTATCTCAGTTTTTTCGTAGGGCAGGAGACTGGGCACAGCATGACTGGATGTTCTGTTCAGGGTCTCACTAGGCTGAAATTGAGATGTCAGCTGGGCTGTGATTCTCATCTGGGCTCGGAGTACCTTTCCAAGCTCACTGGTTGTTGGCAGAATTTATCTCCTTGCATCTGTCGGACTGAGGTCCTCATTTTCCTTCTAGCTGTTGGCCAGAGACCACTGTCAGCCCCTATGGGCAGTTCCCATGCGGCCCTCACAGATGCATGCTCTCTTTCAGGTGAGGCACATCTTTCAGGTGAGGCAGATCTCTTTGACTTCCTTTTCTGAGCCCAGCCAGACAAAACTCAGGGCTCGTGTGTTTAGATCAAGTCCCACTGGATAACCTCCTGTTGTAAGGTCAACTATTTGGGACTTAAATTTCATCTGTTAAAGCCCTTCAGAACAGTTCCTAGATCAGTGTTATTGAATAACTAAGAGAAGGTGTGTGTACAGGAGGAGCCAGGAATCTTGGAGGCTGTCTTACGATTCTGCCCACTACAAGGAGTTCCAGTATCCATAATTGCAAAAAGAAATGTCATTTTAGAGCTAATGCCTTAGGACAACTGATTCATTAAGACTAGTGGTAGAAGAACATTGTGCTTTTCATTCAAGAACTACTTCTGGAAGATTTCCTAAAGTGCATTAAACACTATTGTAGCAGTTTTTACATGTTCTATCAATGAGATAAAATTGGAATTACAATGTAGTTACTATATATGTTGTCTATATATATCATCAATACTATATATAGTCACTCCATGAGAGAATGTTAAAAAAAAAAAAACCTATTATCAAATTTTGAAGATAGCATTGTAGGACATTACCTTAATTGGTGTTATTTCCAGGAAAAAAAAAAAGTAATTTTTGAAGCTCTTTTAGATGAAGCTGATTTTCTCAGAAAGAATACTTTCACAATTCATTACCAAACACATAACAAACCCTAAATATCAAAGCAAGAAACTAAAGAACTGAAAGGAAGCAGGACAAAGGACCACTGACTTCATGTCCTTATTTGCATTTTGTAGGATGTGTTAGAGAAGTAGATATTCCTTCCATCATGGAGTCATGATTTTTGGCTTGCCTCTCCCAAATAAAATCTGAAAATATGAAATATTGAATATTTAAACTTTTTTGAATCTTTAATATTTGATACCTAAATTGAATATATTAGTCATACTGTGATACTATGTTTACCTGTATTTTGTCTAACAGAACTTTTTTAGGCTTAAGCTAATGAAGATGCACAGAATAGCTAATACTGGTAAAGATGGGAAGAATGCTTAGATTTTCTACTCAGAATTTAGTATGCCTTATTTTGAGATACATTGATGTTGGTTTATTTTAATGGCAAAAGTGATTTTATTATTCCAAACTATTTGATTTATGATGACCTCATCCCATTCTGTAACAAAAATAAGATTGTCATATTTTTCCCCAGAATTATAACATTACAATTATTAATGAGAGAAATCATATATTTTATAAAGCAACTATGAGTCAAATACACATTTTTTCATGAAAGCATTTTTGGAGCTGGGAAATAGCCTTTCTTTTTCTCTGTAGTATCCTGTCTGGAGAAAATACAGTTTGTATCCTTTATATGCCTTTCAAAAAATCACTCATCTTTAGAGGCTACTGGGAGCTGATTTTGGTGTAATTTCTTTGCTATGTTCAATTCTGTGGATCAAATTTGCAATCTGATGTGCATATGTGCCTCCAGCTGGCTTATAGTTTTAGAATAGATATAGGTAGTGCCTTTTCATACATGCCTGCAGTGTCAGTGTCTTTCTACAGATGTTTGGGAATTAGATCAGAACGTTAATATTGACCTAGCCACTTACTTGCTGTGTGAGCTGTGGCAAGTTACTTAACCACTTGGAGCTTAAATCTCATTTGTAAAATGGAGATGGTTATTTTTCATAGGATATACTTATGATTAATTTTTTTAATTTTAATTTTATTCTTTAAAATTAATTTTTATTTTTATTTAATTTTTTAAGACAGGGTCTCACCCTGTCACCCAGTCTGGAGCGCAGTGGCATGATCACAGCTCACTGAAGCCTTGACTTACCAGGCTCAGGTGATCTTCCCACGTCAGCATCCCAAGTAAACTGGGAACACAGGTGCATACTACCATGCCTGGTTAATTTTTTGTATTTTTTTTAGAGATGAGATCTCACCATGTTGCCCAGGCTGGTCTTATGCTCCTGGGCTCAAGCGATCCACCTGCCCCAGCCTCCCAAAGTGCTGGGATTGTAGGCATGAGACACCATGCTCATCCTAGAATTAAATTAAAAAGCCATCGGCAAAGGATCTAACATGATGCCTAGAACATTCTAATCACCAATAATTATAGTTTCTTACCTCCTTTCTCACTTTATTCATTCAGCGGAATGTGACTGAGTGTTTATTCTGTGCAAGTATCTGTTCAGTTAAGTGCTAGAAACATAAGGATGAATAAGATATGATGTCCACTCCTCAAAAGGACAAGACCTACTTATATGGAGTGACAATGGGCATGCATTTGCAATGCAAGGCAGTTAAATAAAACTCATGTGGAAGTGGAAAATTGCTACTGCTTATTACTAAAGATAGTAAGTTATACAACCAGTTATATTGATCACATGGAAATAATTACATTAATGTTCTTTCTGGGTTTTCCCATGTCTTTCTGTGCACTTTAGTTTTAGTTAAGGTGGGGTTCTTTTATCTAAAATGCCCACAGGATATGGATCCTCGTTATTGAAGTTATATTCTTGTTTCTTTTGTTGCTGTAACCATGTTGATGGTCAACTGAAGCTATTTTCATACTCTCTCTAGGTTTGATCTTTGATGAAAAGAACCAAAAAGAAATCAAAAGAGTTACCTTGCCTTAGGGACTTCCTTCTTCTATTAAATTGATGTATCCTTTCTTTGTTGGGGTTTAAGAAACACTAAAAGCCCCATGTTTATTCAGTTTAACTTGAAAGTATGGGGACAGAGTGTGCTCTCCTAGTATTGTGATGTTTGCTAGAGAAGATGTAGCCATTCCTAATGATTATAATGAATAGTTGATTTTTTATTTAAGTATTTTAGATATTTGCAATAATTGAAATAAGGAAAACTACTTTGTAATATAAAAAATTCACTTATTTATAACCATAAGATTTTTTACAGCCAAAATTTACCTACATGTTAAGTTATGATTCGGTGAAATCATTTACATGTGTAGGCTAGATTTCGTCTTATACATCACCAAACTGCAGCAAGCTGGACTTTAAATGACTAAACATACCTATATTAGTTCTCATTTGAAATCATTTGATTTTACCCTTATTGAATGGTTAGTTGTTATTAACAGGTGTTATTCAAAGAGCAAAGCTAATGACCTGATTTTGAGAATGGCTCACCAAAACAGATCAGTTGGGGTCCTGACCAAGTCCCCAGTTTCTACTCAACCTGGGATCACTTTCCCAACATCCATGTTATCTCAAGGATTCTGTTCCTCCTCTGTACTTCCTTAGCATTTTGCAAGGGACAGATGGAATCCTCGTCGTCCTGTTCTGCCCTGTATTCTGTTCATTTGTGCCATTATACTGTCTTCCTAGTCATACTGAAACTTAATTTTCCAAGAGTTGTCTTCCATCACTATATTCTTTACTGTGCCTTTGCAGTACCTTATCTCACAGGGTACTCAGTAGAATTTTTCATAATCGAAAGCTGAAGCCAAAAGTTTGGTATTTGAATTATACCAAGATATTTTAGAAAAACTCAGAGGGGGGAAAAAAAAAAGATCACTGTCTCAGCAGATATACTTATCCAGGTTTCCACTGTGTTCCTGAAAGCAGTTCTAAACATAGTCAATCTCTATTCCTCAAATAGTTATCCTCTTTATTTGACATGAGCGGACAGGAGCTTCTTCAAACATTGAAAATAGTTGCTCAGATTTCAGAATGAATAGAGTTCTCATAATAGTTTTTATGCCCTAGTTTTTTTGATGATCTGGTACAGTTTTATGAGGCTCTCTAGTGTTTGAATTATGAAACAATATCATTTCACGTCTATCATATTCTAAGCCCTTGTGATATTTAAGGACAAGTAAGTAATATAATTACTCTGTATGGGTGTTGTTGCAGGAGAGTGGTGGGGTTGATTTTTATACTGAAGTGAGGGATCCGTAAGCCAAGTTATAAGCTCTGTTTGTTAGCACCACAAAAGTTTTGAGACAAATTGAAATTTAAATTGAGTGTGTTTGATGAATAGTACTTGGCTATGTCACAGTTTACTTCTTAGTTTCATTAATTTTTGGTGGCAACCAGCCTTTGCAAGAGCTATTTATAAAACTGAAATATCTGATCTGTAAACAGGCAGACAAGTCAAATTCGTGTATATCTTATTTGCCAAACCATTACCTTTTTCTCCATGTTTCATCACTCGTACTTAAAAATGGGCTTGTAGAAAGATAAACAGCATATTTACAAGAAAGAAAAGACAAATAACAAATTGTAAAAATATAAATGCAATCTAATACTTTCTCTTTATAATGATAAAAAGAGGGGCATTTAATATTTTGTCCTAAAGTATATCTAAATGTTTGCTCGTCAACCTACTTTCTAACCAATGCTAATAATTCTGTTGGCTTATTTTAATGGCTGACATGCACATAAATTTAGAGTTCATATTGAATCAAATCATTAGCATGAAAAATTACACAACAGCAAGTCCTGTTAACTAATTATGCTAGATTGGCACTTCAGAAGAGGTTCATCAATTCAAGTATTATCATTTATAGAAAGAAATCTTTTAAAATAAGCCTTCTATTTTAAAACTTGTTAATGAAAGGGATTAAAAATAGATATATATATATGCCAAAAAATGGTCCTGAGTATAATATGTGCATTCTTTATGTATGCATCTTTCAATAAGAGGTTTTACATTACAAGAGACTGTTTCTCAATTTGATATAGCCTTCCAGATATACTTCTGACTTATGGTAGCTTAGAATGAGGACAATAAAAATCAATCTTTCCCCAGGTAAAAATTCCGCATACCAAAGAAGGCGTCAGGTTTCTCATGTCTTATTAATATTTATCCTTCTGTGAATAAATTAGCCCATTTCACACATAAATTATAACTGACATCATCTCCTATAAACTCTATAATAAAAGAATGTAGACACTCTGCCAGACAGCCATTTTAATGTTGATTTCTTTCCTCATGTTTAAACTTCTAAATATTAACAACTACCATTACTGGGTGCTTCCTTTATGTTAGATACTCTGCTAAGTGTTTTGTATGGTATTTCATTTCATCTCCCTGTTAAAAGCTATAGATTAGGCAGAGAAACTCAGAGAGGTACACTGAATTTCCTGAGATCACAAACTTCTAAATGGAATTGGGATTTGTGTTCAATTTTAGTCTGTCTGTCTTCTACAGTCATCTTCAGTATGAACAGAAGAAAATGCCTGAATACATTTGAACTGCATCATATACGTAAAGCAAATTAAAGCAAATACTACGTCATTTGAGTATATACACATGAATATAATTCTATCCCTGTGAACTCTGCTGTCTTCTCCCACCTCTAATGTGTCCCACCTCTGCTTCATTGGGAAGTAAAAAACCATTTTACTACGTGGGAGCTGTAAAGCTATCTGGTCCTTTTTAAAAATATAACACTCTTCTAAGGACTTTCTGATGCTGTGGTCAGGTGATGCGGGGAGAATCTTCTAAGATATATATTTGGGGCTTATGCCATATTGTCATTGATCATTCTTCTGGCTTTGCTTTCATTACTTATTAAAAGCAAAATCTTTTACAAGTTTATTGCTTTCTGTTTAAGAACTTTTGTTTGCTACTTATTTATTCTGTTGATGTATTATTAATATACTAGCTGTCTGTAATTTGTAATGCCGTTAAATATAGACATATTCATATGAAAAAGGGAATATTTAGGTACAAGATTTTATAAAAAATCCAAATGCTTTAAGAAATTAACAGACAAATCTTAGGTTTTTTGTTTGAAATTTTTTTTTTTTTTTAGGAGTGAGTGAGGGACGTGTTTTTTCCCACTGATCAGCTCCATTCTTGGGATGAAGTTATAGGGAAAATAAGTTTTATTTTGTTTCATTTTATTCTATTTTTTCACTGTGAAAAACACTATATATTGCTTCTATTTATCAGCTTCAGATCAGATACATTTTCTCTGTGGAAGCTTTCCAACTCAAAATAATCTTTAACTCACTTAATATTATTTCACTTGAATTATAGTTAATATCTGTTCTATTGTTGCCTCCTGTGCTAGACTACAAGTTACATAACAGCATGATCAATGTTTAATTCAATCATTGTTTTGAGTAAGTGTTCAATTAATATTTGTTTAACTCATAATTATTATTTTAATAATAAATTTATTGACTGTGTAAAGTACTGTACTTACTGTTTAATCATTTTTAAGGTAGTTGGAAAACATAAAGCCATGCCAGGAAATTATGCCTATTATTTTATCACCCCCAAAATACTGGTGGCTTATACATAGCATATGTTCAAAACTGTTTATTAAGTTAGTTGAATAGTATATACATACATGTGTATGTACATATATATACACATACATATACATGCTTTTTTTTTTAGATCAAACCTCACTCTGTTGCCCAAGCTGGAGTGCAGTGGCGTGATCTTGGCTCACTGCAACCTTCTCCTCCCAGGTTGAAGTAATTCTCCTGCCTCAGCTTCCTGAGTAGCTGAGATTACAGGCAACTGCTACCAAACCTTGATAATTTTTGTATTTTTAGTATAGAGGGGCTTTCATCATGGTGACCAGGCTGGTCTCAAACTCCTGACTTCGAGTAATCTACCCACCTTGGCCTCCCAAAGTGCTGGGATTACAGGCATGTGCCGCCAATCCCGGCTTTGATTAACATTTTTAAAGTAGAATTATCTAATATACCCTTTGTGCTCATGTTGAAAATTTAATTGCTCCACCCACAAGCAAGCATGGTGAAATCAAACAGTGTTAAAAGGCTAGTAATATTTTTAGTTTTATGATTCAGTTTACTATGTTGAAAATTGTTTTTCAAAAAATAGAGAAATGACACTAAAACTGAGTCAATACAATTAAAAAATGAAGAAATATATATGTCCAATAAGCATAGTATGTGAGTTTCAACATCACTATTGAGAAAAGGAATGTACATTGGAATGAAAATGAAATTCTGTCTTTCTATATCATATTGCATAGGTGTGGGCTAGTGAGTACTTTGATGTAAATTGCTGTATCTTTTGAGGGCTGTATTTGACAGTGTAGGTCAGAATTTTAAATCAGCATACTTTGCCAGAAATCTATCAGGATCACTTGTAGTAATTTTGTGAAAAGAAATGTCAAACAGGTGTATGTTCATCACAGTATATTGATTGTATTAGAGGAAAGAAAAGAGAAAGGGGGAAGATTGGAAAGAGAAAGGGAGAGAAGAAGATTGGAAGCAATTGAGACATGTCATAGCATGAGATTTGCTGAATACACTATAATATACCATGACATGGAAAACCATACACACATAAAAAGATGACAATGTAGATGGATCTATCTATTGACATGAGATGATGTTAAATGAAAAAAAGAATGTAGTTTGAAGAAACAGTCTGTACTGTAAATCCTGTTGTCTTTTTTGAGTATTTTTCTATGTGATGTAGCAGACTAAAGATACAGAGATGAACACAAGAGCCTGTGTACTGATGGAACCTAGTACTATGTAACCGTGAGACTAAGGAGCTGATACAAGTTATTTTAGACCTCAAAGACATGACTTGGTTCCAAGATTATGGCTGTAAGCTGTAGAAGGATTAGTTTATTTACCATACTGAACTATGTTGGAGATTGGAAATTCATCTCTGTGCTGGAGTTTACAATTCGGTCTTCTGTTGGAGTTTCTAATCAGCTCTGAAGCAATCATGGGATAGTAGTTTAGAAATTCCTACAAAAAGCTAGGTTTAAGGTAAAGACACAGGAGCACTTCTAAATACTTTTGGTCCTCTACCAGTTATGAAGGAACCCTACTAGCTCAGAGCTAATGGTGCATGTGTTCTTTACGTATGACAATAGGATATTGGTACCAAGTGGCACACCTATAATTATTGTATGCTCAAAAAATACATTTCTTATGCTCTAGTCACTTTCTGTCTATGGCATATTTGTTTATTATAAATGTGTTATCCAAGTGTCATGCTCTCTCACATTAATTACTTTTTTCTAATTCCATATCTAGAAGTGATGACCCCCAGGTGTTTCTATGCCACATTTCTTGTTTAATTCATTGAAATGTGTTTTTTTCCCCACTTTATTAAATGATAAGATGTGGATGCAGAGGATACTATCTAACTAACCTTGTGTTATTAACTGTGTTTCCATAATGAAGGCTATAAAATTGAAGCATAATTTATGATATGATTTTTAGATAATGGCTATTGTTGTTTTTGAGAAATGCAGATATATGAAGGATTACCATATTTGCAATATGTTTATCAACTAAAGAACAAGTAATTATATTTGAGTGTTAAGTGCATTTTCAGAATTGGAGGGTGATATTCTTTATTCCTTGTTAAGCCTTTGGTAATCAAAGGCATGGTTATATCTGTTGTGGCACCAGATATTTTTTATGGTTCTGTCTTTTGCTTGATCATGTTGGTCCTTTTGAGACTCAAACATTATAAAAATTCATAATTTTGTGCAAATATTGAGGACCTAAAATTGCAAAGTCTATATAAACCAAGAGCTGCTTGCTGGTTAGGCAGAAACCAAATTTCCGTCTAGCTCTGCCTTGCATTTTCAATCAAAATTGCTTGTTTGTTACAATGTGATTTTCTTCAAAAAATAGATGCTCTGAGGCAAAAGGGGAGCCACAGGCTGTATGTTGAATAGAAGGTTGATTAGTTGGCCAAACTTCAGGAGTGGGAGCCCGCCATGCTTCCTAGGGAAATAATTCCTTCTCTGATAGTTTGTTGTGCTAATTACTAGTCCCAATTTGAGTTCCATATTGCCGCAATTGCTTTATAGTTACTTATGAATCACATTCAACATTTTATGCAGAATTTCCTTGCACTTAAACAATAGAAAGTATATTTTCTGAACACCTCTTTGTGGTAAAGCATGTTGTATGTTTGATAATTTACCATTTTCTTTGTTGTTTTGTTCTTTGTTTTGATTTTGTTCTTTATTTTGTGTGCTTCAAGTTTATTGAACTTAAAGTTTATTGAGCTAGACCTTTTCACAGATGGTAAATCCGGAAAACATGATATATGTAGACCTCTTCCCACATAGAAGTGAAATAAGAGCCTACTTTTATTTAGTAATTAATAATGTGAAGCCCTAAATGGACTATCTTCAATATGCATTCATTGTAAGATACAGTCCTGGTATTATTGTAATCACTGTGATAGCATTGCTAATGTTTATGTCTGTGGTTTACTAAATGTATTATTAAATGAAATATCAGAATCTCAGAATGTTTCCTTAAAAAAATTATATTCAGAGTATTACCATGCATTTACTGAGACTGAACTGCTTTCTTTTCAATTTTCCTGAACTGGAAATGTCTTCCATTTTTCAGTGCAGGAAATTAAAGATGCTTACACTGTTATGATAGTTTCCAAGAAGAATTTCAAATTGGCATCAGCTAATTTCAATAGTAAGCGATCTGGGTTCTACAAGGAAGGAAAATGTAAAAGAAGCATGACTGAGTGTAATTTTGTTCATGATAACAAACATATATATATATATATATATATATATATATATATGTGTGTGTGTGTGTCAGAAATATATAGTAAAATTACCTTCCATTATCCTTAGAAGTTATTCACCTTCATTATAACCTTATAACAAGTACATAACTAAATTTGTATTTTATGGTAAGAAAAGTTTATAAAATAATGACTTTTGTTATGGCGTTCTTTTAAAATAACACTAATGCATTTTATGAACCTGGTTTTTCACTGAATCCTCTGTTTTATGCACTTAGAGCTTTAAAAGTTCTGCAGTAAATATTATCATCCTTAACTTTCCATATTTTAGTTTAGAAAGAAGGCATGTTCATCCTATGCTTAGTTTTAGCGTCTTCTTGATTCTGGGAAGCCATCATATTTTTTCTCTTTTCCTATTGACAGAAGCCTGCACCATCACTGTTTGCTACTTTTATAACTCGTGGGCAAACAGAATATTTATCTTTAATCTTTTAAGTAAAGTATTATATCCACTTGCACAGCTTTTAAAATACTCTCACCTGCCCTGTTGAATTCATTTTTATTTCTTTACATTTCCTGCATTTGAAATTGAAATTTGCCTTATATTCAATACGTAAGTAACAGAAATACTTTTTTTCTTAATATTTTAATAAATGTAATTCAATTGGTTTGCAACACCATTGAACATAATATTACTAACTTCTGCCTGCTTTTAAATGCAGACACATTACTCTTATAGGACACTAATCTGTTCTCTCATTTCACTGACAGTGGAACAAGAAAAAAAAATTTAAGCTACAGTATGAGAAGTAAAGTACACAACCCAGTTCTATAATAGTATCATTTGCTAGAAATAGCTTACACAGCACTGTGATTTTTTTTTCTTTAGAAAGTTTTCCATTTAGCCTTTTCTTTTATTAATCCATCTATCCATCCATCCTAGAGCATTTTCTCATGGTCTAAGTGGATTTTTTTATATTCCTAAATAAAGTTAAATAACAAAACTTCTGAGTCTCTTACACTATGATCTTGAAAATTCAGAGTGAACAATTATTGGTAAATATTACAGAAAACTTTGTTATTTACAGCACTTCACATTACCAAACCATTAAAATAATTTAAAATTATTTATATGAATGCTAGCAGCAAAATAAATGACTCTAAATTCCCTGCATTACTCACAAACACTACAAAAAGGAATATTCCCTGCTTTCTATCATTAGAAAATTTATAGAACAGAGTATTTCATCTAAACCTAGAGTCTTCTTTTATTATTTGGGTTTTCTACTTACAACATGAATGATTTTGAAAATCCCATAGCAGAAAGCTTTGCATCATTGTCTCACTCAGAAAGACTTGATTCTAGTGCTAAAAGCAAGAATTCCTTAGGACATGAAGTCAGAAAACAGCAGTGTATTCCAGACCACTCCTCTAAATATTAATGCAACTTACATGAATCATACATAACATATACTGTCCCTTTGTGCTGGAAAATGCCATGTTTTTATGGTTGTGGTTGTACAGCTACGGTAATAGGAACCAAAGACATAAAACAGTAATTAATATATTTCAGAAGTCAAGTGTTTTGTTGGATAGATGCTAATTAAGATTGATAGAAGGCAGTGATTAAAGTAAGCATAAGCCATTTGGTCAACACAAGTGAAAGGTCAGCTATCATCTTGAATGCTTTAATTAAGGATGCTTTGATTTTTGTTTCTTCATCCCTACTCTTCTGAATATATATAAAAAAGATGGAGAAAAATAATAATAATTGCTTTTTGACAGGGAAACTGATGTGTTATGCATGCTTGATATGGTTTGGCTGTGTCCCCACCCACATCTCATCTTAAACTGTAGTCCCCATTATACCCACATGGGAGGGACTTGGTAGGAGGTAATTGAATGAGGGAAGCAGTTACCCCCATGCTCCCACAGAGTCCCCAAATGCGGCTGCCTAGTAGATCGATGAGAAAAGGGCCACTGTCCTCTAAACCCCAGAATGGTAGATCATGGATAGTTTGTGCCAGTCACCTGGAAAAGCTGCAGGAACTCAGTGCCAGACCATGAAGGCAGTCAGGAGGGGGGCTGTACCCTGCAAAAACACAGGGGTGGAGCTGACTAAGGACATGGGAGCCCACCTCTTGCATCAGCATGACCTAGTTGTGAGACATGGAGTTGAAGGAGATAATTTCAGAGCTGTGACGTTTGGCCACCCCAGTGGATTTCAGACCTGCATGGGGCCTGTAACCCCTTTGTTTCGGCCAATTTCTCCCAGTTGGAATAGGTGTATATACCCAATGCCTGTAAGCCCATTGTATCCAGGAAGTAACTAGCTTGCTTTTTTTTTTTTTTTTTTAGATGGAGTCTTGCTCTGTTGCCAGACTGGAGTGCAGTGGCATGTGATCTCGGCTCACTGTAACCCCCGCCTCCCAGGTTCAAGCGATTCTCCTGCCTCAACCTCCTAAGTAGCTAGGATTACAGGCATGTGCCATCATGCCTGGCTAATTTTTTTTTATTTTTAGTAAAGACAGGATTTATCCATGTTGGCCAGAATGGTCTCAATCTCTTGACCTCGTGATCTGCCCCCTTCAGCCTCCCAAAGTGTTGGGATTACAGGTGTAAGCCACCACTGGCTTGCTTTTGATTTTTCAGGCTTATAGGCAGAAGGAACTTGCCTTATTTCAAGTAAAACTTTGGGCTTGGACTTTTGGGTTAATGCTGAATAAGACATTGGAGGACTGTTGGGAAGTCATGATTGAGTTTTGAAATGTGAGAACATGAGATTTGGGAGGGGCCAGGGACAGAACGATATGGTTTGGCTATGTCCCTATCCAAATCTCATTTCAAATTATACTTTCCATAATTCTCACATGTCCTGGATGGACACAGTGAGAGGTAATTAAATGATGGGGGTGGTTACCTCCATGCTGCTGTTCTCATGATAGTGAGTAAGTCCTCACAAGATCTGAAAGTTGTATAAGGAGCTTTTACCTCTTTGCTCAGTACTTCTTTCTGCCATCATGTGAAGAAGGATATATTTTCTTCCCCTTCCACCTCAATTGTAAGTTTCTTGAGGCCTCCCCTGCCCTGTGAAACTTTGAGTCATTTAAATCTCTTATCTTTATAAATTAACTAATCTCAAGCAGTTCTTTATAGCAGCATGAGAATAGACTAATACAATAGCCTACAGCCTGAGGAGGAGGTAGATTTGTGCTGAAAAATTGGACTGACCTGATTCTCCATGAAATTTCATCACACTCTACAAACAAATACACTAGTGCCTTTGGAGGCTCTAGACTCTGGCTCAAATCAGCTCCATCTTTATGTGATATTTGCATTAATCACAGAAGCAAAACACTGTGTTGTAGAGATAACTGCTACCCACAGTTAAAGCAAAGTCTATGCCTAGAAATAAACTCTGAAAAATTAGAAACTAAAGATCCACTCATCTAAAGGAATGCTTAATATCTCTAAAATCATCTTAAATGCCACCTGAAATGAATGTCCCAAGAATACAGAAGAGTAAAACCTAATGTATTTTCATGTCTGGTGGTATAAAGAATATGAATATTGGTATGTTAGTTTCTAACTTTAATTTGGCAGCCACCTATTACCCATTTGTACATTTGTTTACCTTTTGTTCTTAAATATTACATACTGCTACAGTTGTATTTAATAGAAAGATTCTTGCATTTCAGTGGCAAAAGTTAAAATACCTTAAATTATTAGCCTTTGACAAAACTACATTGGCCAGATGAAACAAAGGGACTTACTTTTTAAGCCAAACTAATATCTGATGCTAACAACACACAAGTACTTGCTATTCCTGTCGTGTTATATACATAACACTCACAAATAAGGCAACAATAAGATAAGATAGGCGAAGATCTCTTTTGAAAGTGTATGCTAATATATGTAATTATATTCTTAATATGTAAAAACATGCATCCAAATGTTTTAAATAAATGGAATACTAGGATAAGCAAACAATTTCATATTTTCAAATCTGATAGCTATCGGATCTTGCATAGAATTATTTTGATTGTGCATTGCATTATTTCTTGTTTCAATGTCTTAGTCAAAGACTGGAAAGGACATTGCGTATAAAGCCAATATGATTGAAGCCCTCCGATTCATGGAATATTCTACCCTGAGAGTAGAAAGGCTAATAATGCTGCTAAAACAATAAAAAGGGCAAATGCATCAATGAGAAGTGCTTAGAAAATTCTTGAGTTAGTATTCCTTGTGGCTAGAAAAGCAAAGAGTAAAAAGACATTGTCCTTTAAAATTCTTGTTGCCCAATCATAGAGATAGTCAAATTGTCAAAGACCAAAGCATATGCAAGGCTGGACATGGAAATACTCGCTCTGATTTCAGTAATAGTCTTTTATGAAATTGATTAACAGAGTTACTTTTCCGGAAACTTTCAAACAAACCGAACTATTGTCAATTGGTAGCATTGATGTGGTATAGCGGTAGGCTTTAAAAAACAAACCAGGCCAGGTGCTGTAGCTCAGGCCTGTAATCCCAGCATGTTGCAAGGCTGAGGCAGGCAGATCACCTGAGGCCAGGAGTTCAAGACTAGCCTCACCAACATAGTGAAACCCCATCTCTACTAAAAATACAAAAATAAGCCGGGCATGGTGGCAGGCACCTGCAGTCTCAGCTACTCGGGAGGCTGAGGCAGGAGAATCGTTTGAACCTGGGAGGTGGAGGTTCCAGTGAGCCGAGATTGTGCCACTGCACTCCAGCCTGGGCAACAGAGTGAGACTCTGTCTTAAAAAAAAAAAAAAAAAAATCCTAAAAAACCTGACAATAGCCCATTGAATATTCTTTGAGGAGAAGTGGTAATATGATTGTGGCCCTTTCCTTGTGGCATTATGGGAAAGCTATAGCTTTAAAATTTTTTGTTATTTAGCCAGTTTACTGAAGATAACACCAGGCTCTGTCTTCTTAGCACCAGTTAATGATGTTCTAGTTAATCTATGACTTGCACAATATCTGTTCATGCTATTGCTTCCAAGCATATTGCAGATCAAGGAGCCTGTTATGCAACTGTGAATAAGAATCTTGGGCCACTTCACACTGTTTCATCTTGTCATTTGGGAGTTTTGTTTAGTTCAGCATGTGAGTGTGTGTGTGTATTTTTTTATTTTTTTTGAGATGGGGTCTCATTCTGTCACCAGGCTGGAATGCAGTGACAAGATAATGGCTCACTGCAGCCTCATCCTCCGAGACTCAAGCAGTCCTCTGGTTTCAGCCTCCCAGTAGCTGGTACCACAAGTGTACACCACCATGCCTGGCTATTTTTAAATTTGTTTTACAGAGACAGGGGTTTATGTATGTTTCCAGGCTGTTCTCAAACTCCTGGCCTCATGTGATCCGTGTACCTCAGCTCCCCCAAAGTGCTGTGATTACGGACATGAGCCACTGTGCCTGGCCTTAAATTCCAATGGCATTTAGGCAGACAAGCAATGTACTACGTATGTCCCTTTTTCAAAATGTATTATGAGTTCTATAGTTTATAATTGCCTCCTGTGTGCATATATGCTTTATGGGGGTTTGGGGAAAACATCAGTATAACAAGCAGTTTACTTGTTTCTCAGAGTGGTGTGCTGGTAAATTAGTCAATCTATTTTCTCCAGGTTTTTTTGTGTGTGTCTGCTATTGGTGGGGGTATAAAACTTTTTCAAAGTCATTTATATTTGGCTTTGGCAAGAATTTTAATTGTTCATAGGAGTGTATCTATAACCTCAAAATTCTCCACAACTGAGATGCAGCAACCACAGAGTTAATACGTGACTCACAAAAGGCTGGAAACTGTCTACTTGTTCCACCCTGTCCCTCTAATCAGTTTTACTTCCACTTTATTCTGGGAGTTAATTATTGTCAACCTTCATGCAAAAGCACTATTTGTTCATATATGCAAGGGGAATTATTTTTATTCCTAAAACATTTCTCCTTCTTAAAATCCTGGATTTGATTAAGCAAATATCCCATTTATGTAAATAAACCATTTAATTAAGCAGAGTAGGTAAGGATGTCAGAAATAATAAAACTGATGATTTGTCAGAAACAAACTGTAGGGCATCTGATACTTTGAAGATAATGAAAAATTCACTATTGAAAAATATGAGTTAAAAAATATATGGAACTCGAATTTCAGTTACATACATTACTAAGCTATTAGTATTTTGGAAATTTAAACTCAGAAACAAAAACAGTGCTCTAGTTTGTCATTCCTCATCAGTGAAGTGTGGAATAGTGGAATCTTTATAGAGAATTTCTGTGGGCACAAAAAATCTAGAAAACCCCAGCTATGGAGGAGGCTGCCTCAGTCATTGTAATTGATGTTGTACAGCAGGGCTACTCTTGGATAACATATCTGTTGCTCCCAAGGCTATGGAGATTTTCTTGCAGTCATAGGAAGAAGCTCAAGTTATGGTCCTGGGGGGAAATGATTATACTCCTTCCTTAGTTAGAAGAGAAGTTTTAGGTGTACTAGAAGTGTGTGGTTATTTACACAGTGAGCTAAGAGTAGTGATAAGAAATTTTATGTTCAGGGCTGGTTTCTTATCCTATTGAAAGTCAGTCTCATTTCCCTTAGTGACTTTATAGTTGCTAGCTACCAATTCCATTTTATCCCTTCATATCTGTTAATATCATTTCCAGTGTTACACCTCTGGCTTGTCCTTTTTAAAAAAGTGTCTCTTATTCTCCGTCCTGGCTCCTGAACACTTGTATCTCAATATAGGAAGGCCTAATAGGTAGAAATTCACATCATAGAAGAGTTCAGAATAAATGAGCTTTATTTGGATGCAAAAGGCAAAATAGAGATATTGACTTTTTTTTTTTTTTTTTTTAACAAAACACCAAATTCCTTCCTTTAAGAGCATCCTCCATTCACACCTCAGTGCCACCGATTTCTTTCCAACACAGTGTTCCTGGAGCATTTTTAAGTCATTGAGTGGGTTTTGCCATAAAGCTTACATTTGCCACTTGCCTTCCACAGGCCAGAGCTGCTTTTTTAAACAGGAAAGGGAAAGGACTCTGCCACTTCATACGACGGAATCAAGTAACTTGAAAATTGGAATGCATTTTTTTTTGCTTCATAATTTCCCCAAATTTTAAATAAATCAGTTCTGCTCCTTCCTTTTACATAAATGGTTTTTGTGAGAAACAAGAACCTGTTCTGGGAATATCATTTAAAATTTCTTTAAGAAAATTCAAACATTGCTTCCAATACAGATCTATGGTACCAGCCATTACAGGATAAGATTACAATGAGAAAATTATTTTTATTCCATTCTGAGGGGATGTCTATTAAAGTAGCGCATAATTTCCAGAGCAGTTCTCTTGAGATTAACTTTTTTTTTTTAATGGCAAAATGAAGCAATGTAACATAATGCAAATCGCACTACCATTACAAAAGGGAAATTAAACTTGGGAGAATCTGTCAAAATATTATGAAAGTTGAGGAGTTAAAGTTTATTGCTTTATTTTTAGAATTTGCAAAGATGTTCCACTGCAGAAATGCCTCTGGGCATTTGTAAAATGGGAGGGAAATGAAAAGAGCAGTCACTACTCAAATGCCGGTGCGTTCATTGAGCTCTTTGCCCCACCCTCCCTTCTCTTTTATCCTCCTCCCTCCTTACTCTGAGTGTTTTATCCATAGTATTTCTAGATCCATAGCCAGTATGTGTCTTAAGGGGCTTTGTGATTTCAGAAGTTTCCTTTGACATAAGCTCTTCAGCATACTAATTGTTTCTCATGTGGAAACTAAACTGTGTGTCATTCCAAGCCCTTCTTCACGTTGCTGTAGAGTCTGCATTAAGGTTTCAGAAATACTCTCAAGCTCTCTGTACATTTAGGGAAAAGAAAGCACTTGCCTTAATTACATTTGTCAACAATTTTCTTTTCTGAACATGCTGAGAGTATATAATATTATAGAATTATGTTTCGCCTTTAACCTTTCAGTCAAACTATACCAGTTTCTTTAAAAAATATATCAGTGCTATCATCCAGTTTTTTGTTTCCTTTGCCTCTGGCATCAGAGAGGAATGAGTTAATCCATTTGAAAAAAAAATGTTTTAAGTTAAGCTGAAGTTTTCTTAGCCACCACTTTCCCTTGCTCCCATGTTGATTACTGAAGCCAGATTATAATTGGTACATTAAATATAAAATATTGAAGAGATCATATATACAACGTTTATGGTTTTAGGAGTTGGAGGTTTCTGGATTGAATTTGAATGCACAAGCAGAGTTTGTGCTACTGTGAGCTTCTTACTACCTGCATTTGTACAGGAAGCCTTCGTGATCTAGAGTGACAAGCAGTGAATCTCTACTTTCAAGTTCAATAAGGTTTTCTTTTATTGTGTTTTAAAACACATATTTAATTTTAAATTTTCCTATAGATAACAGAGACTCCAATTAATTTTGTAAGTTATTGCTGTTTTCTAAGACTATAATAGATGTGAGGTGTTATAAGCTAAAAGGAGCCCTTATATTTAAGTAGATTTTATAAATGAGAGCCCAAAGTTTCTATGTCATATTCAGTTCTTAAATATGAAATGAAAGATCATACTTTTACACAGAAGTTAGGTCTGCTCTAGGATAGTATTGCAGTGATTCAGTTTCTTCTCAAGCGTTCAGACTTAATTAATATTATCTAGGACAGTATATATATCTTTTCAATGGAAAGATCAATGGGTGTATTTAAGAGAATTTTATAGATCAATGAACATACATAAGAGACTACAACAGACTTGCTTATTTTTTTATATACATTTAAAGCTTGAGAACTTCAAGTACTTAAAATTCAAAGCTCTGTCCCTAGTGTTTTGGAATTTCTCTTTGCTACCTAAAATGTTGCTTTTGATGTTTCCTGTTGGCCAAAGCAGAGAGTTAAATGTAATATAAAGCTTTATATTGAAAAACGGTAATAATATGTTTAAGGACACATTTTTGATGCTAGAACTATGTGGAATTGATTTCTTAAAGCATTTGGAATTTCTTCTTAAAACTCAGAGTGATGCTTTTTGAAATATTACTCTGATTCACCAACAAAACATAGCAATTATAATAGGACACATTATAAAGATTTTTAATTTTCCATTTGTGTTCTTATATCCTTTGGTGGTTAAGTATTTAAAATCCCAACTCTGAAGTGAAATTGAAATGTTCTTAAGAAATCTGTTGTTACAAAGTCTAGGGTGGGAGAGAATAATTACACATAGCTTTTTGATAAACAGTCTAAATTGTGCTTCAAAGGACAGATGTGGCTTTAATAATCTGAAGCATTTGCATTTTCAGATTAAACTTTGCTTGATTGCATTGTACTTGATATGTATACTTAAATCTATATGTTAAATGTTATACTTTGATATGGCACATCTTGTTTGACTTTGTTCCTATGATCTGACAAGCTTCATTATATAATAAACTAGTTTAAATAAATCTTGAAGACATAAAAGTGTTCCTGACAGTAAGAAAAAATTTAAAGCACACAAATGATATATCGGTTAGATGTTCCAGAGAGAGTCAAAGTTTTTTCATTCAAATCTTTGAACATGTGTTTTGAATAAAGCTGTAAGGCATTTTCCAGTAACCAGTGTTGTATTACAAAAATGAGTAAAGTAAAACAAAAGGAAAACATGTTTCAACATTTTATTCAGGACTGTCACATATTGTTGCACATTTCCTGCTGGAAGTAAATGTGACGTTTGTAATGCTAAGTTTTCAAACCTAACCTTTTGTTTTATATAAAAAATTACATGGAGTATTGTGCCCTTGTGAGACAAGCACAAATAATAAACTATACTATCAGGGTTCAAATGGCTTCCTAATAGTTTGAGTGTCATAGTTTGATGTAAATCCATCATTATAGTTTCTGAATTTTCTCTACTGAATTCTATCCAGGAATAAGCAATGATAAACAGGTTACAGAGCACTTGATCCAATGGCCTAGTATTGTATAAAGTCAAATCTAGGAATTAATATCACTCCACTTATATTGATTGCCAGGGTGGACAAAGAAGTTGGATAACATAATATGTCAATGCAACAAAAAGCAAGAAATTTACATAAAAGTAGGAAAATTTGTGCTCTATTAGTAGGCATTTACTGTTTTATTATTGGAAATTAATTAACTGATGTTGAAATATAAAAAAAATCAGGACAGCTATTTGATTATTTTATTTTCATTATAAACAGCTAAGCAGTAACTACTAAGAGTTAAGAATATGAAGCACTGAGCATGTGCAAGCAATTTCAATATTTAAAGTGGAAATTGGGTAGAGAGATATTTCATATTAAGCTATAAAATAGTTTATAGGAAGGTGGATATAATTTATTTCAGTGTTATATTAGTTATTTTATATTGTATATTTTATTAAAATACCAGCTTTGAAACAAATCTAGCACATGTACTTTATAAGCTGTGGATAACACCACATTTCTACTAAAGGAAGGTGTGTCCTCTGAAATAAGGAAAACTGAAATTTCATATGCAAGCTGGGATCATTTTCTTTTAAAATATTAATTTATTAAATTATTTTAAAATTTAAATTTGTTTTAAAATTAAAAATTTTTTGAACATTTGAGAGCTGAAATCAATGAAATACTTGAAATAACCTGCTACTTTAGCAAAGTAGTTGTTTCTTCAGTAAGGGATTCCATGTTGACTGGTAGTGGATGGATATTTGGTTTCATACACTGACAGAGTGTGGTCAGCAGCTGGGCAGACTCCCCTGCACCACCCCATGAGGTCCCCAAATCTGACCTCTCGGGTTAGGCATATTTACATGAATTCTGTCATTGTTGTGTCTAGGAATGTAGACAGACAATTTATGGGGAGAGTGGCAGAAGACACTGCATTTTATTTTACTCTTTCAGGATAAAATAAATATCTCAGAAAAGGGTGAACTTTCTTTTTTCTTCAGTTTTCAAATTGCTTATATTTGGTAAATTTAATTTTTATGCACAGGCTTTGTTTTTAGGAGAGCTTATGTTCAGTACACCTAGGAGAAATTGTAGTCATGGAATAGGTTTCCTAAGCTCTGTGACACATGACTGTCATGATTCATTCCCTGCCTTGATAGATTTATGAATACTTCTACGTGAACCTATCTCAGCAGCCAAATGGAAGTGTTAATATCATGAATGCATTTATTTAATTTTTTTCCAGCTTTCGCAAAGCTTTGTTATAAAGATGATTTTATTTCCTCTCACAACAACATGAAGAAGAAGGAGCAGGTATTACTGCCCTTAGTTTGCAGATGAGAAAGTTGAGACTCAAAGCCATTAAGAATTTTGTAGTAGCAAAGAAGGATCTTATATTTGGTAAATTTTGGTGCAATTATTAATTTGATGTCTGCAAAGAAGGATCTTATATTTGGTAAATTTTGGTGCTATTATGAATTTGATGTCTGTATGCCTTTTGGGCAGTATCCTTTCTGGCTTCATCATGCTATGTCCCTAGTGTACACTATATTAACTGGTGCTTAGTAAGGTGCTCAAGGATGCAGCAAATGAATGAACAAAGACTAGAGGCAGAGTTGCCTGGCCTTATTCCATTAATGCCCATGCTATAGGACTGCAGCAAAATATAGAGCCGCAGTGATTAGAAGACTTCAAAAGTGTGTTTTCTTTTTCCAGGTGCATGCTTCTGATTGATTTCTTGAGATGATGAAACAAACAAAAAAAAAAAAAGTGAGAGAGAGAAAGTGACAATAAAAGTCTCTTTCTTTTGTAAAATTTTGTTTTATTCAACCTTGGAATTGAATAAAAGCTGATATTTATTGTGCACTAATGTGTCAGATGTCTTCTGAGCATCTTACGTTCATGAATTTGCTTAATCTGGTAGATACGATTGTCATCTCCATTTTATAGTTTAGAAGGCTAAAATATGGTGGAGGTTAACTGGATTGCCCAAGATCACAAAACAGCAACAGTGGATCCAAGCCCCAGCTAGTAACTACTGCATTAGACTGCCCTTTGTTACAGCATAAATTCTCAGTCTGTTGGTTTAAGCTATCATATGAAGAGGTGATGACTGGGCACAGTGAGTTTTCTACCCCAGTGACTAATAGATCACCTGCAAAGATCTCCTCACCCTCTTTTCTGGACACTGGAGTTGCTGAAGAACTATCTTGTTCCTTGAGAGCCAGTTGTTATCACCCAGGGCATTGTTGAGACTTTGAGAGCAAGATCATATTTCCCCAGAATATCCTTGTTATGAATTTCATTCATTTCTGGCCATAGGCTTTGCTCTTTTGAGACAGGAAAGATACATGTTAAATTTTGGATAGTAGCTGCCTGTTGGAAAGTAGAAAGAAGAAAGGTGTTGAAGATAGGTAAACAGGAAGCTTCCACTCTTTGGTTCTGGGTTTGGTTTGTTTGTTTGTACTTGTGTTGTTTATTTGTATTTTAAGGTTAGAATTTGTTAGATTTTACTTTCATTCTATTATTTTTATTTGTGTTCAAAATAATTCCTAGTTTTAAAAATTTAAGGAAAGTAAAATAGAACTACGCCTATGGGCAATCAAAAAGCAGTTTGTGACCCTGAAACCAATGGGCTCAGGAATAAAGAATGTGAAGACAACCTTTAATATTAGCTTGAAACAAAAATATTCTGATTTTTACTCCTAGCTGAGGTTTTTAGAAAGCAGTTACTTACTATAGAACTTAGAAAGGAAACTTTATAATATGTTTTAACTTAAAAGGCCCTTAAAGACAAACTAGATTGAAAAAATCTGAGGCATAGAAATAATAATGGACTTGAGAGATGGCACAAAGATATTTGGTTCAGGTGTTCATTAGTTCAAGAAACCTTTATGGAATGCCTGCCATGGGGAAGGAAATTTAGTTGTTGCTGGGGACACATGAATGAGTAAGACAGTTTCCACAAGGGATTCAGTATCTTTAGAGGGGAGGCATCTGAGTAAACAAACAATTATAATGCAAACTATTGATTGCTTCAACAAAAGAGGTAATTGATGGTCTATCTATCAATCATTTGCCTGTTACCTCTATCAGATATCTACCTGTGTATGTGTATATGTAGGTATGTATTATCTCTGTCTATTTGTCTTTCCATCTGTCATCAGTCAATCCTTAAGACATATAAAGCAATTAGTACAGTGCCTGGTACACAGAGAATTCTTAATAAATAGTATTTATATGATAACTATTATTACCAATAATTCCCAGATTTTTCATTATATTGTATGACATGAAGACGGGATTCTGCTAGAGTACTTGTTAACCTTATTACTCTTATGTTTGTGAAACTGTGATACCTTCCTTGAAGCTCTCAGTCTAAACTATTAGCCACTATGCTGTCGTAGGGCCTTGTAAATACTCCTGTAGCTGTAGTTACTTGGCTGTATTTTAATTATTTGTAACATAATTCAGCTTAAACTGTGAGATAAACTCATTCTAATATCAGGGATTGTCTCTTATTCATATGAGTATGCCCAGAGCTTAGAATATAGTAGGTAATCAATATATGGTTGGCTGTTGCTTGAATGAATGCATGCTGAAAAGGTTTGGGCAAGGAGAAAAGTTTGGTTAGTTGTGCAAACTACTTCTTAAACCTTTGATTAAAGAAAAGCAGTTCTGAATCTTGATTGAGTAGCATGGTCTTGGTTATAAAGCTTCACTCTAAGAAAAAAACCCTTAAGTTTCTAGATCATGTCAGTGACTACTTTTATGATTTTACTTCTGATCTGATGCCACTGTAATCTAGTTGCAAAATTTTGTCCTAAAATAATTCCATTGTTATTGTGAATATAATTTCCAATACTTTTTATTATCTGAAAATAAAAATACTTATCTTTTATTCAGAGTTTTTATAAATCCCAAGATTAAACAGGGAAACAAATCCTCATTTTTTTGTTTTAACTCTAGAGAAACTTGATGTTAGGATTCAAATATCAACCTTAATATGATATATGGGCTTTTCACTAAACTTTAAATAAGCTATCGGATTTTTAATGTGGGGTGTGTGTGTGTGTGTGTGTGTGTGTGTGTGTGACTTTAGGTATTGGGTAAACTAATATACTAACATTTCAGAAAAGGCAAATTCTTTCAATCTATGATCTGGCCAATAATAAATTTAACTGAGCAGGTGATTATGTTACAGGATGGATTATTTGAAATTCATTTTTTAATATATTGAACATTTATTGAATGCCACATATAAGTCACTATTTTTGTCATGAGATATATCAGTAAGAAAAGGATAGAGATTCCTACCAGGTGCGGTGGCTCACACCTGTAATCCCAGCACTTTGGAGGCTGAGGCAGGCGGATCACGAGGTCAAGAGATCGAGACCATCCTGGCCAACATGGTGAAACCCTATCTCTACTAAAAATACAAAAATTAGCCAGGCGTGGTGGCACGTGCCTGTGGTCCCAGCTACTTGGGAGGCTGAAGCAGAAGAATCGCTTGAACC
>NW_016107383.1:1596872-1602730 GCF_001604975.1 Cebus imitator | reverse complement strand
AGTCCCATCTACTTGAAAAGCAGAGGAGGTAGGATCACTTAAGCCTGGGAGTTCAAGACCAGCCTGAACAACATAGCAAGACTCAGTCTCAAAAATAAAAAAAAAAAAAAAAAAAAAAAAAAAAAAAAAAAAAAAAAAGGTAAAGATAGAGATTCCTTCCTAAGCAATATCTTTCTAGTAATTTAATAGTAAGCCTGAAAAGAAAACTTTAATAGACAGTTAATGTCTTTGACAAGAACTCACTAGTGTGTTATTGAAGTATATCATATATGTATTACCTACATAATTTCTTATTACATATGTATCATTTTAAACTGTGTTATTATGTGATGGGCCAACTTTTTCAATGGTTTTCCTTTACTCCACTGGTCTACAAAAAAGACACCGATATCCATTTGTATAACTCAACATGCTGGCAAAATCCTAGCTTGAGAGACATGTGGATAACTTCAGTGGTCTGAATTTGATTATGGTCTACATATGGGAGACAATCAAAGTAATGTATAGGGATTTCATAGTGTAACTAACTACATTAAAAGAAATGAGAACTCTGCACACCTAAGCACCTGTTCACAATTTAAAAATTCAGGCAGGCAGTTGCACTTAAAAGATCACTAAATCAGCAGTCTAACATTCTTTAGGGATCATAGTTTTATTTTCTCACTAACTTTCTCATTGGACTTTGTCATTCTACGAACCCAAAAATTACTCGATTCTCAGCCTCTTCTGAAGATATCCTTCCTGTTTGAAGAGTGGCTCAAAACCTGGGTAAATGAGGAGCCGTCTTAGAAATATCAGCATTTGGAACTTCAGAAAATATAAGGTAGCGCACTATAAGCTATCTTTAAATATGACTTGGTTAAAAAATAAAAGGTAACCTTTACAATCTCCAAGATATGAACAAAATTCATTTTTTTTAGTTAAAAGTTATTGTGAATAGTTATTTCAGAAAGATAAAGCAGCTATTTAATCATATATACAATGAATTATTTTTTGAAGGTTTGATATTAAGAATTTCAAAATATACTGCAGAATATTAACTTGGATCCAAAGAAATGAAATCTAATTACAACAAATGTTTTCAGTTTTGTTTTCCTATTGAAGCAGAAAGACAAAGAAGAACACAATTCTGAATCTTCCGCATGAACACAGCATGCCACAGTGGTTCATTCATGGAATACAGTAGTCACAGTGGTTCCTTCATGGAATATAGTAGCCTGCCATGCTGATTCCATGTTTTATGTTAATACGTTTCCCTGATGCCGGACGCCATACTAGTAGGCTGCCTACATGTTTGACAAAGAAATTGTTAAAATTTAATTTAAAGCATAGCAAAATTATTCACAGAATTATAGCCCACTAAGACGAAAAGGGCCATTAGTAGGATGCATCCAAACCTGTCTTTTTACAAATGAGACCCACAGAAGTCGCCCTGAATGACACTGCAACTGCTCACAGAGTTTGAATTTTGTCCATTTGGTTGACCTGGTCACTTCAAATTGTTATTAATTATATGATTAGGTATATTTATGTCTATTAAGGTAACTACATGGATGGCATATCCTTTAAACTTGACTAAGTACTCACTTAAGAGAGATTTATATTCAAATGTACCATATCCCATTTACAGAACCATTTTTCTGAGCATTTTCTGCTTCTATTTTGGGAACACCATAAACCATCTAAGAACACAACCTCCTGTGAGTTACTCTGTTAGCTACCAAATCATATCCCTTGGGAATTCCATCTTTGACTGCCCCCTTCCATTTCCTCACATACAGTTGCTGGACATCAGGGTTGAAAAGGAACGTAAAAGTCATATGCCCTCATTTAGTGTCAAAATTTCTCTTACATTTGACCCCCTCCCTCATTTTGGCCTTTCCATTGTCCCTGCTTAGTCATCAGAACCTCACAGACTTCTTAAAGGGACTGCAGTTTTTACTTCTCCAGATTATATTCCACGCTGTCTGCACCTAACACAGACAGAAGATCCAGCTCAAAACTCGTTTATTTCTCTCTTCTTTTAAAGCAGTTAATGCCAGCCTTCTCACTGTGCCAGTCAGCACACTCTCCTGCACCCCTACTTTCCCCTAGAGGGACCATCTACTGTCCTACCAGCTCTGCCAATCACTACATTCATCTTCTGTCACCACTTCTACCTTTGTAAATATTGAATTGGGTCCAGCCTTAATGGTCTTTTGGGATTTTGTTTTTGTTTTGCTTTTTTAACCTTTAAAGCTGCTACATTTTTGAATTTTATTATTTTTTATTGTGTTAAAATACATACCACATAAAATTTACCATTTTAAATTTGAAGTGTACAACTCAATCATATGAAATGCATTCTTAATGTTGTGTAACCATCACCAACACCCATCTCCCAAACTCTTTGATCTTCTAAAACTGAAACACTCAACCCATTAAACAATTAACTCCCCATTCCCTCCTCCTTTCAGCACCTGAAAACCACCATTCTTCTCTATCCCTATGATTCTGACTACTCTAACTACCTCATATAAGTGGAATCCTGTAGTACTTGTCTTTTTGTGACTGACTTATTTCACTTAACATAATGTCCTCAAGATTCATCCGTGTTGTAGCATATGTCAGATATTTTCCATTTTTAAGGGTAATATAATATTCTATTGTATGTATATACCATATTTTGCTTATCTATTCATCATTGGATGCTATACTTTATCTAATCAGTCTACATTAACCACTTTTGTTTTTTTTTTTTTTTTTGACGGAATCTTGCTCTGTGGCCCAGGCTAAAGTGCAGTGGTGTGATCTCCGCTCATTGCAACCTCCGCCTCCCGGGTTCAAGTGATTCTCATGCCTCAGCCTTTCAAGTAGCTGGGACTACAGGTGCATGCCACCATGCCTGGCTAATTTTTTTTGTATTTTTGGTAGAGATGGGGTTTCACCATGTTAGCCAGATTGGTTTCGATATCCTGACCTCAGGTGATCCATCGTCTCAGCCTCCCAAAGTACTGGGATTACAGACGTGAGTCTCCGAGTCCGGCCTTAACCACTTCTTTTTTCTGAAACTGTTTCTGGTACACATCACACCTTTCTATCGTTGTGGCTCAGATAGGATAATTACATTTTATGCACTCCTTTTTCTCCACATCATTTGAGTAGAGCATTCTGTCCCTCACTAGAATGTAAACAAAAAAAGTTATCTTAATTTGTTCCCTGCTCTGTCCCTAGCTCATAGACCCTCAGGAAACAGTTATTAAATGAGAAAATTAGTTTTCTCATTAGTGGAAGCTGGATTGCACAGATCTAAACCGCACAATTCTTAAAAATATATATTTCTATATTTTATGATTAAGATTTTGCTAAGTCATTCTCTTAGCAAATTTCTTAATAAATGAAACCCAGATGGTCCAAAATGGTGAGGATTTCATCGTATCAAAAAGAGGAAAAGTGTGCCCATGCATGTTGCTTTGTGTTTTCTTGGGGGAGTAAAATAGAAAAGCCATGTATTTTCTTAAAAATTTCTTTATGTATTTCGGCCAGGTGCGGTGGCTCATGCCTGTAATCCCAGCACTTTGGGAGGCCAAGGCGGGCAGATCACGAGGTCAGGAGATCGAGAGCATCCTGGCCAACATGGTGAAGCCCCGTCTCTACTGAAAATACAAAAAAATTAGCTGGGTATGGTGGCTCACGCTTGTAATCCCAGCTATTTAGGAGGCTGAGGCAGGAGAACTGCTTGAACCCAGGAGGCAGAGATTGCAGTGAGCTGATATCACACCACTGCACTACCGCCTGGGTGACAGTGCGAGACTCCATCTAAAAAAAAAAAATTTATGTATTTCTTTATGGTTTTCTTGTACATAAATATATTGAGATATATTCCAGAAAATTTCCAATGTATGAATCTTAAGATGACCTTTGCAAAATGAGTAGTTTGGACAAGAAGTTTAATTCACTTACTTGCTAAAAGATTTTTATTCTGTTCTTTAGTCTGTGGGTCCTGTTATAATAATATTATATCTTGTAAAATCAATATTATTTATAGAAGATAATATCTTTAAAATTAGCAATATTTTGTATGTTAATTATTTAGTGTACAATTCAAGTTGCAGGTCAGAGTAAGAATTGAGGGAAAAAAAGCAATGTTAAATCTGAATCATCAAGAAAAAAAGGGGCTAAAAATTTTAAAGCAGTAGGGAATACTCAGAGAGGTTAAAACATATAATTCAAGGTCAAATCGCATAAAATAGGATGTATACAAAGGTTCATGATACGTTGCCTAATTTACCTAATTTTTACTTCTTCACATTATATTCCATACTTCCTTGCATAGGTTACCTAATAAAAAGCTGCAATTATTTATAAAAATACTATATATATATATATATATATATATGTATATATATATGGTATGTTGTAAAAGAAAGTATTTTCTTCTTTTAGAAAGAAGCCATAAAGCATAGAGAAAGAATTCCATATTTGGAGGAAAAAGGAAAAAAGACCCAGATTTGAAGCCAGTCTTGGCCTCTTACTAGGTATATTATTTAGTCTCTCAGCTCTGTTTCAAAGTCTGGAAAATGAGTTTAGTATTACCTGTTTACGTTTGTGAATAATAAATTGATGTACGGCCTGATTACCTAAAACCACCTTAATTGCATGAGTCCAGTGATATCCTCAGACTTCCATCGGACCTTCTCCCCTAGCAGTTTCATTTGTTCTTTTAAATATAAACATTGGACACTCATGCAAAGTTTGAAAAAATGATTTTTCTGATATAAAAAGTGTGAGAACCACAGAAAACTAGAAATTATTGTTCACTCACAAATTATGTCTTCCATTATGAGGTAATACATGGTAAACCCTAGAAAACATTAAATACGCGAACTTCCTATTACTAAGTAGTAATCACTCAAGTAAACTGGACAAAATGTCTTACAGAGGTACACATCTCGTGTGAAATTAAATCATGATGCAGGCAGTGCTACAACCTGAGATTTTACACAGTTATATACATTTCTTTTGCCTTTGTGGCAATATGTGCCTACTGAAAATAGGTTATTATAGAACTGGGCAATGCGAACACTATGCAAAATATATGCCTTAAAGTACAAGGAAGGTAATGTGATTATACCAGCAGATATTTTGCATTATTTAAGTTAGTAATGAATTCTCAAACTCTTTGAAAACACGGAGGAACTTGGGCAACAAGTGAGGGTGTTTAATTTAATCAGAATATCATAAAAGTTCATAAAAAGAAAAACAAAATCCACATGGTATCTGGAAGCCTAAGGCTTACAGAGAACTCATGTATATTTCTGTCAACAATCTAGTAATGAATTATTATGAAAAGCTTGAGGAATGGGAATACATTTTAAAAGTATACAGAGTTTTAAAATGAAATCTTTCTACCATGAACTATTTATATTTCATGCATTGTAACAATTTTTGGAAAGCAGGATCTTTTAATGTACTTATACACTGTTATGTAGAGCTCGTTGTTGAAAGAACTCTATATTTCAAGATAATTCTATGAATTTCATGAAAATGACATAATAAAATTTAACTCAGCAGGCTTCCAACCAATAGAGGGTTATAGGATTTACAAATAATTCAATCCATCAAATATAACGATAATGATATCACTGTTGACTACATCAGATTGAGATTAATCAAGCATCAGTATCTTGGGCTCAGAGGAAAAAAATTAAGTAATAGAGTATTCTATCATTGCAGTAGTGTGAATGCTGATGAAAGAAATAGTGATTCAAATTCTCTTGTGGAATTAAATATGTCAAAACAACTTATACATAATGGAGCTTATTTTGCTTAAAAGCCAAAAAACTTGAAAAACTTATAAGACAAACAATCATAGCATG
>NW_016107383.1:1566872-1591872 GCF_001604975.1 Cebus imitator | reverse complement strand
AAAGAAGCCTGTATTGACAGATATATTGTAAAGAAGGATTGTGTGACATTTTTAACAATTAATATTTAAAACTCACTTTCAAAAGATGATCAATGAAGATTTTTATTTGGCCTCTGAGAAGGAGTTTCAGGAGACATTATGATTATATCAAGGGCAAACTAATAACATGAAATATCCAAGAGTCAGAGTTTCGTTGTAGTTGTTTAATGGTGAAGAAGTCCGAAAAATAAAGTTGTCTAGTAGAATTAGTATGCTTGTTCTTTTAGAAAATGGTCAATTCTTATAGAATATAATTGAAATGCATGACCTAGCCTCTCCAAGCTGTGATAAAGTGAGAGATGAATGCATTTATAGTGCATTGTCTATCTCTGATTTAGAGACACCTATTTGAGGATGGAGTTTAGGAATCTTTCTCTGGCCTGTGTTTTCTACCAACGGCCTAAAGCATGAAAGAATAGCTGGAAAGAGAGTGCTTTTCCATATGTTGTCCATTTGGCTGTCAGCACTTGTTCTGACAGAAAAGAACAGGGTCTTGAGTGACTGCTAGTCTCTCTTAAAGTATGGTAATGAGGCTAATTAGGAGAGATGAGAGCCGAACTACATTTGTGAAGGCAATTATCCATATAGCTTTTGTGCCATGCTGTATCTTTATAAGATTCCTCTTCTCTAATTTTGTCATTTCTCAAACATCACAAGAATAATGAAAATGTCTAAAACAATATGAGCAACGTGGTCAGCAGGAAAGTATAAAATACTAATGAAATTCTTTGAACCTGATGTCTGTTTGCATTCTTCCTAAACAAAGATTTGGAGCATGGCTAAGATAGTATTTACAAGTGGTGGTGGTGTTTAGTTTACATAAGTGAAAATTAATTGCACTTTATTATATTGAATCTATATATCTTCTTTGGTATGTGAACAGTATTCGCTTGGTCCTTTTATGTTAGTCTTCATGGCAAGTCAGTAATTTAGTGTAATTGAAAGGAAAAGACATCAGAGGCTTACAAAGCAAGCATAAAATGTATTCTCTTTTATGTGATTTAGAAAGTTGAGACATTTTAGTTTCTATTTTCAAAGGTTTAACGCACTTTAACTTTGACAACAGTTATGAAAGTAAACTAATGAACTTAGATCTCTTCAGTGATTTCATAGTAGGTGACATTGAACATAAGTTTTGGCTGGTTTTTTGAAGTATTTAATCACAGAAGGTAACAGTTAAAATACTTGCATTTTCTAATCTGCTGAATTATTTTTGAATGGTATTGCTGACATTTTGTATGATATACATAAAATATGACATTCTAAAAACATCAAACTCTTTCTAAAATATAACTGACGTTCGTTCCTCCAAAAAGAACTAGGCTGATTTAAGTCAATTGGAATACCAACTGGATTTGATTGATAACTGTTTGTGCTCACATTTATACCTGGACATAATGCTTTATTGTTTTTAAGTCTATTATAACTTTTCTTTCTTATATCCTTCACTCAAAAGCTCATTAGCCTATAAGCTTCTAAAAGACATAAATACTTTTTTTATTTTTGTTTTGTAGGATTAAATAAAAAATCAAATTAAGTGACATATAGGAGGAAAATCTGTCTAAATTGCTTAACAGTGTTTTTACATGCGAAATTTCATTATTTTTAAGTATATTCAATAGCAAATTTGAGCAACTCCACTTTGTCTCATGTTTCAATCACATGACTACGCATCTTTGGAACGAGGTTAGGCCAAAGGTATAGTTAGTAGCTTTGATAAAGAACATGCAGCAGAACCCAGAAGGCCATACTACAGCTGAAGCTGAAAGACTAGCTGTGACTTTCAAACTTGAGCATGCCTGAGACTCACTATGGGAGACCCTGCTAAAAATACAGATTCCTGGAACTTATAACTATAGTCATTCTGATTCACTGGGTCTTGGGGTAGGGCAAAAGAAGCCATGTTTGTAAACAAGTACTCCTGGGTGATTCTGATGAGGGTAGCATATGGTTCACATTTTGAAAAACAGTGTTACAGACCAAGAAATTTGTCATCACAAATATCACTATATTAGAACAAGGCTAAGTAAGCATTGAAAGCTGCTAAGGAGACTCAACTTGAAACATAAAAAGACATCAGAATAGAGCAGAAGGGAAGTCTGAATTGGTGACTCCAGTTGAATGATGCCCAATGTATAAGTCAGTCTTTGTCAGAATAAGATTTTGTAATCCTCATAATTTTTCTGGGTTTATGATTGTTATCCATAAATTCTTTAGTTCTAACATTCGAGGATTCTAGAATAGCCATGAATAGAGCAAGAATTCATGGTAGGATTGAAATCAGGAACATGTGCCTATTGGGGATGGAAAAACAAGTGATCAGAAACCAGGCCAAGAGTGGGGAACTAAGAATTTTAGAGGAACAACAAGCAGGAAACTAAATTGATGCAAGACTCTTGCTCCTAACTGAAGCAGCCTTCTGCCCCAGGCCCAGGTCACTTTGGTGGTTGTTTTGAAACAGGAACCAATCTCAAAACAACTAGACAAGGTCCTGCAGGTGGAAGCAGGTAATTGGAAGCAGCTGGTGCAGGTGAAAAGTGTGAGATCAGAGGAAGCAACTGTTTTTTTTTTGGTCTGATAGGAAAGAAAATATTTTTTTGATGGTGAAAGCAAAAAGTAATAAATATATAGAAGTATATATATACCACACATTCCTTTTTATGTAGATGTTTCAAAAAGCTTAAAAACACTTATTTGATGATTTTAAATGTTTCTGCTAGAAACATCCTTACATTTTGCATGAATCTACAAAGAAACACTTTACGAAGTCAAAACAAACAGCAGCCCATATACCCGTACCTGCCTTATCATGAAATCAAAATGTGTGCAAACCAAAATGGTGCATATCACAGTCCTTTTATCCAATCTCAGACTTTAAAACTGATTAGTGTTTGAAAAGGGGAAAAAGAGTTCTACAGGAAAGAGTTTAATTTACTTACTGAAAAAAAAAACTTCAAAACAAATATATTCATCATATATTTAACGATACTTTTATAAATGTGTCCTGCAGAAATTTTGGCTCTTTCCATTTTATATTAAAACCCTTATGCGTTGATATTTGTAGGTAAGTTTTTATGTTTGTTGTAACAGTACAGCAATAAGGTGTTAGTAATTTTTCTTTGCTTACTCTATCTCACCTTCCACAATTTTAGGGGTCTTATTAAAGCAATGTCTTGAAAAAAAATGTCTTTAAGTTAGTATGCCTCCTTTCTTTAAATTTATGTATCAAGTCATTTGATACATAGTGAACAAAGTTTTGTTAGACAATTAAAAGTCATAGTTTTCTGCCTCTCAGAATTCACAGTCTCGTACAGTAACAAACACTTGTTTTTCCTCATTGACTCTTTTGTTTCCTCAAGTGAAAGAGGAATTTGGGTATAATTTAGTTTCAACATCTCTGGACCAATTTAAAAAGGAATGTAACTCAAGATGTATGTTAAGAATAGTGAGATTAACAGAACTCACTGCAGAAAATGATAAGCAGGAAGAAAGCATAAAATGTTTAGCTGATGAAGTAGGCTTGGAAAGCATAGTAGACATAAAGCAAGTTACCTGAAGCTTCTTAAGAAGCAGCCCTGAAAACCCAATTTTAGCATCTAGTTTCATGAAATGTGGAATCTTGAGCTGAGCTCTGAAGGTTACACAAGTTTCTGACAGTTGGGAGGAGAGGAAGAACAATGTATGAAGTGCACTGAGCTGGGAGTGTATGAGGTCTGTTTGAGGGAACTTAGAATAAACTAGTTTGACTGGGAGGGTTCAGAGAAGGGTGATGGGTAATTGAGGAATCTAGGTTATGAAGAGCCTTATGAATGTGGCACAAAGGATTTTGGAATTATCCACTGGATTGTGAAAAGATGAAAGTTATAAACGAAGAAGTGATATAATTAAGATTGTCTTCAGAAATTTAACCTAGAAATGGTATCATTGGTGGATTGGAAAACAAAGACACAAGTGCAGGGAGCTATCCCTCGTAGAAGGAAAATATCAATATTAAAAATAATCTACAAGACTTGGTGACTAACTGGATATGGTGGAGGAAGTTGGTGCCCATTTCAAGACAGTGGAGTTACACTGAATAATAAAAAGGGGAAGAAATCATCTTTGTTGGAAAATATCATTTTTTAAAAAAACAAGTGTTGAGTTTTGAGATGATGAAACACCATTCATTTTATTAATTGAGCATTGATGATTTGAGAGATGTATTGGGAAATGACCCTCCTCCCCCAAAAAAAGGGTACTCTCTAGAAGCTCATAGGTTGGTGGAAGATATAGCCATGTTCACAAACACTGTAGAAAAAGGTATACTGTGAAAATGTTAGAACTACCAATAAAATGAAATTAACAAATTGAAGACAGATAGAGATATCTTAGAAGAGGAGCTAAAAGAACAAGTTTGGCCTCGATCTAAAAAGATGGATAGGAAGAATTTAAATCAGTTGGATTCACTCTTCATTTATTTGTGCATTTAACAAAAATGAACTGAGCACCTGTTCTATTGTATGTACTATGTTGGACACCAGACATGATAGTAAGAAATCACATTCCCTATCAGAGAATATAAAAACTAGAAAGTACAGAGTATATGTAGATGGCATGTGATTCCTTGTGGATGGATCAAAGGGGTAAGGACGGGGGACCTTAGTGGAAGATAAGATGCTAATAACAAACTACACCAAATAGGGAAGAAATGAGAACCCTAGGTTGTTTTTCTCTAAATAATGTGGATCTTTAAATGTTTGAGGAAAGGGGAGATCTTTATTTTAGATCTATATTGAAGTCACTGTAAATGTATGTGTTTAGAGAGGTAACAAAATACCTAAGTTGAAGTATTTGTTTACAGATATAATAAACACAGAGATACATTTTATATGCCCATCCAGATGATGTTGTCAGCCAGTCACAGGAGGTGTTGGATTGCTGAGTTTGAGTTTGAGGAAAGGATGGATGTCTGAAATGGAACTATCATAACCAGTATTTATTGACTATTTAATGTTATCCAATCGCTGAGTTAACTCCTTTAGTCCTCACCCCAACCTGCCAGGTGGGTGTCATTATTACATCCTTATACAGATGAGGAAATTACATTGAAGAGAGTCTAAGCAACCTGCCTAAGGTCACACAGCTAGTTAGTGTCATAAGCAGGATTTGACCCCAGGCCAGCAGGTTCCACTACCTCCAGATTACCAAGGCAGTACAGACAGAAAGGCCTAGGATAATTAATATCAAAGGACTTGAAGGTTATTGTAGCAAAATTAAATGCTGATGATAGCCAAGCAGGTTGTGCAAATGTCAAGGCTGGGGAGTTTGTGGAGTGAGGCAGCCACAGCCACCTCAGCTACGTCTTGCTATGTGAGAAAATGAACCTAGTAATATGAAATGTTATAACTGTCAATAAAACCTAGAAAAGTCTAGATTATTATGTCAAATCGCTCATTGTTTTTCTTTTTATGAGGCAGAGTCTTGCTTTGTCGTCCACGCTGGAATGCAGTGGCACAGTCAGCTCACTGCAGCCTTTGCCACTAAGGTTCAAGTAATACTCCTGCGTCAGCCTCCCGAGTAGCTGGGACTACAGGCATGCACCACCACACCCGGTTAATTTTTCTTTTTGTATTTTTAGTAGAGATGGGGTTTCACTATGTTGGTGAGGCCAGTCTTGAACTCCTGACTTCAAATGATCCGCCCACCTCGGCACCCTAAATTGCTGAGATTACAGGCATGAGCAGTGTACCCAGCCAAATCACCCAGTTTTTGGATGCTGATAATTAAGTTCTCCTTTTGTACTATGTGTGTAATCCCTTCCTTCCCCCAAACACACACACACACACACACACACACACGCACATACACATGGACGCTTGCTACCCAGATATGGTCCTAAGTCACCAAGAAGATAATTCTGATTTACAAGAAGAAAACATGTATACACATTATATATATATTAGTGCAGCCCCCTAATTCTTGCCATAGACAGAATTAGAGAATTTTCCAATGTAGTATCTACCTCACTACAGTTTCAAATTTTAGGTGACACTTCATGCTTACTTTTCTTCCATGTTTCTGCTTGCAAAAACAGAAAATTAGATGTATTTTTTCCTTCAGAAAATCAATGGGTAAAAGTGTTTGTTGTGGCCCACACTGTGTCATGTACTTGGAGGAGTTGGCTGCTTCTGTAATACCAGTGAATCTAAATACGACATTTGAAGTCCATTCTCCAAGTACTCCTAAATATCTACATGCACTGGATCATGTAGACTAAATAATGAACTTCACTACAATTATTTTTACTCAGTTTTACCCAGAAAAGCTAAAATATCAGTGATCCTACATTCTTAAGCTTTGTGAACCATGGTGAGAAACCTCAGTATTTGTGAAGAAGTTTTGTAATAATAAAAAACTATAAAGTTGTGCTAGTGCTTCAAAGGGAATAACATCAAAAACTTGTGGAGAAAAGCCACAGGCTACCATCCCACCTCAAACACACACACACACACACACACACACACACACACACACACACACACACTCTCTCTCTCTCTCTCTCTCTCTCAATTGGGAGACCTATCTTGGTAGAATAAAGCCTGGTTGACCAAAAAAGAGGGATAATGAGGCCATTTTTCATTATTTTCCCAGTGGATTTTAAAATAGTTACCTCATAAAGTAAATAGCTTAAGTTTCCACATTACTTTTTGCCTTTAATCTGTGCCTGCGATGCAAGTGAATGACTGGAGATTTTTATACTCCCAAAAGTTTATATAGAGGCAAATATATTACAAAATGAACACCGAAAATAAGCATAATTTCTTACTAAAACAGCATCTAACAGAATCTATGGTTGAAGGCAGGGAGATTGTTTATGAAAAGGAATCTACAAATAGATTTAATTTTACACCCACTGTTCAGGTATATGCTACTCTTCCTGATCTTGTCTTCTGTAAATTAAGCTTAAATGGAAAACTTTCAGAACTGAACTGAGCCTGGCCAAGTATAGAAATATGTATTTCATATGTGAGCCCCTCTAAGGAAAGGTTGCACCAAAACTATTTTTGATATGAGTAGTATAAGGTATTAAGAACAGCCATAAGTTTTATAAAATTAAAAACCCATGCACTAAAATTAGAAATAGTTTATTATCCTTGTTTAAAAGGCAACTGAATTAACCTAGCTATCTGGCTAATAAACATAAATAGTCCACCTTAGCAAAACTCTAATTACAGCCTCTGAACCTCTCAGTAAGTTTACAGCTTTAAACATCTGAGTGATTCTGCCTTTTGAAAGCCATGTGAAGCTAGAAAGGCGGGCTAATTAAAACAAATCTTGGATAAACCACTTCATGGAGATAGAAGTTTGATGGTTGGATATATCAAAAATTGTTACCAGATGTTGTTCAGAGGCCTTAACAGTTTAAAGATCATGAGGTTTTTTTTTTTTTAACAAAGAAAAAATATTCTAATTGAAGTTGTCAGCAGGAGTGAGACTAATATGCCTGTATTTGATTAAATAATAGTTTATTTAACATTCAGTGTGGCCCAAAATTGGCCAAGACAAAAGTCAGAAAACATTTTAGCCAGAAGACTTAAAAAGAAAAACGTAACAAAATGACAGTACTATCTAGGTAACTTTCAGGCACTGTGGTTTGATAATGTCAGTTTTTATCCTGCTTCCCATTCTTCATATGTCTTATTGCATGTACTCCGCAAATGCCTTGGAGTCTTTATTCTCTAATGTATTTTGTATTTTATAAAAAGAAAGGAGAGCAACACAAACTTATTATAAGACTTATTGCTGAAACCTTAGTGAGGAAAAACACCAGGACATTTTCCATTATAGAAATGTAAACATCTATATTTTTAGGAGTTAGGTATTTTACGGAGGCTGCTGTCTTTTCACTGGGATCTGAGGATTTTACCTGTATAAAAAAGAAGAATGCAAGACTCACATGGTCCTGTTACGACTTACAGGCACCTTTTCCTGATTACATGATGGGAGCACATAACTACTTCCTTCCCATTCAGTGTACAGCTGCGTGCTGCTCTCAGATGAAATGCAAGAATTCCTTTTGAAGAACACGAAGGCTTGTCTCAGCCAGTCAGCCTTCCTATTGGGGTGAGCCTCTCTCTCCTTACATTTTCTGCTTTTCAGGCACGCACCTAGCTGTTAAGTTACAAATGTGGCAATATCTTGGTTCTTCCAGAATAAGTTTTTCAGACTTTTCTTTGACTTGGTGTACATAAAAATTTAACAGATCACCCACATCGATGACTAGGAAATAAATGCATTTTAAAAAATGAATTTTCGACATTGTGACCAATTCCCAAGCTAGCGTTTGCTTTTCCACAGTACACAGAGCTCCGGATTTTTAAAGTAAATTGCAGCATACTCTGTGGCAATTATGAGAGGACAACTGCACTAGAGGGTCATTAATCATTGAAGCATTCAAATAAAACTAAATGTTTCTTTTTAGATCTAAAGTGCAGCCCATAACACAATTGAAATAACGTTAATAGGAGAAGGGAATGAAAAGACAGAAAACAGCTGTTGCTCTTTCTGCAATGTGCCATGGGCTCTAATCAGGGAGTGAGACACTGTATACAGTAAGGGAGAGGATTATTGTTGATTCAATTCCTTTTCTACCATCCTGAGCTTTCTCAGTTTAAAGGAAGTTAGGGTGATGTTCTTGCATGTCATAACACTGCATTTCTGGATATTCAGCAGAAGGGACAAACGGCTGGAAGGTTTAGTTTTACAGCTGTTACAGAACAGTATTTAAAAGTTGCTTGTTAGCTGCAAAGTGCTAATAATAACGTAAACAGGGTACAAAATGTCCCCTGTGGCTAATGAGGAAAAACTGTGCTCTTTAAATATAACTTTTTCACTATTAAAATAAATTTTAGTTTTACCAGTGATTCACTTTAAAAATAAACTTTGTAAAAGCCTGAAGAACATTACATAGTTAACCACATTTGTCCTAAAGGGTAGTATGGAAAATAACTTACAGGCCAGTTGAAAAACTAATGATTCTGTAATGGCTTTGCTGTGTTTGTCTTTGCCATGTCAACTAGCTCAGTGTCTGGCCATGTAATCATTTAAATCCCTTGACTTTGTAACATGATTTTTACTTTCATGTCCATTTCACAAGTTCTAATTGTTATCTTTATAGCATCACTGTATATGGCAGTGCAGAGATCATACTGCCCCTTTTCTAAAGCAGGTATAATGAAAGAAGGAATCAATTAACTTGTTCTTGTCAATAAATAGTCCCAGGTATGACCACACTAGAGTGTGGGTCTCAAAACTCCCAGCCCTGTGCACTTCTCACTGTGCTGTGCCATGAAATGAAAATCACTATCCTGTAAGAATTACTGCCTCTGCCCCATGTCCTAGGGATAGAACAGGTGAGTAGCCTCCATGCTGACTTACAGAAAAATGCATGACTGAAGTCAGCAAGGTCCTCGTCATCTGTGCTCCTCACATGCTTTATTTTTGAAGCCTAGCAAAAGGAATAAATCTAATGCTTGCTTTACTGTGAATTTACAATTTTCCTTAGAATTTCAGTGTATGATGACTGGAAGGTGGGCAGTCTGTAAATGATAAATTGAGAAAGAATGAAATAACGCAGAAAAGGGGAATGGAAGAAGGAAGGGAGAGAGAGAAGGAAGGCAGGAGGGGCAGGGAGAGGGAGGGAGGGAGGCAGAAAATGTGACTCTCAAAGCCAGTGAGGTTACTCTAGCCCATCTGGAGAAAGATCTAAATCCTAGAGCTGAAAAGGACATCAGAGATCATTTGTTATTTATATTCTCTGATTCCCACCTCCCTGTATGTAAATGTATAAAGTAAGAAGGAGGAAACTAGGTTACTGAATACACCCATGTGAGTGACAGGGTTGAAGGCATTCTATGTGCATCATGTTCATAACCTTTCATCAACTTGCTCTTCTTTTATTTTCCCCTAGAGCAGAACCTAGAAAATGACTTTATTAGAGCACCTATCAAGTCTTTGGTTATGTGGCTTCCCTGATCATTGCTGAACAACTTGAGACCTTGGGTCATGTTTTTTACCATTAAGTGTCTAGTTATGCCTTTTACAGGTAGAGCATCCAACATGGTGCTGGGCACAGGGCAGATACTCAATGAATGGTATTTGAAATGAATGAATGAATAAATGAATGTATTACAGATAGATATCACAGGATTGTATCATTTAGTGTGCCATGGCCTTGGTGCTTATGCAGTCCTGTGCCTATAAAACTACATAGTACTAAGTTTGTATGCATTAGGGAGTGAGTGAACCTTGCCGTTTCCTATTTTTTTTTTTAAATTTGACTCTTGTGCATATTTGATGATATTGACGTGCTTTCATTTAGATGTAGAAAAAATGCCATGTTTTGGTATTTTAGCCTTAATAACCTCATAAAACACATTTGAAATTCACTGCTAGATTATAAGATGCCTTTGGCTCATAGAGGAGAGTGAAACTCATGGCTTTTCTTTTCTGGAGAAAGAAAATAGAAAGTAGTTTCATGTTCTTCATGACTCTGACCTGTATACCAGAAAAAACAAAACAGGAGTATACCAACTCCTTCAGGATGTGAAGACAGCAAAAGTTGAAATTAGTAGTAAATTTAATATTTATAATAATATGAGATAGGGCTAGACATAGTACTGGAAAGAAGACATTCTCCCCTTCTTCCAATCCTATTTAGGTACTCCATATAAAAGATTGCAAACTTCCTTCTTGTTCACGTAGACATTCAGCCTTTCTGGAAGATAAAGATGAGACTTTTGTCAATTACTTACTTTTTGACATATGACCAATGGGAGCAATTATTAGCCCATTAAATACTTTTTGATATTTGACCCAGGATAGTAAATAAATGCATTCAGAAGAGAATCTGATGCTACCTTTGTCATCATTGTGACAACTGAAAAGCTCTAGTGGCCTTTCAAGTACAGATAAACTTTCAGGAGAATTCTCATGTGAGCTGGCCACAAGAGCTTTTATTGTGAACCTTCCAACGTATCCTGTATGTTCATTGTGAACTAAGGAAATGGCATTGATGGCGTCTCAATAGTGGACCATGGCACCTGTCATAGGGGTATCCCCACTTTTTGTGCCCATAAAGGTTTGCCAAGTTCTTCTAAACAGACTCTCCAGCAGTATAGTGACCATTATGCCACTTCCTCGTGGTGTGGCTTTTGGAAAAAAATAAAAGAGAATGTCATGGATCCATTTTGTGAAAACAGTTACATGAGAAGTGTAGATAATGATGGACTCTTTCAAGGATTATTCAAACCAAAGTAAATACTAGATGGCACAGATGGACTACTCAAATGTGATCAGCAGTAGTATCAGATGCCCTGCTTATAAAAGACTCCTCTTTTGGACAGATAACATATAGAAGATTGAAAAAATATGTATACATTTGTGTCTATGAAATGTATTGATTTTATTATTTTTTTGTTTTTTACTGCTTCACTTCTGGTACCATTCCTTTATTTTCTCTTAAGAACCGATACCCCTTCATTTTTATTTCATCTAGTTCAAATAAAGCTGATTTTGCCCTAGATTCAGAGCCAAATTGTGTGCCTTACATCCTTGTTACTCAAACTGGGAGCTTACTAGAAATGCCATACCTCAGATCCTATTCCAGACCTATTAAATAAAATCTGCATTTTGACAAATCCCAGGATAATTTGTAACACAGATAGGGTTTGAGAAACTTAGCCAAGTGCAGTGGTACACACCATCGTCCAGCTACTTGGGAAGCTGAGGCAGGAGGATCTTTTGGGAGCAGAAGTTCAAGGCTAGCCTGGGCAGCATGACAAGACTCCTGTCTCTAAAATAATAACAATAGTAAGTTTTAGAAACTGCTATACACCAGAGCCAATGTGGGAATTCTATTCACCTGGCCATGGTGGGACAGGGACAAGACCCAAGTTTTCCCAACAAACCAATGAGAACATTGGTTTGACCTCTCAAAAAAGTGCACTTAATATTTTCCATCTGACTTGTTCAGAAGAGCATAAGACACTAGATATGTGGCCATTTTACCATTCAGTCCTGTCTGAGAGAGACTGGGGTCTGTGTAGAGGAAGCATATTCTAGAGGAAGAAAAATGGTACTCTCAGGGTGTCACTTGAATACTGGCCAACATATGCCTAACGTCAGAGTTTTTCCCAGATTTCCAGTTGCATGAGTCAGAAAATTTCCTTGATATTCATACAATTTGAATGTATTTTCTGCCACAAACAACTGAAGAAAACTAAAAGATACAGTTAGGAGTAATGGTTAAAGGCTTAAGTCTCACCACTTGCCTGGGCTCCTTAGCTGTGTGTGTGTGTGTGTGTGTGTGTGTGTGTGTGTGTGCATGTGTGTGTGTGTCTCATTTCTCCTCTGTTGTAGCATTTAGAAGTATAAGAATTGTAAAAATTCTAGGATTAAGATATGTCTGCTTTCTTGCATCGTTCTCTTAATTGCTTCGTGTATATTTACCTTACTTCCCTTCAAAATTATAAACATTTCAAAGGCACTGGACTTTTCTTACATGAGGCGATAATTTAAAGTAATAAGACGTTTATAAATAAACATACCAGAACTTATACCAAGTGAGTGTAGACTTTCAAAACCACCACCTGAGGAAGCTGCTAATTTATTCTGGTTTTGCTGACTTTGGAAAGAACATTGTAATAACTCTCTAGAATAATGATTAGCACTAGTTTCTTTTTTGTTTGTTTTGTGTTTTGAGACAGAGTTTCACTCTTCTTGCCCAGGCTGGAGTGCAATGGTGCGATCTCAGCTCACTGCAACCTCTGCCTCCCCGGTTCAAGTGATTCTCCTGCCTCAGGCTCCCAAGAAGCTGGGAATACAGGCATGTGCCACCACACCCAGCTAATTTCGTATTTTTAGTAGAGACAGGGTTTCTCCATGTTGGTCAGGCTGGTCTTGAACTAGTTTCTAAGCCATGAGATCACACCATTGCTTTGTTAGTTACTCTGATTTTTACTTAAAGTGACACTGCAGGAGATCATATTGAACCCAGTTAGTTCACTTCAATTGCTATAAACTAGTCCACCCTCAGTCCCCTATGCATCCTGTAGGCCTCGAGTACCCCATCTCTTCCCTGAGGACCTTGTGGGAACTGCTGCCATCCAGCAGTAAAGGGATAGCATGTGCCTAATGGAGAGTATTTAGAATTCTCTTCCTACATTGCAGCCAGCACTGGTTCTGATTTTGATCAGTCTGTGCCCATGCCATATTGAGAGTTATATATTTCAATATCATACTTGGGTTCTACCAAGGTTGTTCTGCCATCTTATTCATCAACATTGCTCTAATTAAGTTTGCCTCTTTCCTGAAATCAGATTGACATCCAGGAAAGTAGATCTTCTATTACTGTGAGAACTTCAGTAGCTAGCTAGCTAGATAAGTCAATAAATTGATTGATGGAGAATATAATAAATATTCTGAATATAAACCACTGAGAAGCTTTAGAAGTAGAAATATAAGTATAAACTCAGAGGCTTTGTCATCTTTGTTTAATATAAACTAATTAGTTAGTGCTTGTGTTAAAAGGTGTCAATAGATCAGTAATTTGTAATAAATAAGAAAATAAGAGTGTGTTTCTTGTGTTCTTTGATGTGTTATATAGTGATGAAAGGTTTTGGATTTTGTGGGAAGCAGACTCTTTTCCTAAAAGAGAAGAGGAGGCAGAGTGTAGAAGGTAGTAAATTCCTAAAGGATAAAACTCTTCCTTATTGATTAAATATGAGGCATTTGTGTTATAAGTTTCTTACTTTCCTGTCTGCTCCCTCTACAAGCCAAGAAAATTTCAACAGGTTATAAGCATTCAAAGAAATAAAGGGGCAGAGAATACTGTGCATTTGTTGCTATGGAAAATCCAAATCAACTTAGAAGGCAGCTAAAAGAAACCAATGTTTATGGCTAGAGCCAACATGCATTTTTACTGTAATTCCAAGGGCAAATTACACTAATATTGCCAAGTTAAAAATTACTATTTCTCTAATAAAAGAAGGAATTCCAATAATTTAAGCCAAGAACTCAAAAACATATTTTCTGAATATTGATTTTAATCAATTTTATGAACCTTAAGTGATAAAGGTAACTTTATGCAAAATGTAGGGATATTGCTGTTGTTACAGTCATTTGATGTAAATGATTTTGTTAGAATATTAAAATATAGCTAATGCTCGACTTAACGACCACGATTGGTTCCGACTGACCCGTCGTAACACGATTTGGTCATAAGTTGAGTAGGTTATATGCACGCGGAGATGGTAGTGCTGCCAGAAGCTGGTCCACACTGTCGTACTCCCAGCTGGGCAACGTTTGCACTGCCAGACGCGGAGCAGTTGTGGCTAGCGATTGTGGTCATAAAGTCTAATGGTCGTAAGTTGCATAGGTCGTAAGTCAATCAATACCTGTAAAACCTCTTCACTAATATTCAGGAATTATATTAAATATTGCATAGCAAAATAAAGTTAATAGCATGGATCAACTTCCAGAAGTCTCTCTGTTTTAAATGAATATTGTTTTCAGAATGTATTTGTTTTGAAATATAATTTTCAGATCTATAAATATAAGGCCAAGTATTTTAATAATTGTTATTATATCTCAGACTACCAATAGATGTTACATTCTACATAAAAGATTTGTCTAATTTTTTGTATTAAGTCAAACCATTTGTAATCACCTGTTTAAAATACATGTTTATGTATATACATACCCACAAAGGTGAGTCTGAATATATGTTCCCTGGCTTAATTATCATGCTGCATATGAACATTTTCAATGCTCATTTATTAACAGCCATAGAAAGCTTAGTGTGGGCCGGGCGCGGTGGCTCAAGCCTGTAATCCCAGCACTTTGGGAGGCCGAGGCGAGTGGATCACGAGGTCAAGAGATCGAGACCATCCTGGTCAACATGGTGAAACCCCGTCTCTACTAAAAATACAAAACATTAGCTGGGCATGGTGGTGCGTGCCTGTAATCCCAGCTACTCAGGAGGCTGAGGCAGGAGAATTGCCTGAACCCAGGAGGCGAAGGTTGCGATGAGCCGAGATCGCGCCATTGCACTCCAGCCTGGGTAACATGAGTGAAACTCCGTCTCAAAAAAAAAAAAAAAAGAAAGCTTAGTGTGATACAAATATCATTTTTAAATAATCTTAAATTTACCCAGGGTGAAAAGATTCTGACAGCAGGTGTCTTAAACAGATGCCCTGAGCAAAATAGACACTGCTTTCTTCTAAAGTTGAAAAGAAGAAAGGTAACAATTATCCCAGAGACACTGGAAATAAAGTTGTCTGATTTTTTCCCGGGCAAATGCCTCCACCTCTTGTAAAACGAACTGTATGTTTGGGATGTTGGAAGATGGTGGACCTATCAGAAGCAGTAATCAGATAAACAGAATTAATGCATTAAGAGTGTAATTGAAACTAACAATAGCTTTCATATGTACGTTTAGTACTGTGCTACAATTTATTACTTGTCTGAAGTGCTTTCTTGCATTATAAGTCAAGAAGCCTTGTGGAGCCAATGTAGAATAATAACATTTAAACATAACTACCTCTACAAGATTAAACTTGATATGGAATTGAGTAGGGGTAGAAATCATGACTTAAAACATTTGTTTTCTCCCTTCGTCCTTCATTTATAAAACAGTACTACTTTTATCATTAAGAGAATTCTGAATAAAACCAGAATTCAGATTAAATCAAACTAAATCTTATTTAGTTGCAGAACTAAATATTATTTATTTATCTAGAGATATTGTTAGGATATATTAAAATTCCCAATATGCCTGCAAGTTCTTGTGTTCTGTAAGAAACTTAGAGAAATTTTCCCTTGAAATTGACTGTCTTAATCCTGATTTAAATATATATTTTTCAAAAGTAAAAACCTGGAAAGGGACTTACTAACCAGACCAAACATTTTGGAGTTTCCAGTGGGCATAAAATGGCATCCACTCTGTGACTGGAAGTTTAAAAATCAGAATATTCAAATGTCTGATCCCCATTGCTTTCCCATTTTAGCAATCATACCTCTTTATGTTAACAAACTTTATGGTGATATTTTCAAATTATTTCTATATCATTTATTTAACTGTCCACAAATGTTTGTAATACTTGAGTGTCTTCTCTGAGTTTCAGAATGACTTGCTAAGATAGGAACTCACCTTATTTTTCCTTTTCTGATTCTTCCTTTCCTCCACTGTTACCACAGAATACACGTGTTAGTAAATTCAGTCTATTTTCATCATTAAAAAAAAAATCTCAAGTTCAAGAAAGAATAGCACAGCTGTTCACAATGTCATATCTTATAAAACAAATCTATTAGGAAGGTCAAATCCTGAAAGGGGTCAAGTTAATGAGGTAAGTGGAATAATTTGGTCGTTTTCTGAAATTTGTAAACTTACACACATAAAAATCCTGCACTACTTTGACTAATTAACTAAACCTCTGCTAATGATGATTTTCTACTTTTTTAAAAGTTATTGATTTTATATAGAAGGCACAGTTTTCTGTATCTAAATTTTTTTAATGTGAATTGAGCTCAATGTTAGTTTGATATTAATCAGTCCATTCTGTTTATTTTTGAATTACTGCCTCCATTTGGAATTCATTTAAAAAATAAATGTTTAAAAATATAAATAAAAATTACATACATCTATATTAACAAACACATTTAACGTATGTGTGTATATGTACACAGGTTATTTAAATAAAATTGTAGACTTTTAAATAAAATCATAGATCAAATAAATAATATACATTGGTGGACAGGATGACCTAAGTCAGATCTAGCCACTTAACATTTCCTTCAGAGAGTGTAAACATTTTGGAGCATGTAGTATCTGCCTATGTTTAAAATTATGTATAAAGTAAATTTTCATTAAACGCTACCTGCTTGTTCCTTAAGTTTCATTAACTTAATGATTCTGCCATTATATTTTAATATATATTTTAGTAATAAAATATGTATCTTTTAAGTCAGTTATAGCTGCAGTTATAGCAGAAGTATGACTTCCATTTTTTCAAGTTTATGTTTTAAAAGATAAGACCATTAAACCCTGAATTTTTAAAATATGTTAAACTAGAGGACCTTGAAGCCACTTTTTTTCCAAAGGTAATGAATAATATGTATATGCATATGCATATACATATTATAAATGTATGTTTATGTGTGCGTATTTAACTATATATGCATATATATAGTTATAAAATTGCCAGTGTTAGATTCCAAATGGAATAAAATTTATGGATATAAATGTGCAGCTATCACCTAGAATTTATTCAAAATTAGCAAGGTTTCTATGTCTGGGTCTGTATAAACCCAAGTGAGTCAACTTTATTTATCGAGGAATCAAATGTCTATTTTTGCATTTTGTATATGTAAGATATCTGGCTACACTATAGGAAAGAAGAAAACTACCTGCAGCTCGAAATGCGTAATAGAACATGCATGAGGGGATGTGATCTACAAAGCATTTCTTTGTGTTCTAGAAAGTTTCAAAGGACCCAGATTCCTTCCCCAAATTTCAACTTAGCTTTTGTGTGAGAAGTATCTTTAAAATGGAGGAAGTCACCACCAAACAGAGTTATGTAATGTAATTCTTAAATGTCTTTAGGAATGCAGTCAAAAAGAGAGAATAGGAAAAAGAGGAGAGATATATTCATATATTTTTAAATGGGCAATTGATGTAATAAACTTTTAAAAAGACAGTTTCTTATATAAGGGAGTTTTAGAATCACCATTCATACATTTGTTCATGTTGTAAAAATAAATATGAGGCCCTTTGTAGAAGTATTGTCTATATGCACAATAACATACACATCGACTTATATACTTGTATATAAATGCCAAAGTATGTTCAGTTTTCAATGTCTTCCAAAATCTAATATCTGTTGAATTATTCAATCTCTTCTAAAATTAAGAGAGAAAGGAGAAATTTAATCATCTCTGAATATCTCATATATATCAAGCATGGCATTCCATAGTCTCACATACATAATTATGTTTGTTAATTGAGTATGTATGTGAATTGAGAGAACTCTAACATATAATAAAAATAAATTGGCAATAAAAATTAATTGTAAGTTATCAATGTCTTATTTTCCTCCTATTAAAGTAAATAATTATTAGGAGTACATTTACAGTACTCTCCTAGGTATTCTATTCATTCTTTTTCAGTTTTTTAAATATGAAATTAACATATAACCAATTATATTTATTCTCAATTATGTAAGAAACTCATGGAATTTCTTAACAACATTGTTGGTGTTTTAGTGACACATAAAATATATTGCTTTAATGAAAATAAAAGCAACTGGTGACATCTCACTACATGGTAGTGCTGAAAATGTTTCCATTTATTCATTTATGTGAGTATATGTATGTATATATATGTTTGTATTTACATATATATACATATACCAACATATGCCATTTCTACAAATTTTGCAAATTGCTCAGAAACCCAAACAGGGACTGTTCCTTTTCTCTCCTCTCCTAGAATATGTAGTCTAAACATGACCCAGAATTTATTAATTTTCTTTGCATTTCACAAAAGTGAAACTGTTTTCAATCTAAGTTCTAGTTTCTGTAACAATGGTTGCCCTTTATATTTCATCAATAAAGGTATGCTTAAAGCATTATCCTTAAATCACAGAATGCTTGTATGTGTACACACACACACACACACACACACACACACGTATTTTAAAAGACTAGCGTTTATCCAAAGTGGCAGTAGCATCTTTTCTGTTAGAGGTCAATTCAATTAAGCTATCACTAATTAAATGCTATATATATTCAATGCACTGATGATATAAAGATTAAAGGAAAAAGTGGGTCCTTCTTCAAGAGCCTCCATTCCCTGTGTGACTTGCACAATCCAGCAGTCTGTCTCCTATATCTATGCTGAGAAAGTAGAACCATTTTGTGATTTAAGACAATTCAATATATGAAAGCCAAGGCAAAACTGACATTCTAATGCTCCAAAAGTTCAGTTTGTACATTGTCACAAAGTTCCTCTTATGATGAAGAGTAGTTTTGATACATTGGGGGTAAATTTGTAAATGTGAAATAGCAAAGGGGAAGTCACAGCTAAGCATTTTTGTTTTCTTTTCATTTTTTATGTGTTTTAAATTTCAGCTACACTATGAATCCTTTTTCAAAATATTTTCGTGAGCTTCATATTTTTTCTTTTAAAAAATCTATATTACTTCACAATAGGGAGAAATGACGTTTCTTTAACACAAATCACTTAAAAAATTAATTGTGGGTAATTTCTTGCTATAATTTATTTACATCTTTTGCTGAGATCATGTGACCAATTCAGTGTGTTCATCAAGAGGAAAAAGAATACCAACAGAAAAGAATATAAACATGAGTCAGGGGAAAATAAAGTTGTTGAAAAGTTACAGTGTTATATTTTCAGAGCCCTTTTCATGAAATAAAATCTCACTCACCAGGAGTTTTGTGTCTCAAGTTGGGCTGCCAGCTCTCAGTTTTGGTTTCCTGATACTCTGCTTGATGTACAAAATGTCAAAGTGAGAAACAGCTTTAACTGTTCCTTTTGGTACGGATGACTGAGGGGCAGTCTCCAGAATGCTTGATGCGATGAGGTAGTTCTTACTTTGGTATGCGATATAGTGTGATTAATAAACTCCAGATCACAGAGAGAGCGGGGTGCAAGTAAGGCTAATATGAGTGCAGTTTCCTACCCAAGACGATATATTACCTTGAGCTAATCTGGTGGTACTGAAGAGGGAATATATACATGTATATAATAAAGACAATCACTGCTTTCTTCTTGAGCAGCTGCAGCCAGTCTCACTAATGGACGTGGAAAAGCAAAAACTGGCAGCATAAGGTATGTGTTCGTTTTTACAGATGGTACTGCAGACAAGTTGGTAATTGAAAAGGAAGTCGTGTACGTGAGCTATTTGACGGGGCAGGGAGTAGGGACAGCCTATTACAGGACTTTCCTGTGTAATTGGGTGAGTTATTGAAGGAGTAGTTTTCCCGTGAAAAATTTCAGTTATTACAAAATTACATCATTATTGTTAAGGAAATTCATAATTCCATGTAGTCTTCTAAAATTCACGTTATTAAAACTTTAGAAATCAGCTCAGTTTTCCCTGTCTGCACAAGTACCTCTATCATGAAATTATCTGCTTACATTCAGTTTCACCGATAGTGGATACAGAGCTCTTATTTAAAGACACATCTTTCATTTAAAGATATATCTTTCCTTTGAATAATGACATAGCAATAGGTGCTTATTTTAATCATTGCAAAGGTGTCTGTAAATACCTATAATTTTACTTGTCCTGAGGACATACAAAATTGAATAAGATGAGAGATTATATGTTTAACAATTTATAGATGCAAAAATAAATGAAAGTTGGGTTCATTTCCTTTAGATTCCCACTGCCCCACTCCCCATGTTTCTAAAAGTCAGAGAGAATGACGTGGTCCCAGAGTTATTCCCAAGATAGTCTGTGAAGTATTTAGTCCAAATTGCATATTTGGTATCAGGGTATCTTTGTAGACACATTTATAGTTTATTATTAACTCTTTTAACTGTTTTAAACCTCTGTATAGTTAACTCATGTATTCCCACACATTTTTGTTGTTTACATGGAATAAGTAATGGTTGCCATCTTTCTGCTGAGCAGATTAAAGGCTACATTTTAACATCTGACTTGTACTGAATCCTCAATTTGATAGCCTGTAAAAAATGTTCAGAGTTAGGAATATTTTTATCTTTACCATTCTATGATGAAATGTAAAAGTATAATACATATGAAAAGTATATAGTAAACATCATAGATAGATGAAGAAAGTAAAGTTTTATATATAATAGTGGGGGAGTTTTTAAGCAAACATTATTTAAAATATTTTTATATTATCTAATTCTTGAAGAATTTGGTAAAATAACCTCATCTTTCATAATTGGCAGTAATTTATCTTGAATTAAAATGATACCAAATATAACTAAAGGTTTCTGCCTTGGAACATACACATATATAAGAAATCTAGTAAACTACTACCTGAACATATGTGTTTACAGAGCATGTCAAAACCTAGCACCATTTTTTCCTGCACTGACTCTAGCCAAGTCTTCTGCAAAAGCAAACAGAGACTCTCATTCGCAGCTAACCTTCCATATAGCAGGCACTATGAGAGGCTAGGTCAGTGGTGTCACCAACTTCTGCTTTTAAGCAGCGGCCTGTTTCACATACGTTTTTTTAATTTTTTTGACACAGCAGTATGAAAACACATGTACTGCACCCATCCCCCTTCCCTAACACTGCCTTTCCATCAGCCAAGTGCTCTGTTCCTCTGGCTATGACTGTGTCTGTCGACCTCAAAACAGCTCGTTGCCATATCTGATCAAGGATGACTCATTTCTTTCTGGTATCTCAAAACTTGCGTAATTTCAATCAGCTGTTATTGGGTGGTTTGAAGAGGTAAGGGTTCTTTAAGGCCAGGATACAGTAAAATATTTTTGGTAAAAAAATTCCCCAATCTCCTCTTTAGTAATAAGGCCTGAAACATGGTTAACTGTGACTTTGAAGTGGGGTCAACCTGGGTTTGTATTATAGCCCTACTATTCAGCAACTGGAAATTGCTTCTAAGCCTCAGTTTTCTCATCTATAAAGTGAAGGGAATAATAATAAATAATAATAATGCTTGCCTGTTAGGATCATTTTGAGGATATCAGATAATAAGATTAGGTCTATTATCCTGCAAACATATGTGCAATGATGATTATTTAAAAAGGGACAAAAGTAGTCAAACAAGAGGATTCTATTAGATAATTGATTCAAAATGCTTTTCATTTAATTACTTTTCTATTTATCTATTTCAGAGACAGCGTCTTGCTGTGTTGCCTAGGCTGGAGCACAGTAGCATGATTATAACTGACTACAGTGCCCAACCCCTGGGCTCAAGCTGTCCTCCCACCTCAGCCTCCAGAGTAACTGGGACTATAGATGCATGCCACCACCACACAAAACTAATTTTTTTAAAACTTTTTGTAGAGACAGGTTCTTGCCGTGTTGCCTGGGTTGATCTCAAGCTTTTGGCCTCAAACGGTCCTCCAACCCTGGCCTCCCAAATCACTGGGATTACAGGCATGAGCTACCACACCTGGCCACAAATGCATTTCAGAATATGATCCTGTCTTATTGTCTCAACTTAGAGACCAGAATGCCTTTTTTGATGCTAGATAAGCCAGATAACTATTGTCAGTTTCATACTTCATCAAAAAAAGTAGAGTAATAGCACCTAGTAATTCACTGTAAATCTAAACTGGGATAGTATGTGTGAGGAATTCTTAACCTTTGGATCTGGATCCATGGTCACTCAAATCCACAGGAACTCTGCATACATTTTGTGAGGGACGTGCTTTTGAACATATTAAAGTTATTTGTAAAATATTTTACACTTTATTTCTTCTGAGGAGTGTCAGAAATTTCACCAAAAGATGTTATGATTCCCAAGAGTGTGAGGAACCACAGAGGAACCACTGAAGTGTATATAACTGACTTGAGGGTGGTAACACCTCATAAACCAGTTATTATGTTAGGTAATATGAAAAGAATTATTGATTATTATTTGTTTTTTTTCTGTTTCTTTCAAAATAGCCATTATATATTATAAATTATATATCATTACATAAGTTATAATATATATTATATATTATAAAGGCAGCCCTAGAGAGGTATAATACATGAAATCTTAGTAACTGTATTTCGCTCTCTAATTAAATGCCTAAAAGCTGAGACTTTTGGACTTCGGGACTTTCTAGAAAAGTCTTCATCACTGATACTTTTAATTTTAGAATGTGAACCTATCCCAGAATAAATATGCTTATCAAATATATAAATATGCAGTGAATTTGTTAAAAGAATCAATTCTTGTTATGTCAGGCTGAAGTTTAAGAGGTGCTAAAATTGTTTAACTGTGCCTCCAAAAGGCCTTTTAGTATGTATTTTTTTGCCTTCTAGTGTCAGATTTTGGCACTGGCATAGTAGAAAGTCCCTGTAGAGCTACTTTCCAACCATTGTTGTAGCTGAAGAAGGGTGAAAACAGATACATGATGGCAAAAATAGAAGCACTGAGAGACTTGAGTAGTTCTTTTGACAATAATGACTTTCACATGGAATGAAAAAAAGACAGTGCAGACATAAATTTTCAACCATATTTTTAGCTGTCTAAATGTGTACTTGCTGTAAAGGCAGAGCATTCTTACAGAAACAGCATGCTTAGAACTCCAAAAACCTGGGTTTTTCCAATTCTGATTCTATTATGTAATTTCATTATGACAGGGGATGTTTGCTTTTCTCCTTTACCAAATATGGGGTTAGTTAAAGAAGGGAGTTGGTGTCCCCAGACCTGTGTAATAGGTTTTATATCTGTGTGATAAATTTCTAGAATCCTGAGATGTAAAGAATCTGTATGAATAAAGAGTTGGATATACATGGGGAAATGGTGATTTTCTGCTATTTCACTCTGAGAATCACCAGTTACATCTCAGAAGAGATGGAGCTAATGTGTTTAGCACAGTAGCATTGCATGATATATTGGGCAGCTTCCGATGTGGTGACGTTGTCAGTTAGGTGAGTCTTAGGTGCATTCATATCTCAGTGCAAGGTATGATTACTAGAGTATGTATTGCCTCATGTCCTGGAACAAAAACTGTTCTATTTCTCTTAGCCAGAGATGTCAGTTTAGTTTACACTGGTCTCCATTATCATTGCTGATGTGTTGAGGAAGTGAATTTAATAAGCAGGGTAAACAGGTTTTGTTTCCAAGCTCTAAGGTGATTATAAGAGGGGTGCTTGGCTGAACCTGATAGAGTCCCTTCTGTTTTCTGGCAAGAAATCTGAGGGCAAAAAGGGCTGTTTTAAAGCAGGCATAGACATGCTGTACAGCCCATTTCAAGGGATTCTTCACAATTTTATTTAAAACAAAAGTTGGCTAGGATATTGGTAAACTATTGCTTTCTGTTGGCAGAATGCTTCCCCTACTCTTGTCCAATTGTTGGCCAGCCTGTACTCCTGGTAAGATTCTGGCTATTAATCTAAAGGTGTTTGTTACAAATTACCATCTATTTAGCTCCTGTATTCAGTATATTCCATAGGGTCTACTGGTGTATAGTCAATAGCTGGTTAATTGTATTTTGGAGCGGAAGAGGGCAGGAACACAGCCTTCGATGTCTCTTAGTGGTGAATGATAGAGAGAAGAATTAAAATAATATTCAACATTTATTGAATTATTGAATATCAATTATTGAATATCGACTACATATCTGATAGCCATGAACGCATTAACTCATGTCAACTCTACTGGTAGTTAATAGAACAATGTGATTGATAGAATGTTATTACTAATGAGAAAATAAGCAAGTATTAATTTGTCTCTGAAATGACAAAATCTATTACATATTTTTACAAAGGAGCACAGAAAGTAAGCCCTCTTATTAGGTAACTTTTAGCCTTTAAATGAGATTTATAAATGGGAAATACTTTGGTATCTTCAGAAAAATGTCTGTGTAATTCACATGATTTCAACTGTCAATGTTTATGAACAATTTCTGTTTGTGTTACTTTAACTCCATACTTAGTATGTTTTTAGCAGATTCCACTGGAAAATCTGCACGATTACAGACCATGTTTGTCTTATGCTGTGACCCTGGCTTATAGCACAGAGCCAGGCACATGGTGGGCACTCACTAATTACTCCCAGAACTTCATCAAATTAATTTACCACTGAAACTGTATTACTGTGAAATCATACCAGAAGTTTCTCTCATAAACATCTATGCATTTGCTAAAATGAACATTGCAAATAATTTTTGATATAATAAACACAGAAAATAAAGAATTAAAAATATTTGAGGTATATTCAGACTAACGTTACATAAATCAAATTT
>NW_016107383.1:1499445-1564537 GCF_001604975.1 Cebus imitator | reverse complement strand
TCTGCTTGATCAATTCAGCTATTAAAACTTGTGCATACTTCACAAAGTTCTCCTGTTGTGTTTTTCAGCTCCATTAATTCACTTATATTCCTCTCTAAATTGTGTATTTTTGTTAACATTTCATCAAACCTTTTTTCAAAGTTCTTAGTTTCTTTGCATTGGGTTAGAACAAGTTCTTTTAATTCACAGAAGTTTCTTATCATCCACCTTTTGAAGACTGCTTCTGTAAATGGAACATGCTCATTCTCCATCAGGCCTTGTTCCGTTGCTGATGAGGAACTGTGATCCCCTGTAGAGGGAGAGGCATTCTGATTTTGGGTATTCTCAGCCTTTTTAGGCTGTTTTCTTCCCTTTGTTATAAATTTATCCGTCTGTGATCTTTATAATTACCGTCTTTGTAATTGGGTTTCTGAGTGGACGTCCAACTTGTTGATTCCTGCTGCTAAAATCTGAGCAACCCACTGCGCCAGCCAAAACAGCGGCGTTATGATTGATGGTGCTTTTCTGACTCTGCACCAAGAACCACCGCACCAAGGCAGCGGCAAAACTGCCTCACCGGCCACAAGAGTCACGCTGGCGACCCGTGGGGCTCCTCCACTGGGAATCTCCTGGTGCGTGAGCAACAAAAATTGATCTGAAAGTGTGGCGTCCTTTCGTTCTCTGCGCTTTCACTGGGAGCTACAATCCTGAGCTGCTAGTGATCAGCCATCTTGGATCTCTCTCTTGGAGAGAGAGATAATTATTCAAGTCTATCACCTACACTGCTATTACGAAAATCAGTATTGTGGCTATAATGTTTGAAATATCAAAAGGGAACAAGTGCTCAAAACACATCCCCATTAGCACTGAAAAGCACTTGCCAGGCCAGTCACTGGCTTCAAAACTTGCAGTTAACTGCTGGTACCATTATTTATCCATTTTCACATAGGAAATTATCAGCCAGTGGAAATGGCCTGGAGACAACACAAATGAAGCCTAAATTTTACTAGTCAAAGCATTAAAAGAAAAGCAAACAATCATTTTCTTGAATTGTTGATTCCAGAGTTTTTTTTGTAGAAAGTTTTATTGAGCTGACTTATGTAGATTTGGGTTTTCAGGCAGTTCCCCTTCACTCTTGCCCTCCATTGAAACCACATAGACGTGGAAGGTGAACTTAGAGAAGTTCAGGACTGAGACTGCAACTACTCTTTGTGGCTTTACATGTGTGAGTCTTCCCTCAGTCTGGGAGGAGAGTAAGATTTGTGCTACATTTCCCCTCAGGAATGCCAGTTGGCGTTATCTGCTAGCCACTTACTCCTTTCCTTTTTCTCTCCTAGCACTGATCTTATCCGTATAACCCATAATTTTCCCCTTTCTCGCACAAGGCGATGGAGGTACAAATTATTATCTCTTAAGATAGCTTGTGGAAAAAGGAGAAATTTATTAATTAAACATACACAGACACACATAGAACCACCAGCAATTTGTGACTATAATGATATAGTTAAAAGAGAGCCTGAGCCTTGTTCTACCTTACCTAGTACCCCCAGCACCTAGCAAGTACCTGGGATCAGCTCCTTCTCAAAAATACATGTGGGGCTGGGTGTGGTGGCTCACGCCTGTCATCCAAGCACTTTGGGAGGCCGAGGCAGGTGGATCAAGAGTTGGATCCTGTGTATGTTTAAATAATAAATTTCTCCTTTTTCCACAAGCTATCTTAAGAGATAATAATTTGTACCTCCATCACCTTGTGCGGGAAAGGGGAAAATTATGGGTTATACGGATAAGATCAGTGCTGGGAGAGAAAAAGGAAAGGAGTAAGTGGCTAGCAGATAACACCAACTGGCATTCCTGAGGGGAAATGTAGCACAAATCTTACTCTCCTCCCAGACTGAGGGAAGATTCACATATGTAAATCATGGTGGCCGGTGCCTGTAATCCCGACTACTTAGGAGGCTGAGGCAGGAGAGTCACTTGAACCTGGGAGGCGGAAGTTGCAGTGAGCCAAGATCACGCCACTACCCTTCAGCCTAGGCAACAGAGCAGCACTCCTCAAAACAAAAAACAAAAAACAAAAAAAACCAAAAAACAAGAATAACAACAACAAAAATGTGGAATGTAGGAGTGGACAATGAATTTTTTTGATTGTGTTTCTACAACATCATCAGCCACCTCTGTCCAACTCCAGATTAATTTGTCAGCCTGAATGGAAGACATTTAAAAGGGATTTTTTAAAAAAAGAAACACTGCTTTTCTTCCTAAAATATTTTTTCTAAAAATAATGATAGAAATAGTAGCAGGCAGGCTTATTTTCTACTTTCTTAATGTTTAGCCTAACAGAGCACTGTCCTAGGTGCTTATTAGACTATTCAATGATGGTTAGGAAATAGGATTTCTGTCCTTAATAAGCTAATTGCAAAGGAGAGTGACAAAGTATTTTAAAACTGCCATGCAAGAGAAAGTATGAATGAAATAAGGTCATTAGTGCTTTTCTTTTTCTTTAAGTTAAATCCAAGCTTTGTCTTTGAAAATAGGGCAGGGGAGTCTTCGACCATGCATTCCTTTGGTAACAGGCCCCTGCCCTGTCCTTGATTGGGCTTAGGATGTTGATAACTTCAAAGGATATCCCTTACTGTGTTCTGCCAGGCTACATTGTACACAGTGTGACCAGGTCAGGGCTCACATCTGTATGGTGTTTTAGAAAGATGTGGTTCTGTAGTGACATAGCTCAGGACACTATCCACTTCTCCCACCTTCTCTGATGCTTCTAGAAATTTTAATTGCACTAAAAATAAGGCTCCACAAGGCTTACCAAAGTACTTAATTTGTTTAGATGGGAGGTAACTTAATGTGTGAAAAATTTCTCACCTGCCTCTCCACCCCCATGCAAGCATGCTCCTATTGAATTCTAGGTGTGAACACCTAGATATTTCACTCTGACTCAACTTTCCATTCTCATGTTTGATAAGATTAGTATGAAAGAAATACATTTAACAATACCAACCAAATGTTTTTAAGCATCTCTCAAATGTTCAATAACAAGATTCAAAGGCTGAAAAGAAAACTAACAAAATGTTTTTCTCATACAAAAGAAATCACAATTGAATCCTCTTGACAAATAGGATTTGAGCACTTACTACATCCCTGGCACTGTTTTAATTGCATCTATTAATCCACATAAGAATCGCAGTAGCTGTAAAGATCGGAGAACTTTAAGCATTGAAAGGTTAAGTGCCATTGCTTCTCGGCCTTTTGGCTAAGATCAAGCGTAGAAAGGTTAAGTGCCTTGCCCAGTGTTGTACCTGGCAAATGGCAGAGACAGGTTTTGAATACAAGTGTTCTGCCACCTAAATCTGATTATTAACCTCCATGCTCTACTGACTCTGAACAAGTGTATTCGAAATACTCCTGATATATTTAAAATGTGATATGGTTTACCTAAAATATAGCAAACTATATTGTAGTCTAAGTGCTGCTTTTAAAGCAAGCTATGCTTTTGGAAACTAGTGCTGTAATTGCAGGATTTTCCCTTTAACTAATGAAAGGCATTTTCTTTGCAAGAGAATTAAGCACCAAATTGTGCAAGGGTTGAAACACTCACTGAAATCAGGATTATACCCGCTTTGGCATGGTGTATCAAGCACCCAGGGCATAAGTAAAGAAAAGGAGGCTGGAGTGAATGGTTACACATTCACATTTGAGTTTCAGCCATATATGTGGGTTAGTTTCCAAATGGGCATTTGCATAGCCCTTGTGTGGATCAAGTTGGTGTTTATTTGCAAACATGTTATTTAGATCTAGGAAGATGACAGGATAGCCTCAGGAAAGTTTCACAATTATAACCTAACTAGGCTCCCCAGCTTACTTTGGATAAAGGGAGTCCCCAAAGTGTTTGATAAACACAACTTCTAATATTTCATTGATTTGGGTGGAAGCAGCAGTCTGCTTTTTCAGTAGGCCCTCATTGAAACTTGCAGACTTGACACCCAACATTTGTTATTGCTGTTACTGAGACTTAGAAACTCAAAATACATTCCTGGTTGGGAGTTGGGTGAGGTAGGGGGAGAGAAAAATGGGAGCCAGAGATTATCTTTGAAAATCTAGTTTTTATTACATCACCTAAAGTAGCACAACCTGCTACACTAATGAAATCGTGTTCTTGGTTTAAAAGGGTAATTGTTAGCCTGACTTTGTGCTCACTAAAAACATTCCCCCAATCTTGTTAAGTTATTGCTCTCATTTCAGATTTTTATGGCTGTGCAGCTTACCAGCCCTCATTTCTTTACGTTTCATTCATTTTCCTTGTATTGATGATTAATGGAGGATGTCGAATGTTAGAGTGAGCAGGCATCAGCAATTGCAAGATCATAATTAGTTTAGCTGACGAGAGCCTCTGATAGCACTTGCATCTGGATGGAAAAATTACCCTATAGGGAACTGGCTGCTCACCAGGTCTTTTTAGTGATACATTGTGAAACACCCGATGAATCAAATGCCCTTTCAATGCCAAGAAAGTGTTCCAGTCTTGAAGCCAAAATTATGTCTGCAGAAAGCTTTCCATTTGAAATGTATCAGAGTACAATTATAACCATTGTATTTTCTTGGCAGGGATACCACTCTTCTACAGTATGGATTTGAGTAAAATAAATTGCCTGAATTTTATGAATCCCTGAATTTTGACTTACAGCATTTGTAATATTTAATTTATAATAAAATTAGGTTCCAGCAAGACTTTTTCCACTCCTTATCTAACATGCATATTTTATCATTAAAGGCTTTGCTTCGTAGAGAAAGGAGAGCTGAACTGCAGTTCAGGCTTTTTTTTTTTTTTTTTTGTCAGCAAGAGAATTCCATTTCCTGCCTGTTAGTATTTGTGCCTACAAACACAGCCTGACTTTTGTCTAAATGAGAAGTTTAATGGAATCATTACTTGATAGCAAGAATGGAACAAGCAATACCAATTATCTAGTTTTAAATATTCTTAGGTTATTTTTGAATCTGTTGATTACAGAACTCAGGCCACTAGAATCAGTTTGTATTCAGAAACCCTTGTGATTTCCAAGTCTAAGTCAGATAAAATAAATAGCCATTAAAGGGTCTATGTTGCCTTACTTAAGTAGGTATCTCATAAGGGTTCTCATTAGTAATACTGTACTTTTAGTTGACTGAAGTTTCTAAAACCCTCTCAGGTTTGAGGAATGGAGGAATCTTTCAGATTTTACAATTGAAATGAAAGACCAGAATTGAGTGTCTTATATTCTCTTAATATTTACGTTACATGAATGACATACAAAAACACACAAATCAAGCTTGATTTTAAATGGTTTACATTTATTCCAAACTTGACTGCATTTTAGAGCTCAGGTAGCATGTGCTCCTCCTTTCCAAAGTGTATTAAACATATTGCCATGTTCTGTCTTTTTTACTTTTGTTTTGACACTTTTAAAAGGTATATTTTAGGGTTCAGCATTTAGGAGCCATCATTAAAGTCATAAAACCCAAAGTTCAAAAAGTTAAAGCTGTTTCTGTGAAAAGCCTTTGGTGTTCCACACACCTCATCCATCACTGTAGGGTTAATTATAATGAAAATCAGTGGTGCCTATTAAACACAATTGAACCTGACCTCATTATGGGCAGTGTGGTTTTATACTGTCATTGTTGCTAGTCTAAAGACAAAACTCCTGGGTTGATTTGGTCTAACTCCACTGATCATGTGACTCACCTCTGACCTTGGTTTTTTCCCCCTGTTTCAGAGGCGTAGAGGCTCCGGTGTTTTTTGTGCCAATTGCCTGACCACAAAGACCTCTCTCTGGCGAAAGAATGCAAATGGCGGATATGTATGCAATGCGTGTGGGCTCTACCAGAAGCTTCACTCGGTAAGAACTTGTTCCACTCTTTCAGGAAAAGCTTTATAAAGCAGTGTTGGCCTGGTCTGTGGTGTGATAAGTCCCATTCCCTGGCTTGCAGTGCCTGCCCCCGCAGGGTTGTTTAATACAGTCACTTTGAGTGCACATGTGATTTATGGTGAAAGGGGCTTAGATGTTATGGGGAGATACGTTTGAGGTCATTAGTAATGCATTATGCTTCTTTTGATATAAAAGAGGAAAATGATTGATTTCTGGGAACTTCACAGCAGATAGTTGCACTAACGGTTAACAGAATTCAGTGAAATTATTTTAGGAAAAAAAACTTTTTAGAAGTTTTGGCAATATGCAAATAGTTTAAAAAATTAAAAAGGACTTTCACATTCAGTATAAAATATAAGGCAGGGAAAGAATTAGTATTTTTTAGTTTGCCTTCAGAATTCACAAGAGTTATCTTGACTGCTTTACGGGCTGGAGGGGCACATGTGGAAGGATAGTACTGAACTGCGCTAGGAACAGGGAATATCACATGAATCTCCACAGTGCCTCCAATGGGTATTTCAATGAGGCATCTGAAGTTCTCAATAGCACACTCACCAGGGTAGAGTAAGGTGCAAAGATACTTTGTCTTTTAAGCTCTCCAGCTGGCTTTGGCTCATGGAGGTCCATTGAATTACTTTTTCTCAAATTTTAGTTGTTAGAGTTCTGTAAGAAAATTAAAACTCACAAATCCTCCATCTGAATATGGATTTAACTTCTTGAAGGATTTTGTTTTTTCAGTTTAGAAAGTTCATCTGCTGACAAGAGCTGACTTTAAAATAGGAATCCCCCATTTAGTAAACAGAAATTTATTTCCCTGTGCCTTTTTCATTTTGTTTGGCATTTTACCATAGCTCTTAGCACAAGCCAGTGAATACATTACGGCTACAGGGAATACAATTTTAGACAAAACGTTCTCATAAATGGACTATTGGAAGCACTCTTTTAAAAAATGCATGCTGCTAACAATACTAATTGGCAGTAAACTGTAAAAACCTTAGTTATTAGCACATAGCTAGTAGAAAGATTCCACCCCCCACCGCATACCACCTTATTTTTTTTTAACCTTCACCATTTAAGCATAGCAATAAGCTTCCATTTAATGAGAACTGACATTAATGATTTTAATTGAACTCTGGCCAATCATAGGCCAAGAATTAATTAAACTACTGCTCTGCCAGATTATGGTAATTTAACCACTGTGATATAAACTGTTTTCTAAAAATTATTTTAATATTCATCTGTCCAGAGGTAAGATGTTTTTAGTTTTGAGGGTTTTAAAAACCATCCATTGAAATGCATAAAGGTTGTGTTCACATTTCATGTCAAAAACTGACACAAAAGTTGTGACAGTTTAAAAAAGGAATTTATGCAAATTTCAGGTTTCTTTATACTATATAATTTAAATAATCCATATGTTTATAATGCTAATATGAACTGTTTGTAAACCTGGATCTTCTGAGCAAAATAATTGCACATGGCATAACCAAGCTATGTTGAATTTTCTTTCTTAAACTAATAATGAATTGTCAATAACAAGTGTGTTATCTTTCTTTACTTCAAAGTATGTTTGTAACAACAGAAATGTTCCAAAAAGGATTTATAGTTGAACTTGATTAAGTTATAAGAGGTACTGCCTATGAATTGAAGTGCATCCCTTCTAGGAATAATTTATAAATTATATTTATATTTATTTTTATTTTTAAATTTATATTTATATTATTATAACATTTATATTTATGTTTATATTTAAAATTTTATAATGTATAAAATTATACATTATACAAATAGAATATACAATGTATTACATATGATGTAATATAATGTATAATTTTATAAAGTCACAAATTTATATTTATAAATTATATTTTTATTTATAGTCATGTTTTATGTATAAATTATTTTCTGATTTCAGTAATCTTTTAGACTTCAACCCATTCAAAGAGAATCCTAAATTTGTAACCTATAAATATGCATTAATTTATCAAATTTATTCTTTTGATTTTATACATCAAAGAGTTCCGACCGAAAGTAAAGTTTTTATTTTAGCCTTATCCATGGATTTAAGTCATATTGTATAAATACCTGTTGAACATGCCCCTAAATACCAACGATGTAATGTTTAAGCTAAACAAAATACTTAGGCTGAATGAAAGTTAGCATTTACTTTAAGTAAAGAGTAGAGAGACAGAGCAGATATTTAAACCAAAGCTACACACGAATTTAGATTTTCAACACACACCTAATGCTTCACCTATTAATAAGTAAAATCCTACATTGCAAATATAAAATATTATTAAAGGGAGAGAAGTAGAAGTAAGAAGAAAAAAATCCCTCTATATTACTTGATGACCTGATACTTTTCCTCACAATTCTGTCAGTTTATCTTTGATTATTTATGCTCTGATATGAATATTTTATATTCATATTTGCTATTATTTAGAAGCATGCATGTATTAGTTGCTTAGGCTGCCATAACAAAATACATAAACTGGGTGGCTTTAAACAATTGAAATTTATGTTTTCACATTCTGAAGGCTAGAAATCTGAGATCAGGTTCCTGCACACTTGAATTCTGAAGAGCGCTCTCTTCTTGACTAAGCCATCTTCTATCTGTGCCCTCACATAGTGGAGAGAGATCTCTTTCTCTTCCTCTTCTCATAAGGCTACAGTCCTATTGGATTAGGGCCCCACCCTTACAACCTCATTTACCTTTAATTTCCTACTAAGGACCCTGTCTCCAGATACAGTCACACTGTGGTTTAGGGCTTCAGTGTACAAACGTATTCGGCCTATAGCAATGTGTAATTTTTCCACTCTTATCATCAATCTGTATCTCTTATGTTACCATCATATGTTGGCATTTTAGTGCACAACTCAAAAATTGAAAAAAAAATTCAGAAAAATCACATCTCTTCAAGTAACTTTCTACACAGTTTCATCACTAAATGATGCAATCTCAAAATCTGTTCCATTTGGAAAGGCTGTTTTCAAATAGATTAAAGTTTTCAGTCCCCCCTGCAAAGATGGATGTGATTTAATTAGGCTAAAATAATGCATTTGGTTACTGCCTCGGATCCTGCTTAGGGTAAAAGGAGGAGATTTAGTACACCTACGGGATAAAGCCTATCCCCGCTTTGAACTTAAGCATGGTTTATATTTGTGAGGAATTTTTAACACATTTTAAAGTATATTTTAATGTTTTCCTTTTGTGTATTGTGTGTGTTCTCTGCAGACTCCCAGGCCTTTAAACATCATTAAACAAAACAACGGTGAGCAGATTATTAGGAGAAGAACAAGAAAGCGCCTTAACCCAGAGGCACTTCAGGCTGAGCAGCTTAACAAACAGCAGAGGGGCAGCAGTGAGGAGCAAGTCAATGGAAGCCCATTAGAGAGGAGGTCAGAAGATCATCTAACTGAAAGTCACCAGAGAGAAATTCCGCTCCCAAGTCTAAGTAAATATGAAGCCCAGGGTTCATTGACTAAAAGCCATTCTGCTCAACAGCCAGTACTGGTCGGCCAAACTCTGGATATTCACAAAAGGATGCAACCTTTGCACATTCAGATAAAAAGTCCTCAGGAAAGTACTGGAGATCCAGGAAATAGTTCATCTGTATCTGAAGGGAAAGGAAGTTCTGAGAGAGGCAGTCCTATAGAAAAGTACATGAGACCTGCAAAACACCCAAATTATTCACCACCAGGCAGCCCTATTGAAAAGTACCAGTACCCACTTTTTGGACTTCCCTTTGTACATAATGACTTCCAGAGTGAAGCTGATTGGCTGCGGTTCTGGAGTAAATATAAGCTCTCCGTTCCTGGGAATCCGCACTACTTGAGTCACGTGCCTGGCCTACCAAATCCTTGCCAAAACTATGTGCCTTATCCCACCTTCAATCTGCCTCCTCATTTTTCAGCTGTTGGATCAGACAATGACATTCCTCTAGATTTGGCGATCAAGCATTCCAGACCTGGGCCAACTGCAAACGGTGCCTCCAAGGAGAAAACGAAGGCACCACCAAATGTAAAAAATGAAGGTCCCTTGAATGTAGTAAAAACAGAGAAAGTTGATAGAAGTACTCAAGATGAACTTTCAACAAAATGTGTGCACTGTGGCATTGTCTTTCTGGATGAAGTGATGTATGCTTTGCATATGAGTTGCCATGGTGACAGTGGACCTTTCCAGTGCAGCATATGCCAGCATCTTTGCACGGACAAATATGACTTCACGACACATATCCAGAGGGGCCTGCATAGGAACAATGCACAAGTGGAAAAAAATGGAAAACCTAAAGAGTAAAACCTTAGCACTTAGCACAATTAAATAGAAATAGGTTTTCTTGATGGAAATTCAATAGCTTGTAATGTCTTATGAAGACCTATTAAAAAAAAAATACTTCATAGAGCCTGCCTTATCCAACATGAAATTCCCTTCTTTTATTATTCTTTCTTTTGATGAGTAGGTTACCAATATGAAAAAGTGAGATAAATGGTCAGTGAGAAAGAGTGGAAGATGGTAAGCATTCACGTTTTAAAGCCTATTAAGTCAAAACCATCTTGGCCAATATGTACTGGGGAAATAATCCATAAGAGATATCACCAGACTAGAATTAACATGTTTGTAAAGAAAGAGACCAAAACTGTCTAGAATGTGAAAGGGTTTACATATTATGATACTAAAGCAGTATTGGGCTGGCCATTGGACCATTTGTTCCAAAACCCATAAATTGTTTTCCCTAAATTTATAAGTATCATGAAACCCTAGGCAGAGGAGGGGAAATTGAAGGTCCAGGGCAATGAAAGAAAAATGGTGCCCTCTCAATTTGGTCTCCTCTCATTGGCCGTATTTCAGATTTGGACCTAGAAACGCGAGTTGTGGTTAGGCTTGGTTAGAGTACAGCAAGAAACGTGACAGATGGTGGCACGCTGTTTTTAGCCAGCCCTGCCTGTACATACACATGCACACCCTCTCTGATATTTTTGTCCTTTAGATGTTCAAATACTCAGTAGTCCTTTTGTTTGCAGTTTAGGTTCATTTTGTCCACACATAGATCCGTTTTAAAAAACAATGTCCTTGATGCTTCTGTTATTTCATTTTAGCCAGGTATTTCTTTCTTGTGTGTAATGAACCAGTATGGATTTGCTTTTCTAAGCTTCCTGTTGGTTTACTAATCTCACTTGGCACATTATAACTAAAGGAATCCCCTGAATTCAAAACCATAGATGGATACAAATGTCAGACCATGGGTTTAATTTGTTTCGGACACACGGCATTTCTTCACAAGGTAACCTGCTGTATTTATTTATTTTCTTTTGGTTAAATATAATTTCCAAACTTTGTGGTCAGGCAGTGTCTAAGGTTACGTTACCACAGACTGACAGTTGGTTTATGTACCAGTCAATCCCTTCATTTAATGTATACAGGTTTAGTTAAGTAGCATTAAATAGGATTCTTAGAAGTATGTCCTCATAGTACTTTTAATACTTAAGGCTTTGTAAAAACTATCCATGAAGGGAAAGCTCCTCAGCATAACTGCTCAGGGAAATAGGGCTAAATAACTGAACATTAAATAATTGGTTAAAGGTGCTGTTAGTCGAGCCTCAATGCTTGCTACAAGGATGTATGTACAAGGACTGACTTTAATACTTTGCATTATATTGTCCCAACCAGTAGTTTATTTTTTGCCACGGAGATGTAGAAGATATTACAAGCTACTGGATGCACTGTCAGATTAACTTATTTCATTAAAGAAGTTGGGAGAACAAATAGGAAAAAAAAAAACTTATTTTTCTAGTAAATATTAATGTATTACATTTCAAATAATGGTGCCTGACATATTGAATAATTATTTTCTACAGTGTACGTATGCAACAAAGATATTCCATCATGCATTAGAGTCAGTTCTGGCTCTGCCTAGCTGTTTACATTTGCAAATGTAGCAAACAAGGTAATGAAGCAACTATTTCTATTGCAGTAGATATCCTTTTGTGTGTGTGTGTGTGTGTGCATTAAAGTTGTAACCGGTGACATGAAACAAATGAAAGTTCTTGCTATAATGGTATGGAAAACAAGAAGGAAATGAAAATATTTTTATGCCTACTTAGGAAAAAAAGGGTAGCACTATTCATTCCAAGTACTTTTTTTTTTAATTTTTAAGCTCTTAACTCACATTGTTATGCTTAAGATGATAAACATATATCCTCTTTTTATTGCTTTGTCTATGTTTCATATGAAACATTTCAGAAATTATTTTGATAAGTGTTGCTGGAATCTGCAACGCTGATGTTATTATTGCATTCTGTAGTTGCATTTGCACTCCATTTTTACATTAATTCGCAGTTGCTTTGTATCGTTTTGTTTTGTTTGGGTTTTGTTTCTTTTTCACAGTGCCGGGTCTTCATTTCTTAAAGTTGGATGGCAGGTAGAGTTCAACCAGTTCGTGACTGTTGTGGCGAATGAAGTTAAAAAATGTCTTTCTTATGTTGTGTTGTCATTTTCATTCTTGCATTTTTGTTTGCATATTAAAAAAAGAGAAATGAGAAAGCAAGAGACAGAAATCAGGACTAAGTCCTCTGCTTCAGTTTCATTGTTAATGGGCCTTATTCTGATCTCACCTGTCGCGTAGCTCTAATATTCACGTAAACTGAAATAAAGAAGTGGAATGAGGAGCTTTGACATTCAAATTATGTGATGTAATTTATCTTCCTTAGGAATTTTGATGGATGCATCTCAAAATATATAGCCAGACTTGAGAGGTGACAAAGATCTAAAACAGAGAGGAGATTCCCCAAACCACAATATTTAATTTTCTTAGTAAAAAGAATAACAAAATGCATCATGGCAATCCTCAAGCAACATTATCTATGTGGACTGCTTAAATCAGCAAAACACCAGAAGTTTGGTTAACTTTGGCAATATGACAAGTATTAATTTTGGGGCAAAATTACTCATTAAGCAATTTCTCTAGTGTGTGGGACACAAATAGATTTTTTATTTTTGGCATGTATGCCTTTTTATTTTCATTCAATTTTTTTTTTTTTTCTCAGACAGACATAGTAGTAATGACTGGCATTGGAAAATACCTATCACTATTCTTGGAATATTTATGGTCAGTCTACTTTTTAGTAGAATATTTTTGGATAGCATTGACACAATAGATCTTATTCCATACTTCTTTATTATTGATAATTTTATTTTCATTTTTGCTTTCATTATTATACATATTTTGGTGGAGAAGAGGTTGGGCTTTTTAAAAAAGAGACAAAAATTTATTATAACACTAAATACTCCTTATTTTTTGACTTATTAAAGCCTTTATTCCGTCTCTCAAAATATATTATTAAATTTATTTTTTTAATTTAAGATTTCTGAAATATTTTATCTTAAATTGTAATTTTAAATGAGCTATGGTACGGAACCTTTTATTAATGAGGATTTTCATGATGATTTAGGAATTTTCTCTCTTGGAAAAGTCTTCTCCTGTGATGAAAACGATGTGACAGTTAAAATTGTATACCATTTAAAAACTGAAAATCTTTTAAAATTATTTCTCTATATTCTAAATAGAACTTTGGATTAAACTTTAGGCCAGGACCAGCTCATGCATTCTCACTCTTCCTTTTCTCATCCGTTCTCTCATCACTCACCTCTGTATTCATTCTGTTGTTTGGGATAGAAAAATCATAAAGAGCCAACCCACCTCAGAACATTGTGGATTGAGAGAGACACTACATGAATCCAAGTATATGAGAAAAGGACGGAGCTCTAATAGATAACTCTCTAGTTCAAAAGGAAAAGAGTGTGCCCAATTCTCTCTACATGACATACTGAGATTTTTTTTTTTAATCAATTTTTAAGATAGTGATGTTCTGTTCTAAACTGTTCTGTTTTAGTAAAGGTAGATTTTTAGAAAACAAGCATGGGGATTCTTTTCTAAGGTAATATTAATGAGAAGGGAAAAAAGTATCTTTAACAGCTCTTTGTTGAAGCCTGTGGTAGCACATTATGTTTATAATTGCACATGTGCACATAATCTATTATGATCCGATGCAAATACAGCTCCAAAAATATTAAATGTATATATATTTTAAAATGCCTGAGGAAATACATTTTTCTTAATAAACTGAACAGTCTCAGTATGGCTATTAAAGTAATTATTAGCCTCCCGCTGTGTGGCTGCTAAACATCACAAAGTGACCGGTCCTGAGACCTGTGAACTGCTGCCTGTTTAGTAAATAAAATTAGTGCATTTCTAGAGGGGGAATATCTGCCATCCAGTGGTGGAAATGTGGAGTAAAGACGCTGGTGGTCTGCTTCTGTGCTGTATGCCAGCCTTTTGCCTAAAATTGAGAGGAGCTCAACTTTAGTTACTGTTTCTGGGTGGGGCAAAAAACAAACAAACAAACAACAGCAACAACAACAAAAAACAAACACTTAAGGCATCTTTGGTTAGCCAGTAAGGTGAAAGCTTGCTGACTGTCCAATATACAGGAGAAAATTGAGGAATTGAAATGCAACCTGAGTATAAAACTAAATATTCTAACCAAAGGTAGGTACTGTTAGGTGGAATTCTATCAACAGACAAATGAGAAGAAGATAGAAGGACACCCATCGGGACTTTTAGGGCAGTGTTATTTTCCCAAAGAAAGACGGCCAAGGGCAGAGGCATGGCTTCTTCACAGAGCACTTCCTTTTGATTTTTCAATACTGTTTCATAGACAGTGGACTCACATATTCCTGAAAGTGGCACAGTTGCTTAGAAAGCATCCCAGTTAATTGCAGTAATTAGAACTTCTGGAATATGCCAGGGCAGAAGTATGTCAGGTCAGGGATGAAGAAAATGTGAAATTCAAGAGTAATCCACATATGGAAACTAGATAATGTACGTTCATGTGTTCTCTTGAAAGGAAAGGGAGAGCTGTAAGCTTCACTCTGTCCTACAGCAGAGAAAAACAAGAATAACTTTACCGTGGAAATAATGTTTACCTTTATCAGAGAAAATGGTCCTTCTAGTCCATAGAGTCCCAACACTCAATTCTGGTTTTCCCCTGGTTGTTTCTTTCACATATGGACTGCAGCATATCACTTTTTCTTTTTGTGCCTCAGGTTCCTCAGCTGTAAAATGGAAAAAAATATATTAATAATAATAATATTAATAATAATAATGGTAATGTAGTATTTGTTTGTAAAGCACTTTGAGATCCTTGGTTGAGAGGCACTATACGAGTGCCAAGTATTATTATGTGGCCAAGGGGATTATATAAACTGTCAGTTCCCATGGGCCAAGAAAGGTTGGGGTCATTTTTCTTAAAGATGAGCTGTAAATATCAACTAGGCAGCCAATAGTGTTGACTATGAAGATGCAAAACTATTACTAGGCTGATAAAACCATAGTTTCTTAATGGCTACCAATAAGGCAAATATCACAATAACAAATGCCAAATTGCTTAGGGTGGACTATTTGACAACCACATGGAAATTTTGGGGGGAGGCATGCGGGGGGGGAACATCTCAAAATGCCAATGTAAAATTAATTTACAGCAATATTCACCAGCAGAAAATGTCTTTCATGTGGAATGATTTCATGTTGCTAAGAAAAAGAATTCAATTTGTAGTCCTGATTTGAATATTAGAATGTTGGCTATAATAGTTCTGTTCTTACAACACATGAAATTTTTTTGTTTTATTTTATTTTGTTTTCATAGTGCATGTTCATTTCTACTCACAAACATGTTCTTGGTGTATTTCTTATGCAAACAATCTTCAGGCAGCAAAGATGTCTGTTACATCTAAACTTGAATAATAAAGTTTTACCACCAGTTACACATAACGGCGTTGGTATGGTTTATATGGATTCACTTTCATCCATCTAGCAATAGGAAATACAGATCATTGTAACAAATATATACAGGCTCTGCTGAATTGAGATGGTGAAATCAAATCACCATTCTAAAAAATTATTACTCATATTGATAAAGCCTGGATTCTCTCAACTTATTTTGTTTTGCTTTGCTTTTTTTCTTTAACCAATCCATCTCTTATTGATAGATTTTGTGTAAAAAGATATATACTACTTTCTTCAGAAAGATTAACAATAAAAATTGTGTTTATTTCAAAAACATTTATTGAGTACCAAATATTGAGTGTTGAGTATTGGGTAATGATTATGTTACGATATGTAAAAACTCCTGCTTATGAAGTTTAACTTTGAATTCAGTATACTTACGTGAATATGATGCAAAGATCCTAATCGATCATCTCAAAAAGTTTAAACTAATATATCTAATATATTGTTTGTTTGGTTAAAATCGAATTAATCAGAGCAAGTTCCCTGAAAGATGACTTTGAAAGAAAAATGAGGCAGAAGAGAGAGATTCAGATAGGAAAGGACATTGGGAAGACTCACCTGCATCTTTTTCACCAGAAGGAAGAACACTTTGACAGAACACAAAGTATATAAATAATTGATTGCTTCAGAAGATTTGTTTGGAAATTTTCAAAATCATTAGTATCTCCCCTCATTACACAATCTTCATTTCTTATTTTTGGGAGCCCAAATTAAGGAGCAGGTCCTTCTAATTAGTTTTTTTTTTTTTCCCCCTGCTTTTTCTCCCTTTTTCTTTCCCTGTTTTGAAAATAGCAGGGTCTTTGAGAGGCTTTAATAATGGGAATGCCTTGCTTTGCAGCTGGAGGTAATGTTCTCTAGATAAGACTGTAATAATAACATTTAATGTGATTCCTCCTCCTATGTAGAACTTGATTCTTGCATCGAGGACCACCCTTCAGATAAAGAATTTACATGTTCTCACCCAGGACTGTCAGAATCTCATTAGAAGAGGGATATGTTGCCATCAGCTATTTACCCTTATTTGAGGAGACAAAAGTGAGTTAGTCAGCATCGTGACCCTGCTGTCACCTCTGGGTCTCCCATCTCTGTGCAGACAGAGCAGGGGTCCAGAAAAAGAACATACAAGGACACAAACGAATAGGCAAGTAGTCTTCATGGATGCAGCCAGCTGGGAAGAGACTCTGAGAACTAGAGAGCTCATTCCACAAGTAGAAAGGTAGTCTTTCTCTGTTGTTTCAGTTGTCCTGTCATATTTTAACCAAAGCCAAACCCCTATCTTCTTCTGATAATTTCCACTAATTTTCTTTTTTTTTTTTTTTTTTTTTTTTTTTTTTTTTTTTTTTTTTTTTTTTTTTTTTTTTTTTTTTTTTTTTTNTTTTTTTTATACGAAGTCTTGCTCTGTTGCCAGGCTGGAGTGCAGTGGCTCAGTCTTGGCTCACTGCAACCTCTGCCTCCTGAGTTTAAATGATTCCCCTGCCTCAGCCTCCTAAGTAGCTGGGGATACATGTGCAAATCGTGCAGGACTGTTACATAGGTATACTCATGCCATGGGAGTTTGCTGCATCCTCAGTTTGTGTATATTTTAAATCTGGTTTCTAAATGAGAATGTGGCAATTACTTGTCAAATAAATGCCAGGTAATTCCAATTGTACAAAATAAAATAAGTAGTCTTTCTTCAACCCTAAGCATATTGCCAAAGCAGAATGCTTACTTGGGTTTGCCAGATTCTCAGTTTTTAATAAAAACTGAACAAAGGGAATTTTATGTAACGTTTCCTAAGTTTTTATGTTAGTTGCTTACTTTTTTTTTTTTTTTTTCGAGACTGCGAGCCAAACAAAACACTTATTGAGAATAAATTCCACTGGTAGATTGCCATAGTCTGACCCCTGGAGCTTGAACAATAGTGAACTCTGATAACTGGCAGGGAGGAAATTGGGCAAGGGCTGAGGTTAGTTGCTTTTCCTCTGGGTTTTGTCTTGGGTTCTAGTCTATCTTCAGCTCTACTAGGAAGCCCAGCAGAATCACGGCTGTTGCACCTGTCTGATTCCTTCCGAGCCAAATTGCTCAAGACTAAGAACACTGGCACAGAAGAGAAATAAACCCTATTTTTCAGCATATTGCAAATTACTTTGTACTTTTATTCTTCATCTTTGTAACCCCAAGTCCAGTTGTGTTGTTTTTAAAACATACTGATATGAACAAATTTACCCTTTCATGAACAAAGAAAATGTCAAAACTATTCAAAGTAGCTGGAGTTAATCTTTGACAATGTCCAAGATGACCTTATAGTCCTCTCCATGTCATATTTTAAAGTGAAAATACTAGGGGTAGAAAATAAAATAGAACAATAGATGGAAGGAAGGAGCTTTTGCATGTCACAGTTGATCATATTAATGAATTAAAAACCAATTTGTATATAAAATAAGAAATTTTATAATGAAATCTTACTTCTAGTTTTATAATACTGTTATCTAATAGATTCAGGATGTCAGTAGTCCTAAGACCATCTTTCATAAATGTAGTATTTATATAAAGTACTTACATGAACCAACAGCTGGTTCTTCTCCCAACTTACTGCTTAATAAAAACAAACAGAAAACATTAACAAATATAATAGAAATTGCTTAAGTTATTTCCATAAATAGCCAATTTCCAAGTTAAAACTACACAAGCACTAAACTGCAAGCAGTTTCTCAGGAGTATTTATGAACCCCAACCCGTGAATACACCACAGTCTTTTTCTCAGAATACGTACCACCTCTGACACGAAAGCAATGTCTGCCACCACCATGATTACACACTAGTTTTTAAAGCTAATATAATATAAAACTGATGGTATTTTCTTCAGCACTTAGATATTTTCTTTCTACATAGTAGGTACTACTCAATGTAATTGATGTATTCTTAAAATATATATTCATATATATATATATATATATATATATATATATATATAGCAGTGATTTTGCAAAGCATGAGTTTAGTTATCATGATGGTACATTTTCTATAATTATATATTTTTTACAATTACCTTGATGATTTTTTCCTCTAGTGAAATCAGCATTGTTGTTTTGTTATTCATTGGTAACACTATGTAGTACAAACCCAGGCTTCATTAAACAACATCAATCTAGTCAAAAAATTTTAATTGAGTATTTACTATGTACTGGGCTCTAGTCCAGACATTTGAGATAGATCAATGAAAGAAAACATTCCCACACCCCTGTCTATATGGAAGAAAGTCAGACAATGAACATACAAAATAAGCAAATATATTAATAACTGTACATGTTAGAGAGTAATAAGTGTTCTGGATTAGCATTAAGGCAAAGTGGGGTGGATGGAACCATATTCAATAGGGTAAATAGTAGGTTTCATTTGAGCTAAAATTTAAAAGAGGGAACAAAGAAGATAGACCCTAAGGTGAAAGAGTGTATCTGGTAAATTGGAAGAATATCAAGAAGGCCAATAAAGGAAAGAAAACACATTTTTAAATGCACACAGAGACAAGGTGGGAAGAAGTCAGACCATTTATAACACTTGTAGGCCAGCTTAGAGACTACAGATTTTTTTTGTGTCATCAGAAATAGGGAAGTAATTTAGTGTTTGAGCACTGGAGTATTATGTGATTTATGTTTTAATGGGACCATTCCCTACTATGCTTAAAGTAAATCATGAAATGTAAGGAGTCAAGGATAGAAGCCAGGAGACCAAGGAGGAGGCCAATTCAGTAATCTCCATAAGAAGTAAGAAGTATAGGAAGTAATTTAAATTTCAGATAACATTTTGAAGGTTGAACAAACTAGATTGCTTGGATGTGGGATATGAAAGAAAGATAAGGGTCAAGTATTATTCTAATATGTCTAGCCTGAGCAACTGGAAGAATATCTGCCATAGACACTGGGGAAGATTATTGGTAGATCAGATTTGGTGTAGGAAAGGAAAGTAGTTACATTTTGGGCATGCTACATTTAAGATCCAAATAGAAAGGCCAAGTAGACTGTTGGAGCTGAGGAGGGAGTTGGGAGTTAGATGATCATTAGCATATAGATGGTATTTAGAACTGTGAGATTGGCTGAGCTCATCTAGCAAAGTGAATAGGAGAAAAAATTGGGTCCAAATTTGTAAATCTGGGAAACCAGGAGACAGAAAAAAACCGAAAGGGAGTCTCTGAGATAGAAAGAAAAAGGTGTAAAGTATATTAGAAGCCAAGTAAACAGAAATATATCAAAAAGGAGGGAGTTATTGACCTTATAATATGCTATTGATGTCAAGTATGATATTGTTTTAGTCTGTTTTGTGTTGCTATGAAAGATTACCTGAGACTGAATAATTTATAAAGTGAAGAGGTTTATTTAGCTTACAGTTCTTCAAGATATACAAGAAGCATGGTGCTGGCATCTGCTCAGCTTCTGCTGAGGGCCTAAGCCTGCTTCCACTCATGGCAGATGGCAAAGGGGAGCCCAATGTGTACAGATTTCACATGCCAGAAGAGAAGCAAGAGAGAGAGGGGGCAGGTACCAGGCTCATTCTAACAATGTCCTCTTGCAGAAATTAATGAAGTAAGAACTCACATACCCTCAAAGGAGGGCATTAATCTGTTCATGAGGGACACACCCCCATAATTCAAACATTTCCCATCAGGCCTACACCAATGTTTGGGGATCAAATTTCAACATGAAGTTTGAAGGGGACAAATATACAAACCATAGCAAATACATGTAGTGGATTGACCATTGGCTTTAGCAACATGAAGGTCACTGATATGAAAAGGGAGCTATATAATTTGTGGGGCCATAGCAAAAAGAAAACTCGAAGCCTCCTTGTTCAAGGATTAAGAATATCAAGATGGTGAGAGAACATTCAACAGAACTCAGAGCCATTGTAAGGAATGGCCCCTGTGCAAATACAGAGGGTAGGGTAAACTAGGGAGACAGTATTGCATGACCATGAAGCTGGCCCTGGTCAGTAGTGTTATTGATGAGAGTAGTTTTGGTGAAGAAATGGGCCTGATAGGATAAATTTAAGAGAGACTAGGAAGAAATAATTGGACAACTGTGTATGAAAACATTTGGGGGAGCTTTGCTATAAAGGGGACCAGAAAACAAGAGGTAATAAGTGACGAGAGATGTTGAATTAATAGAAAGCTCTTGTTTTTGGTTTTATTTAGTATGGCTGAAATAAGAACATGTTTCTTTGCTAAGGAGGATGATGCAGTAGGGAGAATTGTATTAATCTAATAGAAGAGAGAGGTTGAAATAGCTGGAAATAGTTCTTTAATAGGTGAACAGGTAAAAGAGGATAGGATCTAATACCCAAGTGCAGAAGATGACTTTAGAAAATAAATGAATAATTCACATTCATATTCAAAATTGCCAGAGCAGACTGCATAGACAGGGATGTTGGTACATGCATAAATGTAATGGTGGGATCTCCAAAAGCTGTTTTTGTGATAAAATATTTTTGTATTGTGCCACTACTGTTCTATCTATTACTCTGTTAAAAACCCCAAATATTCCCCTAAGGACTTAGGCAATTTACACAATAAATAAGTCAATACTGTTTGTTTATATTCAATGGCATTTGAATATTTGGATAAAGTTGAAAAACTTCCAGTTGACTGAAGTTGACATTGGAATCTCACTTTAAAACTTGCTTCTGGGCCAGGCACGGTGGCTCATGCCTATAATCCCAGCACTTTGGGAGGCCGAGGAAGGTGGATCACCTGAGGTCAGGAGTTCAAACCAGCCTAATCAACATGGAGAAACCCCATATCTACTAAAAATACAAAATTAGCTGGACATGGCGGCACATACCTGTAATCCCAGCTACTTGGGAGGCTGAGTCAGGAGAATCGCTTGAACCCAGGAGGCAGGGGTTGCAGTGAGCTGAGATTGCGCCATTACACTCCAGACTGGGCAACAAGAGCGAAACTCCATCTACAAAAAAAAAATTGCTTCTATAAAAATGTGCCCCAACTATTCATTTTGTTTAATTAATTCAACATATTAATTATGATTTTCTTATATTTTTAAAAAGACAGCATGAACTTTTTATGCTAATAAAGACCACCACAGGAAGTACAGTATTCCCAGTTGCTCTTAATGTCATCTTATAAATTGCTGAAGATGCACCTGATAAAATGCACGTTTTTACTGTATGTTCCTTGTGGTTGGTTTTTTGAGTGAGTTTATTCATGTCTGTTGAGTACTGATTCTGGACTCAGAACTGGGCAAGAGCAATAGAAGACACAAAAGAAAGTTAAATTTTTGGTACCTACTCTTTATGTTTTCACAGATGTACAGTCAATGAAGTTACAAGGTTGCTTTATTATAAATGTTTTCTTATTTGGGGCTATTTTCTGAACCTTTAGTTGTCACATCAAAGTTCGTTATATATTTTAGTCCTCTTGACAGAAAATCTTCCCATTTTCTTAATATAAATCTATTGGAATTATTGGAGAAATACATCTATTATTACCAGTGATACATTCAAAAATGAGATAATATATTTAGTGGAAAGGTTTTGTTACGTTATGAGTTGTAGTAACTTCTAAGAAGGTGCTAAAGATATCTAATAAAGTTAAAATCAAAATTTGAAAGCCTAATCAAGTGAACCTCAATGACTCACAGAATTTTTAGAGAATGAAATTCCTGTAGTTTTTCCTATCGTGTATTAATCCTTAAATTGTAACCCAGCCATTATACTTTCTACATGCATGCAAACATGAAGTTAAGGTAAGTCACCTCATCATCAATGGCAAATGTTTATCATAACTGAAAAACACAATTAGAATACATTGTCTGTTATTCCTACATCACTGGCCTGTGACAGCAATTGGTACTTTAGTATTTTCAAAAGCAGAGAAAAAAATCTGTTTTTCAGAACTGCTGCCAGCTGGTGATGATTTCCCTGACAGTTTCACATCTAAAGACAACAGTGAAGCTTTAACTTTGGTGTTACGTTGTCCACAGCAAAAGCATACGGAAGCTTTTCTCAATGCCTTTGTGGCCTGAGTCATCTAATTTCTTTCAAGCACTGTTATCTCACTAGAAGTTTAGAGTCCAAGAAGAAATGGGTTGTCATTTGCTTTTGAAGACATTGGATTCTTGATGATGTACCATTTTGGGGGGCATTTTAAACGTTACTTCATTAAACTAAAGTTTGGTACAAACACAGTTTCAGGAGCATATCTTTTAATTCAAATAAATGTCCTCACCCTAACAAAGTAAACGTAGATAAATTATCCCTTCCATAATTGATTAGAAAGATGAGCATGTGTTTCACATTAGGCCCCTCCTTAATGTCCGCTTCCCACACTATGCCCACCAACCTATACTCAAATACAAAGGCACTAAAATTTCCTCCATTTGGTTTTCCTGCTCCAACAAATTGAACCTTGAAACAAACTCTAAGATGTTTTATAGCCAACAAAAACTTTTTTTTCAAGACAAGGACTGAAATGAAGCTCTGTTGATATTTAAACTCATAGGATATGGTGTCATACAGAAATATATTGTAATATTTCTTAAATGTATAAACACCCAGAGGAAAGCATACTGCTTATTGGCACACACCAACCTTCATAATAATTTTTAAAAATTGATTATTTTAAGATGGACTAATAAAATAAAAATCAATAAAATTATAAGCATTAATACTTTGGAGTATGTTTTAAATTTCTTTTGTCCGGAAGGAAGACATTAAAAATAACAACAACAACAATAACACAAGCCACAATCCTATAAGTTGTTTTAACATGATCACTTCTGTTCAGGAGGCAATTGTAATGGAAATCTTGGAAAAGTTTTATCAACATGTTTCATAACATCAAAATTTTGAGTGCTAGTAATGAACATCTAGGATTCAATCAACCATCAAAGAGATTCTTTATTTTCCTTTTGTACAGTATGCTTTTCCCTGCTAAAGATGTTTGTTTACCTACTTGTTAGTAATAGAAATAAATACATGGTGTTACTTTGCATTGCGCCAAATCAGTTTTCATATAACCAGTAGCCATTTGCAAATAAATATATAGAGCTTATAAAAGCAGACAACCAGAACAATCTATGCTATATTACTGTAAATTCAAGAGCCAATGCTGGCTTTTCAGGAGTCCTATGCAGATTCTTTTGTACAAATAATTGAGTACACCTATTTCCTAAGATGACTAACTCAACTTGGCCTTATCCATAAACATTTCTAAAAATTAACTTACTTAGGAGTTACATCTTTATGTATGATATCCTTATGTATAGTATACCATCATAATGGTTTGGGTAGTAAATAAAATAACTAGATTATTTAATTTTTAAATTGTTGAAACATAACTATCAAATGAAAGAAATATAATTCTCACACAAAAACAACATAAATGCAACAATATAATTCTTACAGGGATAATGAGTTCATGGAAAAGTTGTAATTAACTTACTAATGAGGAAACGAGCAAGATAGCGAAGCTGGTTCAAAAAAAAGGAAAGATTTAAAAAGAAAGAATACAGAAATTAGATTGCTAAGTTAAATACAACATAGTTTATATCTTACTGGGAAATAATGATTCTAATCTTTTGAATTATCTTTAATGATAGATAGAAATTGTTTATATCTACTCTGGACATAAGATCATTTGTGTCTGGTAAGTTTTCTATAAGATAACTTTATGGAGATATAAACTATACTAGGTATATTCTTATAGAGAATATAATAATGCTTAAGATAAAAAATGTTTTAGATGACGCTTAACATGACATTGAAAGGTCAAGCAGTCATCATTTTTGTCTTATTTCCAAATTTGGTGATTTTTTTTTCTTAGTAAAATATAGAAGAATCTGAAAAAGTATTAAACTTTTTGCAACTGTTCATAGCTTTCACTTCTAAATATGAAAGTTACGCCTTCCTCTAAAGTGTTAAGTGTCAAAAATGACAGTTATATAAAACAACATGAATGTACTATTTTGAAGAAAATAATAAATGAATTTTATTTGCCAGACATAACTGAAATAAAATTCACCACAATAAAATTACCACATTATTCAAAAATTATCACTACTTCTTGCATATGCTCAGCTATAAGAAATGCCATAATAAGGAAAAAAATGAAGATGTAAAAACTAGGATATTCAAAGTACATTTAAGGGGAAACATAAATGTCTTTTTTCCATTTTGAAGTGAGTGGTGTCATATGGAAATCTCACAGGAGACTCCAAAATAAGACAAAAACTTTTCTGCTCTCATCCAAGATTTATGAATCACTATAGCTTCCTTCTTTTTCAAAACATCATGAAGTGTACCAAAAATTTACCTTTGGGCAGAGGATACGTACTATATTTATTTTTAGGAAACCACAACAAAAAAAACTCCCCTACCCATGATCTATTTCTATAATTCAAGTCATTATTTTAAAAATAAGATACTGATGGTACAGATACTATTTGGATGAATTTCTTCTCCAACTACTTGCCTTTGGTCTATTTCAGAAAACATTTTTATATCTAACAGAAGAGGGCAGGGAAGGGAAGAGGAGGTAAACATATACAAGAATGACTGGGACTCCATGTTTGGATCCCCTTCCACGAACACTCTCGTGGAAGCGATCTTTCTCTCTCCTGGATTTTCCCTCTGGGGTCCCCTTCCACACTTTCTCTTGAAAGCCTGTCTTCCCCTCCTAAACTCCATCTCTCTCTATTCTTCCACTCAGTGTGGAAGCTGTTTTCCTCTCCTGGATTCCACCTTCTGGATTCTCTCACTCAATGTGAGAGTTAGCTGTTTCCTTCTTTCTCCCTCTCCTGTTTCTCTCTCTTTCTTTAAAGAAATCGCTTTTTATAAACAACAACAACAACAAAGAATGACTTTATTGCTTAAGATCAATAAGGAAAGGGCTCATTTCTTCTTTGTTCTTAATTTCTAACACTGTATCTAGTAATAGTGGATATTCAGTAAACATTTCTTTAGATTCAATTGAATCATTTGTTAATAGCTCTGAAAATGTTTACTATGAAAAGAGGTTTTAACAAAAGAATAACAATTGGGAATTATTTTGAGAATGAAACTCTAGGAGTAGCTTTCTGTTTTTAAAACTTAGTATTTACTGAAACTATTTTAAACATATTAGCCACTGAATAAATACTTATTGATTAAATCATGAAGGGTCAAGGACTGGCTATATTTAACCAAGAGCTGGAAATACAGGTGAACAATCTATATCACTAAAATGTGCACATGAGAAACTGCCAAACCCAAGTCTGTTCTTTACTTATTTATTTTGGGGTTGTTAAAGTCCAAAAATTCCCCTTCACAATTCATATGCTGAAATTCTAACTCCCAAGGAGATAGTACTAGATGGTAGGGTACCTGGGGGTGATTAGGTCACAAGGGCAGGGCCCCTATGAATGGGATAAATGCTCATATAAAAGAGACCCAAGAGAGATGCCTCAGCCCTTCCACCATGAGAAGACACAAAGAAGATGGCTATTGATGAACCAGGAAGTAGGCCCTCACCAGACACTGAATCTGCCAGTGTCTTAATGTCAGACTTTCTGCCTATCAGAGTGATGAGAAATACATGTCTATCATAACCACCTAGTCTATAGTATTTTGTTATAGCAGCACAGGTGGAGTGAGACATGGGACTTAGATATTAGCTACTTCAGAATCAACAAAAATCCTGTAACACACCTCTTCCTGCTGAAATGATACAAATATGTTTTAAAGAAAACTTACTTCTGAAGTTCCTCTACAATCTAGATATGGCAACAAAAAAGGTGTGACTTACAAACAATCCTTAACTTTTATTCATTGGGGAAAATTTGCTATTTGTCCCTTTGTAAACATAATTTTCTATTTCTTTTATCAAAAATTGATTTGTGTTTATTTGATTACCTGTATCATGGGAAATGTGTCTTCTCCTATAATAAATTATGTCACTGGTAACACTAGTGCATCATAAAAACCAGGGAAACATTCCAGCTGTCTCCCTTTTTCTCACCCCTGTGTCCAATCTTGGAACAAGCCCCATTCTTTTTACTTTCTAAGCAGTTTTCCAATCTGCCATCTACTCTCTGCATCCCTTAGCTCTGCCCCATATAGGTATCTTTCTTCAGGGCATGGCCATCCCATTGTCATGGCAGACTTGGAAACAGCTTCTACATCACTGCCAGGTGAACTTTATAAAATGCAAATCTGACCTTGCTATTTACCTACATCAAGACCTTCATGCTTCCTGCTTAGTTTACAGAATGAAACACAAGTGGTTTTGCATAGGAAAGACTTCAATGGCTGGCCCCATTGATCTTGACAGCTTCATCACTCATTACTCCCAGGCAAAACTAAGCTGGTTCTAATTTCACAAACACATCAAGGATTTCTCAAGTCTGTATCACGTTTCCTCTGATTTGAATGTTCTCCCCACATTTATTTGCCTATCTTTCTCATTACTGAACTGTTGAGGCTAAGATCAGAAATTACCTCTTTACATGATTTCCCTGAACAAGGTACTGAAAATTCCCCTCTTCTGGACTTCCTGGCACACGCCAATCTTTTCACGCACGTAGTATTGCAATAGCCTGCCTTCCTATGTGAGAGCCACACTTGAAATGTGGCTAATGTGACTGAGCAACTGTGTTTTGTTTTTTTTTTTTAATTTTATTTACATTAAATAAGGTCATGCAGCTAATGGCTACTGCATTGAACCATACAACCCGAGGCTCTCCCTGAAGGTTTACGGGCTATGTTCCTCTACTGCAGGGAAAGTAAGGATACCAGCAGCTTAATGTCCTTTCTTGCCATTTGTTTCTATGGTAAAAAGTTTAGTATTTAATTATAAACACTTTATGTGAATTAATGTTACAAGCATCAAAAAGAGTCATTTAAAATATTAAGGTTTTTTTCTAATTTATTGAATAATTTACTTTGGTAAATATACTAAAGTCACTTTATATCACAATAATAAGTCTGTGAGTCTAGTCAGCTGGGCCTTTTTAACCACTGTGAAAAATTGATTATACTTAATTTGATCTCAGATTTACAGCATCAGAGTTTTCATGTATTTCTAGATATTATTGGTAGTTCTATAAAACAAGGAGAAAGCAAAAGCTGTGAATAATTTTCCAACTTCAACCTTAATTTCAATATTTTTAAATTTAACTGACAAGGTAATTATCCCAGAAATTGTCTTAACTAAATGATTTGTGAAACTATGATTGTCCCATTAAAATGACAGAGTACTCAGTCAGGAGAGAAAAACGGTTCTCTGAGGTTTGGCCCTATTAAACAGGTTCTTTATATTATTATCCACTTCTCATTTTGAATCCATGCAGCTGTGTGTTTCTGTGTGCCTGAGGAAAAGTGTTGTTGCCAGAAGATGGCTAATGTCAATGTAGAAGAGTGCACCAGAGGGGTGAGAGTACCAATTCTGGGGGCAGATCACTTGATTGGAATCCCACTTCTACTGCTTACTGGTAACATGACAGAAGCAAAATCAGTTGCCTGCTATCTACCTCAGCTTCCTCATCTCTAAATGGAGGTGATAATCTGATCTGTCATGAAGATCTGGATTCTGCTACAATAAAAACCATCACATATTAATTTTATAAAAAACAAAGAATGTTTCTTGCTAACGCTACATGCTTATCTCAGATTGGCTGAGGGATCAGCTTCATTTCAGTCTTGCTCAAGGATCTACATGGACACAGTAGTCACTATCTGGTTGTTGCCAGTTGCTATGCTGGGGAAGAAAGAACCCAGGAAGGTCTCATTTGAGCAAGTATATTCATCTAGAAGTGACTCATATCACTTATATTCAAATTCATTGGCAACATGGGTTCTAAGGCCAAGAAGTATAGTCTTACCCCATGCCCAAAAGAGAGACTAACCAGAAATATTCAAGGTGGCAATGACAGTAATTATACTTATATCATACAATCAAAAGTTATCTTAGATAAATATCTTAGAACAGGACATGAAGTAAGTTATAATCATTATCTATGTGAAGAACAAATGCATGATGTGAAATTAGATTATTCCAGTTTCAGGTCAAACTAAATGATTTTGAAACTTCAACTCTTCTGAGGCCAACTAATCTGTGCAGGAAAATCTGATAAGATATTGGTTAATATTTTACTTCCTTCAAGTATGATATATTTTAATAGGACATTTTGATTAGAATGTTTCATTAGTAGGTCGTCTGATCATTTGTACATTCAACAAGTATTTATTGAGGCTTTCTTATGTAAAGACACTGTGCTAAGATACAAAACACTAACTCCTTCATGGAAGATTTGATGTTAAGTATATTACACACAAATAGAAACTTAGTATTGTGGTAAATGCCACAGAGAATTTTCACGGAGGGAATGAAATTGATGATAAATATATGGGGGTTTAATAAATCTTGAAAATATGCTGTATAATCATTCATCCATTACATATTAATACATTCAGTTAATAAACATCAACACATTTTATCAACATATAAAAATCATCTTAATTTGGCACAATAAATATTATGATTCAAATGAACTGACAAGTACTTAGGACAGGGATTTAGTCTATATTGGGGGAATGAATGTCAGAAATAGCTTGTGGGAGGAGCATACACCTAAAACCAGATTTGACACATCACTAAGGGCGACCTGGACAGAGATGGTGAAAACAATTGTAGGTGGAAATGTACAGAGGTATGAACATGGAAGCAAACTTTGTGTAGATGAAGAATTCCAAGTAGATCACAGTGTTTGGAGGGTGGAAGCAGTGGGTCATCAGGCTGGAGATCCTGGTAGGTAGTATTAAGGAGTAGCCAATGGCTTGCTGAGTTTGGGATTTTATCAAAGGCAATAAAGAGAAATGAAAGAAGTTTAAGCAAAGAATGTGACTAGCTCATAGTTTCACTTCGCAAAGATACCTGTAACAGTAGGGTGGCCAGATGGAGTTCAAGATAGGAGGAAGTCAGACCAGTTAAGAGTCTCTTGCAAATATGACCAAGGGAGGATTTATTTCAGAAACGCAGTGGTAGTTCAAAATATAGAAATAAATCAACATAGTATATTCAATGTAGTTGCTTATGTATTAGTCTGTTTTCACATGGCTTATAAAGACATACCCAAGACTGGGCAATTTAAAAAAGAAACAAGTTTAATGAACTTACAGCTCCATGTGACTGAGGAGGCCTCAGAGGCATGGTGGAAAGCAAGGAGGAACAAGTCATGTCTTATATGGATGGCAGCAGGCAAAGAGAAAGCTTGTGCAGAGAAACTTCCCTTTCTAAAACCATCAAATCTCATGAGACTTATTTACTATTGTGAGAACAGCACAGGAAAGACCTGCCCCCATGATTCACTTACCTCTTACCAGGTCCCTCCCACAACATGTGAAAATTCAAGATGAGATCTGGGCAGGGACAGGGCCAAACCGTATCAGATTGAAGGTAATACCATCAATGGAATAATGGGCAAAATTTATGTGATTATCTCAATAGATTTACACAAAGCATTTGACAATATTCATCACTTCTTCATGACCAAAAACACTCCAAAACCTAGAAAGAGAAGGCAACTTCATCAACCTTATGAAAACCCAGAGCTATTATCACAGTTAATGGTAAAATAAGACTGAAGTCTTTCCCCACTAAGATCAGGAAAAGAAGGCTGTTTGCTCTTGCTACTTCTCTTCAACATTGTACTGGAGTGCACACCACTTTATCCATTGAATATTTAACTATCAGTCTCTTCATTTAAAAGTTCATTGTGGTAGAAGATAAGTTACTAAAGAACAATTAAGAAAATAAATAGAAGATAACAAAATACTATGAACTTAAAATTGAATTACCCCAAATATTTTTTTTTAATTTAAAAATCCATTTTTATTCAGCACTGTTTATTCTAACTTTTATAAAAAATGAAGCCAAAGTATCCCATCAAGGTAAATACTTGACTCCTATTACCCCAAATATTTTAAATCAGAATGCTACTGTTATATTGCATAATCAGATACATATTATAATAGATGTAGTATTATGTACATATAATATATCTAGCATTATACTCAAGTGAGCTTGAGAAATAGTAAAACAGTTTTCTTTTATGCAGAAGAACTCCTCAGAAGTGTTGGGACTCCTTTAAGGAAAGGAGGTTGACTTTTATGGAGTTGATAAAAAGCTCCTTGAAAAACTGTCCTGATACGCTAAATACATGGTTCACATAATTGCCTTACAGGTGGGTAAAGAATGACACTTCTTGGCAGGCCCAAGAACGTCAAGACATTTTGGGGACCTCAAGCAGATGGGTGTTCACCAAACTCGTGCAGGTATTAGACACAGTCTGATGACAGTCCTTGGTCTGGCTCCTTAACCTTGACAGGCTGTTTTTAAAAGTCTAATTTTTGATTCCTTGTGAAAAATTTCAGCTAAAGCAACTTAAAAATAAAAAAAAGAAAGAAAAATGCCTTATGAGCAATCACTACTCTTGAAGCACTTTATGCAAATGATCAGGTGAATTATAATAAGATTAAAACTTATTTTGCAAGTAAATTAATCTTTAGTAGAAATGGAGGACTGGAGAGAGAACAGTCATATTTCACAAGCAAACCTATTGTACACCTCTTATTAGATTCCAGCTCATTGTTTTTGAGATTTTATTCTTTATATGCAGTTTGAACTAGATCTTTATTTCTTATGGTTCCCTCTAATACCTGACTGAGCATCTCCAAACTAACATTTTCGTTTCTCTTTTTCTCTTGTCCTTCTGACTTGGAATCACAAAAATTAAACTTCCCTTTTCCTGATGCTGAAAGCAGTCAAGTTGGCTTTAAGGAAAAATTACCACAACAGATTACATTAGGGCAGACATTATACATGCAAACCAGAAAAAATCTACCAGAAAGCCACTAATCTTCTCAACTCACTGCCCTTCAGACTCTAAAGAAACTAGCTTATAGACTGGTCCAGACATTAACTTTTGTTTTTTGTCTGTTTCTTAGAAATGTCTCTTGTTAAAGATCTATTTGACTGCATTATATGTAGAGGCCTAGCTTTGAGAATTCATTTGCATGCAATGCCATCTTCCAAAATGAGACATGATTGTTTAATTGGACTCAATTATTCCCAGGAATGAGAGACTTGTTTATTAAGAACTTTTGTTACACAGCTACAACATTGATTTTTCTTCCTATGGCCAACAACTCAACTTTTGGTGTGTAAAACTTTTAGGGATGTTTCAGTTCTGGAAATGCAGGGGCTCAGAAAATGATACCCTGAAATATGGCACTTTGACATGTTAAACTAAAGAAGCAGATTCAAGGTCTCTCTGATCCGCTTTCCCACCCTGGCCATTATTTGTCAATGCTTTCTTTCCCAAAGCACTGGACAATGCTCTTCTCTGAAGCTTTCTCATCTACCTGGAAACCAGACACACCAACGAGAAACACAGTTGCCTTTAAACCCTTTCTTGAAATGTCATTAACAAGAGAAGATTAAAATTCATACCACAGAAGAATATACTAAAAATTAAACACCTCACTTGGAGCCCAAACTTTTGTCTATTCTTAGGTCTCATTTAATTCCCCAAAATAATCATTTACGAAAAATTGTCTAAATATTGGATACCTTCTTTCCCCCCTCAAAAGTAACTACTCTTATACTCCCCATCTCCCCTTCCCCTATAAAGAAGGGTATAGAAGCATCTGCACCTCAGTGAGTTATTGGGTAAATCATTCTTTTGTAATTCCCTCATGTTATCCATGTTAAAATAAATTCATATGTCTTTTTCTCCTATTAATCTGTCTTTTGTCAGTTCACTTTCAGTGAACCTTCAGAGGGTGAAGGAAGAAGATTTCTCTTTTCTCCTACAAAGGCTTCAGATTTCCAAGGCATAATATGCAACATTTCTCAAGCTTGTTTCACTATGGAATCCTTATTTCCCTACATATCTATTATCTCTGAACGAAATCAATTTAGAAAATGGTGAACCATTTTGCTAAGTCATAGTAGACAGAATTTTATGTTTTTTCAGGCTAGTGTATACTGACATGAAAAGTACACCATTCCCCTGACCACTTGAATTCATCATTGAATAATACAGATATTTACTTACTAAATAATTGAAAGTTAAGTACAAACTTTACTTAACTTATCCATCTGTTATCACATCTGGATTTTTCAGTCTTACATCTTTTCTTCTTTGCTTTTTGGCTTTAGAGTATATGAAATAATTTTAGATTCCAATTAATCAACATTTATTAGGCACTCAAAATAGTAAGATGAAATACAATGAAAATACCTTTCTGAGGAATTAAAATATGGTTAACCATATTTAGATGCCAAACCAGTCCTGAAAAGTGCTTTACCAGTCAAAATCATGCAAAAAATTATTTCATTTGAAAGCTTTACCATCTACATTTGAAGTAAGATAACATTTTTGAAGTAGGAAGCTTTTTCTGCCCTGTATTTCTCCTTTCCCCTTCATCCTCTTCAAGCAGATAGAGAGTTCATTGCCTTAGGGAATAGAAACCAACATATCAAGAAGCAGAATAAAACAGTGTCTTCAGGGTTTCCAAAAGGGTCAATCCATTACAGAGATTTTGCTTGATGCCTTTGAAACAAGCAAAAGAATAAATTTGTCTGCCCTGTACAAAAGAAAGATGAAGCAGAGGTATTCAGGGGGCAACACATCAGAGAAACCTGGAAGGAGGAACCTGTCTGTACATCTGAGCCCAGAAGCCTCCAGGAGCAGTGTTGAGACCTCACAAAGGGTTTAGTGGTGTCGTGTGGTATGTCTAGGAAAAGGGCTATGTGTACAGCTTTTCAGATATTTTCATGCTTTAACAGGACTGGGAGGCAGTGGGATTACTTCAGTAACTTTAGGAAGTATCTTTTAGTACAGGTGACCTGCAGACCTGAGGAGCCTGTGTGCTGTATTACTGTTCAAAGTTTGTTGGACACCTTCCCTTGCAGTGCATCCTATGGGATGCTTCATCCTTGTCCTGTTGAACTGGGACATGGCCATGTGCCTTGCCTGGGTCAGTGAATTATGGGGGTATGGGAAGCATACCCAAGGCATTCTTTTATTCCACTGCAATAACCAGCAGTATTCCTGATGAACGTGTTTTGTCAGTCTTAGTCCCAGAGTAAAGACCAAGCAAAGCAGAGCCACCACTTGGCTATTCTAGACAAGATGTAACCCATCGGCATTCTCATGTTGTTTAATACATTACATACCCTAGTCTATCCTCAGTAGGTCCTGTTTGCTTTTTTCAAGAGTATTACCTAATGTTTTATTTTGTTTTTAAAATTTCACTTTTTAATTTTATACAATTGTTTTAAAATATTTAAATAATATAGACACATAACTTCATTTAAAAAGTCTCTCTACCTCCTCCATAAAAACTCATTGGACGTCACCTTCCTCTTTGGAAGCCATCACATGTACATTCAAACACATATTTTAAAAATTCCCGAAACAGCCCTGAGAACATTAAAAGAAAACAACAACACATATTTTATCTTAATCATAGTATAACACATAGAGTTGGCCCTTTGTGTCTGGGTTCCACATTCACAGGTACAACCAACTGCAGATGGAAAACATTTCTTAAAAAACGACACAGTTTTATTTCTTAAAAATATATCTTAAAAAATAAATATTTTAAAAATATTTCTTAAAAAAGAATAATATAACAAACAAGAATGTCAATAAAAAAGCAATGTAGTATAACAACTATTTACATAACATTCACATTTTATTAGGGGTTATAAACAATCCAGAGATGACATAAAGTATATGAGAGAATGTGTGCAGGTTATTTGCAAATACTAAACCATGTTATATAAAAAATTTGAGCATCTGTGGATTTTGGTATCCTCTGGGGATTCTTGAACCTATCTCCTGAGGATACTGAAGGATGACTGTATATGCATATTTTATATATAATCTGCATATATATCTGCATTTTTCTTTTTTATTTATTTTCTATTTAATAATATGTTTTAGAGATAGTCAAATATCAAAACATACACATTCTCATTCATTTAAATCATTGCATAGTATTCTATCATGAGAATTTTTTATAATTTAATATGCTATTGATATTTAGTTTAAATCCAATTTTTCTACCTAATAAGCAATACAAAATGAGTATTGTCCATACCTTTGCACCTGCAACTATTCCTCTAGGTTAGAATTTTAGAAGTAGAATTACTGGGTCAAAGAATAAGCACATTTTAAATTTTTATAAATGCTGCCAAATTGACCTCTAGAAAGTCTCTTCCAATGTATGCTCTCATCAATAGTGATAAGAATCAGATCTTTCTCTTTTCAAAAAAGCTTTAACATTTTCTTTTCATTCCATTTACCCAAAAGTTCATATTCTTGCTTTCCAGAAACCTTAAATCATAGGTTGCAGTGTTGTGTGAGGGGGCTGGGTAGGGTGGGGGTGTGGTTGGGTAGAGGAGAATTGCAGGAATGGAGGGAAATTTTAAACAATCCTCACTCTCTTGCCTGGTCTTATTTGTAAAAATAATGTTTTTCATTTTTGCTAACAATTACATTATTCATAAATACCTCATTATAAAATTCTTTGCTATAGTGAGGGTCATTATGTCCCTTAATAAAATGCACTCATATTTTGTATCTCTTCAAGACTATTATGGAGCTTCTTCAAGAGAATTATGGAGTGTGTGTCTACCCACATACTCTGAATAGAGTCTTCCTTTCCCATGTCATAAGATCAGATGGTCTGAGGCAAGGTAAGTAAGGTGAGGATGCCACATTGCATAATCTCCATATATGAAGCCCTGTGGGCTCCCTTCACTGCCCTCATCCCCCGTTTAGTCGGTATCTAACTTTTTTTTGCAAGATAAGTGGTCTTACAGGATACTAGCTGACCGCCACATGGCTACAAGCTCCTGATACCTGATATGGCCTGGGAAAGAGAACAAGAACCCCTTGTTCATGTTGTACTTTCCCTACTCTCCAGCCAATCAGCACCAAAAGCCCAAGAAGCTGTTAGTTACAAATTTCTGCCTTAGGGGAGCTAGGGACTTATTAGGGTCCCACATGCAGAGCTAGGCTCAAGCTTCAACTGATTCTTACCCTTTCCTCATGTTAACAGTAAAAGACACACCCCTTAGGTTGAGATTTTATATACTCATGATATGTGTGATACATGTTAGAACGGATGCTGATCCCATGTGGCAACTGCAGGCCTGCCTTTGCATATTTGACCTCACCTGTGTTTTAAAGTATGGAAAGTTCCAATAAAAGGGATTCCTCGTAAGGCACTGGGGGCTGTCTTTCCCTTTGGGAGGCCTGCTCTGTGTCTCACATGTATTTTTGCTTTGCACTATGCTTCTTTGGCTACTCTTACTTTGGACTCACTCAAATTCTTTTGTGCAAGTCCAGCACACTGATAATACTTTCAGGTACTTTATAGAGCCCTAGTCAGACTAAATCCATTGGTGCCTAATAGACAGAGAACAGATTGTACACACAGTCAGTGGGAATCTCTTCTGATAAGCAGAAAACCTACCATAGGTTTTATCTGTTTTCCAACCTGACGGTTACTAAACTGACTTTAAATTGCAAAATATGTATTGTTCTGGTTTATTAGCCATAGACTTCTGGCCTTCCAAAAATAGGTTGCCATTTTCCCAAAAGAGTCCCCCATAACCAGCGTTTCTCACGCCACCTTATTCCTCATTCCTTTTGGCCAGATGGCTTAGGATTGTCTCTCAGCCTTAGATCCAATGAAGAGCAACAGTGGGTAAACCTAAGTTTTCAATTTTTGCTCTGCTTCCTTCATCCCGTGTAACTGAGGTTTAGCTTGGAAAAAAAAAAAAAAAAAAAAAAAGACATCCTCTTTGAACTATAATTATTTAGCCAGGTAGTTTTATGCTGAATTGAAAAACCAGGAGAATCTTACCATCCCAGTGTTTCCAACTGGGCTCTGTTAATGCCAACTGTTCTCCTTGTGCCACGCATACCTTTCTTTACCTTTCATTTCGCTTTGCCTCATGGATTTTTCAGAGCCTGACGCCACAGATGGTTTGAAGATTATGTCTAACCGCTAACTGATCTATCCATGCTGTTCCTACTTTTTAAACAGTTAACTGAGACCAGTGTGAGCATCTCATTTATCAGTCTTTTCTTGGTGAAGGGTAATTTTTCTTCTATTTTCAAAATAATCTCTATTCATCTGGTTGTCAAACAGTCTTCCCTGACTACAGGCAAATAGTTCATTTATTGCCAAGCTAACTTTCTCTCTGCACAGAAAATCACTGGGAAGGTGAGTTGGAAGCTCAGCCAAATCGTCCTTGGGATCATTAGAAGCAGTATAATATTTTGTGGCTGTCAGCTTTTAGGCTTCTATCAGGGTGGAGAGGCCATCCTACGGGGAGAACTTAATGATCCCAGAATGTTGGCTGACAGGGTCTTGATCTGTGCTTTTATTATGTTCAATTTATCAGTCTCTTTTGAAAGAATTGACCATGGGACTCTTTTAAAACATTTGAAATCTTCAGATAAAAGCTCAGAGACAGGCTCTTCCTACTTCCATTAATTTCATAATCAATGATGTCAATTTGTCACTATTAATCATGTTCCCACAGTAATTTTCCCCAGGCTTTCCTGAACTTAAAAGCTTCTAGATAAACTCCCCCTCCTCCTTCCTCTCTCTCTTGCTCCTTTTTTTTTTTTATGTGACATGCTTGTTCTCCCTTAGCCTTCTGCTATGTTTGGAGGCTTCCTAAGGTCCTCAACAGAAGTAGATGCTGGCACTATGCTTCTTGTCTGTTTTCAGTTTTTCTCATTCTGCTGACTATACTTAAATGTACTTCACTTTTTTCCCTGGTCATCAAAACTTTTTTTAATGCTCTTGTAAGACATCATGGTATAGTTTACAATACCTAGTCTAAGATGAAATTTTTGAAAGCTGACAACCTGAATTATGAATGTCTGTTTTTAACTTTTTATATTTTACCCATGTGGTTCAGTTTTAGCTTTTTGGATTTTCTCACAAAAAGAATATGTAAGCTAATTTTTCAATGTATTGAGAAAGTCTTCTACAATATTGCACATCATTCTAATCCTGTTTGTATGATCATTCCTTCACCTTGTTAAAGCAGAACACAACATGAGCAGCTTTTTTTGTATTTGATGTCATAATGAAAATATTATTTATTAAAACTTTTCAATCTTAAAGATGGCTAAATCTGGGATAGTTTATGACAATGGTTTCTTGTAGTTTGGGATTAGCACACTTGGGTTGGAACACTGCATCTGCTTTCTAACTTTGGGCAAATTACTTCACCATTCTGGGCTTTGAGCTCCTTATGCATAAATAGTAATAATAATACTAATCTCCTAGTGTATTTTTTAAATTAAGTGACAGAATGTTTACAGATTATTTAGCTTAGTGCTGACATAAGAGCCCAACAAATGCTATCTATAATAATGTTAGATAATAGTAATATAATAGTAACAAGACAGACAATATAATTATGATGTTACTACTGTGAAAACATTTTATCCAGTAACAAATCTTCTAAGTTGCTTTGGTTAGATCTGCCTCTAGGACATAAAGGAGCAGGTACATAGATCACAAAAAGCCAGGAACCCATACCAAATTGCAAGCAATCTGGTAAGTACAAAATGTGGATGAGAGCTGAGAACATTATTTTGGGAACAGGAAATATGAATACTAGGGAGTTAGGTGAAGGAAGGAGAGGAGCTTGGCTATGTGGGAATAAGAGAGGTTAGGGGAGAAACTGAGGCAGGTAGGTACCAGGAATCAAGAATTCAGAAAAAAATATATATAAGGTAAAAAGAATTCAATTTCTAAGAAGAGAGACTAGAAAACAGGAAAAGGTTCTTTGTGGCAGGTTCTGCGCTGTTCTTGCTTAAGCAAAACTTGGTTGGAACAGGACTAAACACTTTATTCTCTCAAAAACAATTTGATTCCAAAAGGCGCTAGAGTTGAATTTTACTGAAGAATTTGTAGAAAGACCAAAGAGACTTTACTCCATTGAGAATATAGCATTTCACTCCAAAATTATCTCATTTTATTTTTTCCTAAATCAACCTTCAGCTTTGGCTTCTTCTGGATCCTCCTCCTCTTTATACCTATGGGTTTGAAAAGTCTCCTATCTCCAGACGCATTTTAAAAAATCCTTCTCTTTCCCTTACGCAGAGCGACTTAATTTCATAGGCTCTACTAATCTTGTAATCCCATATCTGTCACTTAATTTTGGAAACAACCAGCAAATACAAGTGTCTCCGGGATCCAAGATCTACCTCCGTTATCAGGTAGAAGGAAGAATAGCTGATCACACACATTCATTTATTTCTGGACAAAATTATATTCTTTTATGTTAGAGTTTTGCTTTAGATACTGCTAGAAGAGACGGCAATTCCAAGATCTGCAGTAGCAAGTGGCAAGAGAAAAGAAATGAGCGGTTCAACATTTTACTAACACCAAGTTCATTATATTCTGACCATGGCCTGATATTTTTTTTTTCTGGAGTGTCACTTCTGCAAATATAACAATAGCTAGGGAAAACAGATGGTGAATTATTACAGATCCATAACTACTATTGGATATATGAGAAGCACATGCTTTGTTAAAAGTAAATCAGTACTTTCAGGTTCACATATGGACAAGGCATATACCACACAATCCATCCTCAAAGCATGGCTCAATTTGCTTTTTTTCTCAATGTGAATAAAAGTATATTTAATCAAATAGTAGTGTCACATAGTGTTATTAAGTGTTGAGTGTATTTATTATATAATATTCTAACATAGGTTATTTTTATTTAACTAGTAATTATTTATAAAATATTAAAAGGCTATGTATTGACCTTTTTTCTATGCTGAATCTAATTCATGATCTCCCACAAACCCCAAGCTACCCTCTTTCAAATCACTGCCTCACTAAATGACATCAGTATCAACCCAGTTGTACAAGTCAGATGGTTAATCACCCAACGGTTACTCCAAGATGGGCTTGGAAGTTATCTAGCCTCCCAATATTATATGTCATCCTCATATATACTACTAAGTAAAAATGGTGTTCTAGTTAGGCAAAATTTTATCAAGGTAAGTTCTTTCTAGTCACATTTCTAAGTTACTTTTTAAAGAAATTCTGGAGCTACCAAGGCCAACATTTATGCATTTTTTTCGATTTTTAAGAAGCTTTTGAATTATCCTTTTATTAGCTCTAATCACCTTAGCTCTTCTGTCAACACCCTATTCTGAAATAACATCATGGTTTGTCATTGTGCCCTCCGAGCTAGCAGTGTCTGGTAAAAAGCAGGTGTGTAATAAATAATTTTTAATTGAACAAATGGAAAAGATGCACTTCAAATCACAGATTTTCCTAACAAATATTTTGTAATATGTACCTGGAAGCATAGGATTACTTTATTGGTTTGTACACACACAATAACACTTTCTGTTTCTTTGCTATTATTTATGCTGTCCTGTTGCCTCTAGTTCTCTTCTCCTTTTCTTAGCCTGGCTAACTTCTATATAGCTATTAAATCTAGACATGTCCTCCTGGAAGACTTTCTGACTTCCCTATCCTGAATAGTTAGACAGTCTCTGTACTCTCCTAACAACCAATAAACACTTCTGTGTAATGAACATATTTCTGGTTGCTCAGGTTAAAAATCTTGGCTTATCTTTGGCTTCCTTTTTTACAGCCTACATAAAACTCATCAACGAATCCTATCAGATCCGTCTTCCAAAGGTCTCCAGATTCCAGATCTGACCATTCCTTATTACTCTTAGCCTTCTAATCCCTGTCCTTATCTAGTGGGACATTTTTGCTGGTATTATTGTAGCAGGCTCCTAACTGATCTCCTGGGTTCCACCCTTGTCCCACTATTGTCTATTTTCAACGTAGAAACTACAGTAATTCTTTCAAAAGTTAAGTGTGCCAAAACTATGCTCAAAATCTTCTGATAATTTTCTATCCCATTCAAACTTAAGTACAAACTTCTTACTTGTATAGTGGCCTATAAAACGGCCCTCAGTGATTATTGTCTCCTGATATGTATGCCCTTGTGTTGTCTTCTCCCATACTGAATAGGGCTGATCTATGTAACCAATAGCACATTTCAGAAATTATGGTCTGCAACTCCCGAGAACAGTTCACAAAAGACGTAGTAACTTCTGCCTAATGATCTCTTAGATCACATTCTCTTTCTAAGAAAGGTAGCTGCCATGCTGTGAAGATGCACCAGCATCCCTGTGAGAAGCCAGTGTGGTGAGGAACTGAGAACTCCTGACAAGCGCCAGCAATGAGTTGCCAAGCATGTGAGTGAGCCAACCTGGAAATGGATCCTCCAGTCCTAGTCAAGTCTTCAGATGACTGCAGCCTCAATCAATGTCTGACTGCAACACTCTGAGAGAATCTAAGATAATGCACCCAGCCAAATGATCCATGGAGTTCAGACCCACATAATTTTTTTAAGATAATACATATTTATGTGTTACGTTGTGAAGTATTAGGGTAATTGGTTATGCAGCAATAGACAATTAATACACTTAGTATCACCAAAAGGGCACCCTTGATATGATGCCCAATTCCTTCATTGGCTTCATTTCTTGCTAATCTCATTTGCTTAATCTGCTTTAGCCATATCAGACTTTTCTATAATCCCGGGACACTTCTATCTCAGGGTTATTTCCTTTGCTAACTCCTTACCTACTTCAAGTAGTTGTTCAAATATGATCCTTTTAGTGTTCTTTTCCTACCACCTCACGACTCTCTCCAATCTTTCTATTTTGTTTTCCTCTATGGTATTTACCAATATTTAATATATGATATGTGCATTAGTCTGTTCTCATGCTGCTAATAAAGACATACCCAAGACTGGGTAATTTATAAAGGAGAGAAGTTTAATGGACTCACAGTTTCACATGGCTGGAGAGGTTTCACAATCATGGCAGAAGGCAAAGGAGAAGCAAAGGCAGGTCTTACATGGAGGAAGGCAAGAGAGCATGTGCAGGGGAACTCCCCTTTATGTAAAACCATCAGCTCTCGTGAGACTCATTCACTGTCATGGGAACAGCATGGGAAAACCCAACTCCATGATTCAATTACCTCCCACCCCGTCCCTCCCATGACAGGTAAGGATAATGGGAGCTACAATTTAAGATGAGATATGGGTGGGGGCACAGCCAAAGCATATCAATATGCTTTACTTTTTGTTTGTTATTATTGTTGTTTCTCTCTCTCCATGATAATATAAGCTCTATGAAGGCAGAGATGTTTTTTTCTTCTTGTTGTTCACTGCTATTTCTTTACCCCTTAGAACAGTGGCTGGCAAATACTAAGTGTTCAATGATTCTTATTAAGTGGATTAGTGTTACAGTCTTCTGGGTTTTTTATTGTTTGTTTGCTTGTTTGCTTATTTTCCCCTCTAGATTGTAAACTCCTTAAAGTCAAGTACTATATATTTTTCATCTTCATATATTGGTCATCTATATGGTGACACCTGGAATAGTAGATCTATTTGCCAATGTAGAAAAAGAGACCTGAGTTACTTTGGGAATTTACACTATAGAGAGTATTTTAAGAAGTTAAATGTGAGTTTTAAATATGTATGGATTTAAAAATACTTTGTACACTGGGCACAATGGTGTGCACCTGTAATCCCAAGTACTTGGGAAGCTACATCAGGAAGATTGCCTGAGCCCAGGAGTTTGAAGCTGCAGTGAGCTATGATTGTACCACTGCATTATAGCCTGGGCAACAGAGTAAGATTCTGTCTCAAAAAAATTAATTTAAGTGAAAATACTTTGACTAAACCAGTGACCTTGTAAAGTTATCAAGGGTTACTTAAAAACAATGAAACATCACCAAAAATTTGGGTTTAAAAGTAGCAATATTTATTATTTAGTTCAAAAACCAATTCATTTGAACTCAAAAACACCTTAAACACAAAAGTTGATTTCATTGTACTTTAATTGCCTTTGAGATTTTTTTCTTTACTTGAGCAGGTTGCATCTACCTGTTTGCAAATGAAACTGCCTTTGTAAACTGGCAAATTCAAAGTCATTAGAAAATATGAATTATTCAATAAATATTTTCAATGCTTAGAGAAATCTTGCAATTATATAATTATTTTCCCATACTTATATTTTCGTTTTGTAGAAAATAAGCTTGATAACATATGTTCAATTTTTTTCTATGATTTTCTAGCTATTACTGATATAAATTTCAGACGGGAAAAAATCAGTGGGAAATTGGATCTACCAATTTGCTTACCACTTTCTAAAGGCAATTTTTAAGTGATAAAGATTCTATTGCTTCTTGAAGCAAATCTCTATCAGGTTGAACAAATTCTGGCAAACTGGAGAGTTCAGATTACTTCTCCAAAGTCAAATTCATAGTTAGAAGCAAAAGCAGGGATACAACTCAGCTGTCTAAACTCCTGATTAATTGTTGTGCTCACTATCCTATTTTGCTTCCTGAGGTGTTACGTGATGTTGTTTAACCAGGGGATCTCTCCTCTGGGAGTTGAGCATGCCATTATGTGCAACCACCCATTACTAAGAAAGCAATTGAGGGAAGGAGAGAGGAATATGGAAGGAGGAGAATTATGCAAATGCCTGAGCTAACTTCTGTAACGTTAAAATGCAAAATTCATAAGTTGCTCATTGTTGTTGACATTTGCACAATAACTTGGGGCAGGAGTAGGAAACAAGGGTGGGTCAGTGAGGAAAGTTATCCTGTTTAGCCTAAGAGATGTGAAGTGCTATGTTCTATGCACCAGCGATGCTGGGAATGGTGGAGGTAAGAGTAGAACTTTATCCCGAAATTTTGTATTGTTATTATTATCATGTACAAAAAAATATAGATATTCCTTATGAGAATTTGGAACGAAACATGCAAGCAATGAAAACCCATTCACAGGAGCATGTGGCCCACTGAATATGGCTTAATCCAGTGGGGACCTTCAATGGAGTCTTATAAAATGTATATCAGAAAGCTCTCTTCCCCAGTGGTCAAGTGTGACCATATGGACATTAACTCCTCATGCATGTGGGCTATCATAGTGTGAGTACCAGAGAATTCTGATGGGTCCCACTATAATCCAGGAGAAGCTCATAGGTTAGAAGCCTGAAGGGAGGTGCTGTATGAAGCTGGTCAAAACCTTTCTAAAACTGGTTCCTGCAGGAGTAGATGGAATATAGTGGAGGACCAAGAGCAGACAAGTGGAGTAGAGGGAGATTGGAGAGGATTTGAAATTGTGCAAAATGAGTGCCTGATACACCTCTGAATTTTGGTCCTTATGTGGAAAGCAGGCACAAACTTTAAAGGCTTAACAGTTTAGAAGAAATCTTTCACCTTCAAAATTAAAATTAAATTTAAAAAATGTATTTACTATACTTGACCAAAAGGTACTAACCTGATCATCCAACATTCCACTTCGATCATACATCTGAAATGGCAGGGAAGTAGGCTGAGTTTTGATTAATTTAAGAAAATATAAGTATGGAATTAATAGATTTAGCCCAATATTTTATAATCTTTATAGACATTAGTATTGGTTATTGTGATGCCTTTGAGTAGTCAGATGCCTTGGGGTGTCAGATAAAATACAGAACTAAAGACAGAAACCATATGAGTATCTCAATAGATGCAGAAAAGGCTTTCAGTAAAATTCTACATCGCTCATGTTAAAAATTTTCAATAAAATGGGTATTGAAGGAACAAACCTCAAAATAATAAGAGCCATCGATGGCAAATCCACAGCTAACCTTATACTTTGGGGCAAAAGCTGGAAACATTCCCCTTGAACACTGACATAAGACAAGTATAAAGACAAGTACTCTCTCTCACCACTCCTATTTAACAAGTATTGGAAGTCTTGGCCAAAGTAATCAGTCAAAAGAAAAAAAGAAAGGGCATCCAAATAGGAAAAGAGGAAGTCAAACTATCCCTGTTTGCAAACAACATTATCCTCTATCTAGAAAACTCCATAAAGTTTAAGCCCTAAATCCCTTAAACTGATAAACAACTTCAGCAAAGTCTCAAGATACAAAATCAACAACTAAAAATCTCCAGCATTCCTATACACTAACAAGAGTCAAGCTGAGAGCCAAATCAGGAATGTGATCCCATTCACAATTTTCACAAAAAGAATTATATACCTAGGAATACAGCTAACCAGGGAGGTGAAAGATCTCTACAATGATAACTACAAAACACTGCTCAACGAAATCAGAGATAACACAAATGGAAAAACATTAAATGCTCGTGGATAAGAAGAATAAATATTATTAAAATGGCCAAACTACCTAAAGCAATTTACAGATTCAATGCTATTCCTACAAAACTACCAGTGACATTCTTCACTGAACTAGAAAAGACTATTTTAAAATTCATGTGGAACCAAAATAGAGCCCAAATAGCCAAGGCAGTCCTAAGCAAATAGAACAAAGCTGCAAGCATTATGCTACCTGACTTCAAACTATACTACAGAGCTATAGTAACCAAAACAGCATGGTAGCAGTACAAAAATAGGCACATAGGCCAATAGAACAGATAAAGAGCCACAAATAAGGCTGCACACCTATAACCATCTGATCATAGACAAAGCTAACAAGCATAAGCAATTGGGGAAGGATTCCCTATTCAATTAATGGTGCTGGGATAACAGGCTAGCCATATGCAGAAGATTGAAACTGAACCCTTTCCTTATACCATCTAAAAAAATCAACTTAAGATGGATTAAAGACTTAAATGTAAAACTCTATGCAAACCTTGAAAGACAATCTAGGCAATACCATTCTAGACATAGGAACAGGCAAAGATTTCATTATGAAGGTTCCAAAAGCAAATCACAACAAAAGCAAAAATTGAAAAATGGGATCTAATTAAACTAAAGAGCTTCTCACAGCAAAAGAAACTATAAACAGAGTAAACAGACAACCTACAGAATGGGATAAAGTTTTCGCAAACTATGCATCTGGCAAAGGTCTAATATCCAGCATCTATAAAGACCTTAAACAAAATTACAAGAAAAAAATGCCATTAAAAAATGGGCAAAGGACAGGAACAGACACTTTTCAAAAGAAGACATACATGTGGCCAAGAAGCATATACAAAAACCTCAACATCACTGGTCATTAGAGAAATGCAAACAAAAACCATGATGAGATACCATCTCATACCAGTTAGACTGGCTATTATAAAAAGTAATAAAACAAAATAACAGATTTGGCAAGGCTGTAGAGAAAAGGGAGCATGTATACACTGCTGGCAGAAGTGTAAATTAGTTCAACCATTGTGGAAAGCAGTGTGGCAATTCCTCAAAGAACTAAGAACAGAACTGCCATTCGACTCAGCAATTCCCTAACTGGGTATATACCCAAAGGAATATAAATAATTCTACTATAAAGATACATGCACATGTATGTTTATTGTGGCACTGTTCACAATAGAAAAGTCATAGAATCAACTTAAATGCCCATTTGGCATCCAAATCAAATGACAGATTGGATAAAGAAAGTGTAGTACTTATATGTCATGGAATACTATGCAGTCATAATAAAGAATGAGATCATGTCCATTGCAGAAACATGGATGGAGCTGGATACCATAATCCCTAACAAACTAATGCAGGAACAGAACCAAATACCACATGTTCTCATTTTTAAGTGGGAGCTAAATGATGAGAATACAGAGACATATAGAGAGGAAAAACAGACATTGGAACCTACTTGAGAGTGGAAGGTAGAAGGAAAGAGAGGCTCAGGAAAAATAACTAAGGGACACTAGGATTAACACCAGGGTGATAAAATAATCTGTACAATAAACCCCCATGACACAAGTTTACCTATGTAACAAATCTGCACATGTATCCCTCAATGTAAAACAATAGAAAAAATACAGTATGCACATGCTCAAATTTGAATTTCCAATACACAATGAATAATGTTTTAGTGTTAGTATATCCTATACATATGGGACACATTTATACTAAAAAAAAAAATGCTGAATAATGATAAACACTAAGCCAAATGTGTTGGGTCATACCTGTAATCCCAGCTAGCAGGGAGGCTTAGGCAGGAGGATCCCTTGAGCCCAGGAGTTTGAGGTTACAGCGAACTGTGATGGTGACACTTCCCTTTAGTCTGGGTGATGGAGTAAAACCCAATCTTTAAAATAAATAAATAAATAATAAACACTGAAACTAAAAATTGACTATGCATTATAAACTTTTGCTTGCTAAATCTTGCAATTTTACCTTAGTGTGATCAAGAAAACGATTATTTTTGTGGAATACACTTGTTTAATATGCCAGGATGGACCTAATGGATCATAAGATCAGAAGTCTTCCATATGAAACATGTAAAATAAGGCTTCATAATCACAATCTTTGTGATAAATCAACACTGTGATTTCAACTATAGTTAGCATCAATAATGTAGTTGTAAACCAACTAATTAAGGTCCAAATTTAAGTTGCTGCAATTTTCAAATAGGACTCCTGGATTTGGTGGGTTAGCATTCATTTGGACTTCCCTGTTGACCAAAGTTGGGTGATGGGTGAGAGAGGTGTTGGATTCATTAAAGCAGTTGCATCTGTTGGAACTCAGATGTGAATTTGCTTTGTAATCAATTTCATCCAAAAAAAGTGTTCCCAACATCATTATATAGGTTGCAATAAAGATTTAAATTAACCCCTACCAGAATGCTAGGCACTGTGTGGGTTCTTTTTACCATTCATTTCATTTAATTCAAAGAGGAATTTCAACATGTGGCTAGAACTGTTATTGACTTTTGATGCATTAAAGGACTTTTCTGGAATGCCTCAATAGTAATCATTTTATTCTTTTAATAGGAAATTATTTCCCCCTCAAATACTAAAATTTAGTACTTTTTTTCGGAACAGAATCTAATGAAGGCCCCACTTCTCCACTGTGTTTCAGATCTCTGGGAGTAGTGGAGAAATTTGCAAATATTTAACACCTGCACCTCGATCTTTCATCTTCAAAAATCTTATTTTTATTTAAGAGTAGAGTGTATGACCAAGAACAACAGTTTACAGTGTTCACTTGATTAAACAAAAACATTCATGGAATTCAAGTGGTTCCATCTGAACTAGACAGTTTAGACTGATGCAGTGTGGAAAGGATGTGGAATCACAGAAGAATTAATGTGAAGTATATGATTTTGGCACTGGGAAGGCCCTATGAATACCATCAATTTGAGAGTTTTTTAAAGTATCTAAATGTGTTTACACAGCTGGATATTCAGTTTCAGCCTGATCTCTTTCCTTCATGTTTCCAGGTTATTTACAAATGCGTTTCCCTCTGCTTTTTTTAAATGCATTTTATTTTCCAAATTTGGATTTTTAAATCTCAAATGGCAACATAATATTGTGAAACAGTTTCTGGGACTTTTGTGTGTTACATATTATCAGTATTTGGTGAAAAAGAAGCTTCTGGAATATAAACCTTTTTAAAATATAATCCTGCAGCTTTATCTAATCAATAAAACAAGATATTAATTTTATAAAACATATTTCTATGTGGATGATAACTTTTTTGCAATCTTAGTTTATAATTCACATTATCCCAATTTTAGCAATATTCTGAAATAGTAACTGTATTCAATATTTATATTTTCCTCTTTGTAGATCCTGGGTTCTTGTCAGAATTTTTTAAACTTAATCTAAAGTCAGTGCGATGTAAGGGATGGAGAATGTGATGTGAATTTTAAAGATCTCTGTCCATGTCTCAGGCACAATTGCTGGCTGTTTGATTTAGAGAAGTTATTTAACCTCTGCATGCCCCAGATTTCTCTCTTGTGAAATGGAGTGTTATTTTTCAACTGCCTTCTTCATTTAGTATCAGGAGGCCTAATGAGATAATATGCCAGAATAGTTATCCTAGATCATCTTTTTTGGGAGAATGTAAGCTCACAGGCACAAAGGCCAATCCATACGAACTGGGTAGAGGTCTTTGTCCTCCATGCAGTTTCATGTTGGATTAGGGACCTTGTCAAAACTATTCTTGGCCACAATATCCACAAAGGCACACATATATCCAGGAGAGGGAAGGGCAAAAGCCCTGGGAATTCCCAGAAAGAAAAGTGATAAAATATAGGAGCAGAAAAATGATTAGAAATCATCAAAGACCTTTATTAAAATACACTAGTTATCAGCTATAGTTATTTGTGTTTTGCTCATTGAAGAATTTGTTAGAACGTTGACTGGCACATTTGAGGAGCTCCAGAAATATTTTTTGGATGAATGAATTACTGTGAATTTATCTCTCCTGATGCACTAGAATTCATCCTATAATAGACAATGTTAGCTATGTCACCTTTAAGGGTCTTTTTTACTTTATGCTTGAGAAAGCTCTGAGCATGCAATAGTATTCAGATGAAGTATTTGTGTTATATATACCAGATATTTTTGTGCAATTATCTTCTTATTGTTTATTGGTGTTTATCTTTTCTAATATATTTGATATTAACTATTGATTAAGATTATTTCTTCATAAAATTTCCTTAACTCCATCCTTTAGGAGATTGTCCCAATCACATAGAACATGAGATTCTGCCTTAAACAAAGAAACCTTTTTGCAGGTAGGCAACCAGAATACCTTGCAGCTGGAGCTGGATCTATCCCTTCTGCTGAGAAAAAATCTGCCCGGCAAGGTGACTGTGGATGGAGCTGCAGAGGATGTCTCTCTTTTGGCCCCAGAGGGGACATGGGCTCCCTGTCACAAAGGGAAAATCAAACAGTCTCATTTTTCTAAATGAAGTGAATGCATTTTTCCTCTGTTCTGGTGGTTCCCAATCTGTTTTGGTTTGAAGCCTGCCAAGGTTCCCCCTTGCTGCAATGTACTTTTACTGGAATTCTCATGGCAGCTGCTGCTCTAACTTTTTTGAAAAAGGCCTCTTCTTCTAAAGAAAACCTTACTTAATAAATGTGTAAACTTGATTTGCTTAAATCCATGTGCCTGGCTTATGGTCACATCATCTTTTCCAGATGACTGCAATTTCAGTGACTTCACTGCCTTCTGTGTCTCCGTGCACCCCTCACATCCATTTCCACACACTATCATGAAATGTAACTCCGCTCCTCTATGCCAATTTTGCAAGTTCATTTTTCCTTAAGATTTATATGTGGCATGTCCTGCAGCCAGTAAAGGACAGAATAACAAATAATGGGTCAAAGACTTCTTTTTCTGACATTACAGAAGACCAGCTATTCAGAGAAAGCTCTTTCAGTATCAAACACCTGAAAAATTCTGGATTAAATATTAAGTTTTATGAAAAGCATGGCTGAACTAGTAGTAAAGGAAATAATCAGTGGCCAGACATGTTCAAATCCAGATGTGTAAGCACACGCTAGATCCGACATGTGCTTGAAGGCAACTCCAATCGCTGGTGGTCTGGAGTCTGCATTGTCATAGACATCTATTATTGGAGGACAGGACAGATAGCTAAGAACCCAAGTTGAGCGAACGATAGCAAGGCAAGTCTTACATAAAATTGGGACACCAAAGGATGACATATTTTCCAGGAAAAAAAAAACCCTCATATAGCAGAGGGACTGTGAACGTTTGTGTATTTCAACCTTGACTCTGGAAGAAGCAGGAAAAAAGTGAAAATTCATAATTACAAATTTCCATTCATACAGATTTATCACTGGAATTTAAATTGTATATGTCATTTCCATCTACCTGTCCCCTTAAAAAGCTGAAAATTTAGTTTCAAGTGGTCCTAGGTTGATATTAGACATTCAACAGTAGGTACAGACTAGATGTTGACAATGAATTAACTGTTGGACACAGCTCAGCACATTGTGCCCGGCCTTATGGAAGGACTAAAGAGTCCCAGGGGAGAGAACAGGGAAGAAGTTGGGGGCAGCACCCAGGGTTCTCAAGGCAGCAGCTAGTTACCAATTGTCATTGGTGCATTTCAGTTATTTAGTAATTTATGTGGCCATATTAGCCTTAGACTGTTAAGTCACTCACATGTTCTGAGTCTTGGTTTCCTCCTATTCTGTACCTTGTCTGCCTTACCGGGTTTTTAAAATAATGTCTGTGAAAACACTTTGTCAGAAAACAAGTAGCAGTTAATGAAGGTTTGGTTTTTACAGTTTTGCTTCAGTGTACCAGGTAATGCTTTATGGTCTGAAATAATGTACTTAGTTCTTCAAAGTGCCTAAAGTGGAGGTTTCATATGATTTTCTCATCTGAATTTCTATTGGATAAATAGTTCTTGCTGTTAAAGGAAATGTGGTGAAAGATGGTCAGTAAAGTAGGCTTTGGGGAGAAATTTCACAAAAGCGTAGCTCTCTTCTTGGAACAAGGCTCTCACAAGTACTAAAAATTGGGGATGAATGTTGGAGGTGTTAATCAGGAAGGTGACAAGTATAATGGCAACGGTCTCAGGGAGACACTGCTGAAAAGGTGCCAATACCTTAAGGAGCTGCTGTTGAGGCCGAAGGGAAACCCGCTAAAAAGGAGTGGTGGATTGGGTGAGCAAAAGGGGGCTCCCCTTCTCAAAAAAAAGAAAAAAAAAAAAGGCAGCCAAGAGATCAAAAGGAAAATGTTAAAGCCCATTAAGGGAAGAGAGATTAAAGAAAGGTTAAATATTAAATCCAAGAACAAAAGACCCCTAGATTTTCCCACTGCATGTGGACTGAACACCACCTCTGGTATTGTCAAAGAAACCTCCTTCTTTAAACTGGTAACCTTTATTTCCTTTTGTTGCTGGTAAGTGGAGTGTGTGTCACCAATGGAGGTCATCGGGGGTGAAGAATTAAACAGCCAGTGACTTAGGGGTCAATCAAAGGAAGGCCTCTATGGTGCAAAATATGAGGTAGATGATTGATCATCCAGTGAACCAACGCTCACCCCTGCTATAGGCTTGGGTGCTCCAGAATTTCCAAAGAGCAGTGTCCTAAGGAAGCAGTGAAGTTTAGAGTGAGTGGTGCAGGAAGGGAACGGTGCCAGAGAACTTTTCTTGGAAATTGCTTTTGAGTAACAGAAACTCAGTTTCCTATTAACAGATTCTGAAGAGGGCTAGTAGAAATTATGAGGGAGCTTTAGCTCTTCCACTCCTGCTCTCTGGTGCTCCTCCATGCCACTACTGGTCAGAAGAGCTGGAAAAGAAGGAGGAGCTAACCTTTTGTGCCCCCGCCCAAAGAGGGTTTTTTTTTTTTTTTTTTTTTTTTTTTTATTACCACCTCTTTTTTTTTCTTTTTTTTTTTTTTTTTTTTTTTTTTTTTTTTTTTTTTTTTTTTTTTTTTTTTTTTTTTTTTAATCCTAGCCCTATTATTTTTGAGCAATGTATTCTTGGGCCGATCATATAATCACATTGCCTTTTTTATTTACTGAGTCTCACTCTGTCGCTCAAGCTGGAATGTAGTGGTTTGATCTCAGCTCACTGCAACCTCCACCTCTTGGGTTTAAGCAATTCTGGTGCCTCAGCTTCCGAAGTAGCTGGGATTACAGGTGTGTGCCACCACATCCAGCTAATTTTTGTATTTTTAGTGGAGACTGGGTTTCGCCATGTTGGCCAGTCTGGTCAAAAACCCCTGACTTCAGGTGATCCATCTGTCTCAGCCGCCCAAAGTGCTAGGATTACAGGCGGGAGCCATCGTGCCTGGCTTCGTCACATTAATTATTAATTTCTTTCACCTATTAAATAAAGGTTTGGGGTTCTTAAAGTTGACCTACTTGTTCTCTTTCTTCTAAACCTTCTCAGACTAAGTTATCTACATGGGGATGATAAGAGTTTTTTTTTTCTTTTTTTTCTTTTCTTCCCTTAAATTTTATGACAGGAGAGTAACATATATTAAGTATAGCTTCCTCTCAACTTACCTTTGGTAGGCAAGCTGCATTTCCAACTGATATTCACTCATTTTCTTTCTCTAAAATGGAAATAAAATGTAAAGTTAGATCACACTATCCTAAGCTCTCTGAGTCCTCTGCATTGCCCCGTTACAATTGTCCATCACATTTTCATTTACTTTCTAGTATGTCTTTTATCCTACACTGTAAGCTTGGTGGGGGTAGTGACCAAGTATGTGTTGTTCAACATCGTATTTCTAGCACTTAGTGCCTGATGCATAAAAGTTCTTCAACACATATTGGATAAAGGAATCAGTGAATTATTTTATAAATGAAAGAGATGAAAATTTAAAGTCTAATAAGATTGATAGGATCACTCATTAAAACTTTTTTTAAAAAAACACTTAACATTCCTTGCTTTTATTATTTACAGACCATTGGGCATAATTATCACATTTTTTCTAGCAAGACTGGGACTCTGGCTACTTTGATGAAAATCTTAAAGAGATAAGGGACGATTTATCTGAGTACTTTTGACTTTCTGACTATTACTGATCTCTGTGGATGTCTGGTGTCACTCAAAGTTCAGAACACAGTCTATATCTGATTATCCCTTGGCTACCTAAAAGCAAACTTGTGACATCTTTAGCATCCTATTGCCCAGATACAATTTTAGAGATGGTCCCAGTCCAATCACTAACAACTACAGTGATTGAAAGTTAATTTGCCTTCATGACCTATTTATGTCAACTGGGGTCATTAACTCTCCTTTGTGACAAGGTTTATGTTGGTAACATGACATTCATTTGCCATAGGAACTCTCTAAGGAAGTAAGTTAGCTAATCTCAAAGCCCTCTCAATGTTTTTAAGTTACTTTGTTGCTTTCAAGAAATTAGGGATTCTCCACTATGCTAGTAGTTGTGATAATGAAACTATTTTATGCCTTGGTGTGTTTCTTTGTTTATTCTTTCACTGTTCATCTTTAAACCACCTATATTATGCCCTGGGCACTATGGGGACCATAGAAATCACAGTATAGTTCCCGCCCTCAGAGTCCTTGTCCTGCTGTCCAGCGGGGGGTGTGGGTGTACATGTCACCTGGCCATTAGAATACAGTGGATGAATGTTCTGCCTTACGTTAACCTAGAGAACCCTGGAGCACATGGGAGAAATTATTATTATAAGACTGGAGAAGACGTGAAAGCCTTCTCAAAAGGGCGTCAGAGGACCCATTAAGATTTTGTCTCTTACTATCTCATTCACCCATGCTTTTATTATTATCATTACTATTTTTGACAGAATCTTGCTCTATTGCCCAGACTAGAGTGAAGTGGGGCAATCTGAGCTCACTGCAGCCTCCACCTCCCAGGTTCAAGCGATTCTCCTGCCTCAGCCTCCTGAGTAGCTGGAACAATAGGCACGTACCACCACACCTGGCTAATTTTTGCATTTTTAGTAGTGACGGGGCTTCACCATGTTGGCCAGGCTGGTCTCCAACTCCTGACCTCAGGTGATCCACACCCCACCTCAGCCCGCAAGTTTTGGGATTACAGGTGTAAGCAACATGCCTGGCCACATTGCCAGGCAGCACATTGAGGTATGTTCTTGAATGAAAATAGTTCCTTTCCTAAGAGGAGTTCTAGTATTAGGTGTTGAAACCATGTTGTAATAGCCTATTATGAAGACATCTCTATTATTTCACTATATAATAGAAATGTTTTCATAGAGAAGTAGAGATTTAAGTAGAGCTTTAATGGAGAATCTCTGTGTATGTGCATGCATGAATTCCAAGTATATCAACAAATGATGGCAAAAACAGAGAGAAGCATATATTATATATTTTGTGAAAGAATGAATAGAGCAGTATTTTTGGAGAAGGATATTTGAAGAAATAATTAAATATAGTGGTTTAAAGGTCAGTATGGGCCAGTCTTTTCAAAGTTTTGACTCTTAGACTTAGGAGTTTAAACTTCAAATGAATGAATTTTGACTTACTTTTCACTAATAAGGTATTATGTTCTCCATCTTATCTGTGATACAACTCAAGATGATTTACATAAATATGAGGTCCTTCATGATTTTTTCCAACTTTATTTTATTGAACTATTTGTAGTGTCACCAACATGCCATTTGATTTCACAATCACAAATCTTTACATATGCACATGTGCTTACCACTTTGCATATTAATAGATTATTTTTCAAATTATTGTTTTGAGACAGCTTGTGAATATTTTACTGTTCCTCTTTTTCCTCTTAACTCACAGAAAACAAATAGTTTTATCTCCTTTACTTATAATCTATATATAATACTATATATATTATATTATTTTGTTTGCATGTATATTATTCTTAACAGACTATAATATATAAGAGGTCAAAGACTTTATCCTTCTCCTCACCTCCTCTTTCCCTTTTTTTTCTCCTCCTCCTTCTACTTCTATTTTTGAGGCCAAAGATCTAGCTCAGTGCTGGAGTTACAGGAACCTCTCTGTATGCATTTTTCCTGAATTAATCTGAAGTGCTATGTGACTTCGGGAAATTTATGAAAACTCTTTGACTCTCATTTGTCTCATTTCAAAATAGATATAAAATATACTTCATCCAATTATCTTTGATATTAAATGAAATTGATCATGTAGAGCACTTAGGATAGTCCTTTCCATTAAGACACTGTCAAGACAATTTATCTATAAGCTATTACTGGGATGTTAATGGAACGTAATCATATAGATGTGGGCGCCTGTTTAGTACAGTCTTATAGTAGTGTTGCAATAAAGAAAACCTAGTCCTATAGCCAAACATAACTCCTTTTCCATGTACTTGTCAAAGAACCTCAAAGGGAACCCAGGTACAATCCACCATAATACTTTGTAACATCCTCATTCCTTTCCTTCCTGATTTTGTCCAAGCTCAGTGTGCTTTGCCGTTGCTGTTTGCAAGCCACCCAGGTGTGAGGAAAATAAAAGGGGGTACTAAACTATGTTTAATGGGGCGTGTCAGTTGGTGTATGCTTGTATGTGCATCCAAATGTATTTGTACCTTCTGGAGTTTTAAGTCTTTATTTCAGTATAAGATAAGGTGCTAGAAGAATGAAAAAGAGGGAAAATCACTGTTAACTGACGTGACTGGGGAAGCCTTGATGGGGTAAGTAATACTAAACTCAGTAAAGTTTCACTAATTATATCAGTAAGTGGAAGACATTGCAAGAGAAAGAGATAGAATAAGCTATGCTAAGGCACAGAACAAAAAATGATCACTTGTATAAGGGGAAATGTGTAAAGTGGCTATGGGTTTTGGAAAACTAAGTAGGTAAATTAATTCAACACTGCCATTTGAAGTGAATTTTCTCCAATAGCCCTCAGAGGAAGTGTGGTAATGAATAAATCATAACAGAGAAAGAAGACCATGAGATTAAACCTACCAGATTTTCCTAGTGAGCCAGTGTTTTGCTTTTAAAACAAGTACCTAGTTGTTCAAATTTCATGAGCCATGAGAACACTCAGCTGTCTAGATCCAAACTTTTAAAATTAATCACAAACACCTTTTGCCAGGACCTTTGAGGAATGGGTTTTCAATTTATAAGTGACTCAGCAAACATCAAAGTAGCATAAGGTTTACATTTTAGCCACTTATTTTTCTTTAAAGACCCAATACTTTATTCTCTGAGCTGCCATATATGTAGAGTTGCCAGATAAAAATACAGTTTGTAGCAAGTAATTACTTAATATACACACATTCCAAATATTTCACTGTATATACTTAAACTAAAAATTGTCTGTTTATCTGAAATTAAAATATAACTGACATCATGTAGTTTTATTTGCTAAATCTAGCAACCTTACATACACTACATGTATATTTCACAGACAAAGATAATGGTTTAGAAAGCAATTCACTTGCCCAGTCAGGTATTTGTCTTTAAAATGAATTTTGAATTATCTCTTTCAAGCCTTGCCATACATATACCCACTGACTGAGGAGGGAAAAGCACACAACGGATCCTAAGGTGTTTTAGTGAAAATCTTAGCTTCTCTTCCTTAATCTTCTTTGTTTAATAGACATAAATTCAATTATTCTTTAAAATATCTGCCTTTTGTATTAAGATTTTAACAACAACAAAAAGAAATCTGCCATAAAAAATCTAGTTTTAAATATTGTATTTTCTTGAAATAATTGCTTATTAGTCAAAACTGCTATTTCAATGAGTGTGGGATCATGTGCAAAAATAAACAGCTATGTTAAAGTACTCTGTGTCTCACTTTGAGAGGCCCAAGCAGGTAGATCACTTGAGCCCACGAGTTTGAGACCAGCATGGCCAACATAGTGAAGCCCCATCTCTACTGAAAATACAAAAAATAGCTGGGCTTAGTGGCAGGCATCTGTAATCTCAGCTACTCTGGAAGCCGAGGCTGGAGAATCTCTTGAATCTAGGAGGCAGAAGTTGCAGTGAATGGAGATTGTGCCACTGTGCTCCAGCCTGGGCAACAGAGAGAGATTTGATCTCAAAAAAAAAAAAAAAAAAGTACTCTGTGTCTGAAGGGAGTTCTTAAAAAGCATGCTTTGTCTTAAGTATAGATAGTTTTGATATATTATTCAAATACTTATCTTAGACAAATAAAAGATATTAACATGGAATGCTTCAGATTGATACATTTATTACAGAAGCATTCCAAAGTGGAACTTTAGATTTGAGTGGGGAGTAATTCAACGTCCTCTTGTAATTTCGTATGGTTGGAGGGCTAAACAATTTCACCAGGAAATAGCTCAGAGTAAATGCAATTTCTCTCTATATCTTACACTGAGGCTCACCAAATTAGTTTCAAAAATGTCAGTGCAACATTTCAAAACAGAGCATGAGGAGAATTTCAACCACCTGTCCTTGGTTGAGAAGATACAATTAGATAGAAGTCTTCACTTTGCTATGCTTACAAAGTTATACTTTGGAAATGTAAAATAATTATAAGAATTATATAAATAGAAATTGTTTATTTGATAATTTTCCCTATGTGCAGAAATAAATTCTTTTTCTAAAAAAGTGGTTTGGTAAGCCTGTATATAACTAATGGAGAAGTCTGTTACTTGTCTGACAGAATTACAGGGCACGAAGGATATCCATTTCATTTCCTAGCTCTAGGCAGGATAGTAGAAGTGCATTAGACAATGGAAGTTTCAACATAAAAAGATAAAAATAAAATTTGCAAAGGCCAAGACTATTCTTTGAAAAAGCTTTTTCAGAAAATCACAATACAGGCTGGGCATGGTGGCTCACGCCTATAATCCCAGTACTTTGGGAGGTTAAGGCAGGCAAAACACCTGAGGTGAGGAGTTTAAGACCAGCCTGGTCAACATGGTGAAACCCTGTTTCTACTAAAACTACAAAAAAATTAGCCAGGCGTAGTGGCACGTGCCTGTAATCCCAGCTACTCACGAGGCTGAGGCAGGTTAATCACTTGAACCTGGAAGGTGGAGGTTGCAGTGAGCCAAGATTGTGCCACTGTACTCCACCCTGGATGACAGAGTGAGACTCAGTCTCAAAAAAAAAAAAAAACAAAAAAATTGCCATACAATACTTCCATAATTGAAAAAAAATGTGTATTTTTGTGATTCCTTTCACTGTTATGAATACATTCTTAAGACTTGGAGGGATAGTAATGGCAAGACATATAACTACTTTAGTAGCTATGAATTAAGATAGGCTGGCATATAGTAGATACTCAAGACATATTCATGAAATGAATGAATGTTATTCTGATGCTTCTAATGCATATAAAAATATATTTGAAATTTTCACCATTTAGAACCCACTATTCTAAGAGGGTTGAATAATTTTATAAATTGCTTTCCTAATAAGGAAAGTGATTAAAAAAAAAAAAAAAAAGAAAGAAGTGACAGGGCTTTTGTTTTTCTGAATGGGCTGTGCAAGTTGAGGATAAAAACTTAAATTGTTCAGATGATAGAGGGGACTTGTTTTTGAAAACCAGGAAAATAGAAAGAAGAAAAATGAGAAAATGGTAGAGCAGAATAGAGATAATTATTTATTTATTTGGAGACAGAGTCTTGCTCTGTGGCCCAGGCTGGAGTGCAGTGGCATGATATGGACTCACTGCAACCTCTGCCTCCTGGGTTCAAACAATTCTTGTGAATCAGTCTTCCGAGCAGTTGGGATTACAGGCACATGGTACTGTGCGCTGCTAATTTTTTGTATTTTAATAGAGACGGGGTTTCACCATTTTGCCCAGGCTGGTCATGAACTCCTGAGCTAGGGCAATCCACCCACCTTGGCCTCCCAAAGTGCTAGGATTACAGGTGTGAGCCACCGTGCCCAGGAGAATAGAGATATTTAATGTGAAATATTCATCAGGTTTCTACTGCATGAAGAAAATTATTTTTTGTTCTTCCCAATGAAATTTTATGCAAAATATGTCCATTTTTGTTTAATATGTTGTGCTGTTGGACTTATTCTGGGCATTTTTCATAGTGCTTAAATGGTTCTATAGTGGGCATTGGTCAAGAAGTGATACTGAATGTCCATAGGGGTCTTGTGCATCTGGATAGTAGGCAAATCTCCTTATTATTCTCCTTGCTCAGAATTCACCAATGGCTATCAATAATATATAGCAGTGATTGTTTTTCAAACCTACAGCAAATATCATACTGAATGGGCAAAAACTGGAAGCATTCCCTTTGAAATCTGTCACCACTCCTATCCAATACAGTAATGGAAGTTCTAGCCAGAGCAATTAGGCAAGAAAAAAATAATAATAACAAAGCATATGCAACTAGGAAAACAGGAAGTCAAATTGTCTCTATTTGCACACCACATGATTGTATATTTAGAAGACCCTATCATCTCAGCCCAAAATCTCCTTAAACTGATATGCAACTTCAGCAAAGTCTCAGGATACAAAATCAATGTGCAGAAATCACAAGCATTTCTATACACAAATAACAGACCAACAGAGAGCCAAATCATGAGCGAATACCCATTCACAACTGCTACAAAGAGAATAAAATACCTAGGAATACAACTAACAAAGGATGTAAAGGACCTCTTCAAGGAGAACTACAAACCACTGCTCAAGGAAATAAAAGAGGACACAACCAGATGGAAAAACATTCCATGCTCATGGTTAGGAAGAATCAATATAGTGAAAATGGCCATACTGCCCAAAGTAATTTATAGATTCAATGCCATCCTCATCAATCCACCAATCACCTTCTTCAAGAGCTGGGAAAAAACACCTTAAGCTTCATATGGAAACAAAAGAGAGCCCACATAACCAAGACAATTGTAAGCAAAAAGAACAAAGCGGTGGGCATCACGCTACCTGATTTCAAACAGCACTACAAAGCTACAGTGATCAAAACAGCATGGTACTGGTACCAAAACAGAAATATAGACTAATGGAACAGAACAGAGGCCTTGGAGGCAATGCCATATATCTACAACCATCTGATATTTGACAAACCTGACAAAAACAAGCAATGGGGAAAGGATTCCCTGTTTAATAAATGGTGTTGGGAAAACTGGCTAGCAGTGTGCAGAAAGCAGAAACTGGACCCCTTCCTAACACCTCGCACTAAAATTAACTCCAGATGGATTAAAGACTTAAACATAAGACCTAACACCATAAAAACCCCAGGAGAAAACCTAGGCAAAACCATTCAGGACATACGCATAGGCAAGGACTTCATGACTAAAACACCAAAAGCATTGGCAACAAAAGCCAAAATAGACAAATGGGACCTAATTAAACTCCAGAGCTTCTGTACAGCAAAAGAAACAATCATCAGAGCAAACCAGCAACAAACAGATAGGAAAAAATTTTTGCAATCTACCCATCTGACAAAGGGCTAATATCCAGAATCTACATAGAACTAAAACAGATTTACAATAAAAATACAAACGAACCCATTCAAAAGTGGTAGAAGGATATTTACAGACACTTTTCAAAAGTGTATATATATCTCTTATATATGAGGCCAACAAACATATGAAAAAATGCTCATCATCACTGGTCATTAGAGAAATGCAAATCAAAACCACATTGAGATACCACCTCAAGCCAGTTAGAATGGCGATCATTAAAAAATCTGGAGAAAACAGATGCTGAAGAGGATGTGGAAAAATAGGAACACTTTTACACTGTTGGTGGGAGTGTAAACTAGTTCAACCATTGTGGAAGACAGTGTGGTGCTTACTCAAGGACCTAGAAATAGACATTCCATTTGACCCAGCAATCCCCTTTCTGGGTATATACCCAAAGGATTAGAAATCACTCTATTATAAAGACACATGCACACCTATGTTCATAGCAGCACTGTTTACAATAGCAAAGACCTGGAACCAACGTAAATGTCCAAAGACAATAGGCTGGAGAAGGAAAATGTGGCACATATACACCATGGAATACTATGCAGTCATAAAAAACGATGAGTTCATATCCTTTGTAGGGGCATGTATGAATCTGGAAACCATAATTCTCAGCAAACTGACACAAGAACAGAAAATCAAATACTGCATATTCTCACTCATAGGTGGGTGTTGAACAATGAGAACACATGGACACAGGGAGGGGAGCTTCACACGCTGGGGTCTGTTGGCGAGGGCAAGGGAGGGACATCAGCTGGGTGGGGAGGTCAGGGAGGGATAACATGGGGAGAAATGCCAGATGTAGGTGATGTGGGATGGAGGCAGCAAACCACATGTCCATGTATGTACCTATGCAACAATCCTGCATGATCTGCACATGTACCCCAGAACCTAAAGTACAATTAAAAAAAAAAAAAGAAAGCAAAACTGCTGTTAAAAATGGCAACCACTTAAAACTCAGGAGCCACATAGACATTAAGCCATCATAGAGAACACTTTGCTTGGTGATATCTTGAATCTACTACTCTTTTTGCCATAAAGGGGCACCAATGAATTGATATTTAAATGACGTGGAAAGTAGGGTGAAGGGAAGAAAAGGAATGTCATTGAAACATTGTATTTGCATACTGTTATGAATGATCCAATAAGAGAGAAATAAAATGATTTGGGAGAGAGAAGAAATAGGCATGGGAATGATATCTCCAAGGAGGCTGGAGGGATGAAAAAGTAATGAGTAAGTGTGGGTGGCAGGGAAGAGGACCAGGGAGGGCCCTGTTCTAATGGCATGTGTTTAACCCCAAAGCCTAGCTTCTTGTGAGGAGATGCTACCTCCAGGGATGTATTGAGCTTGAAATAAAGACTTTGTCTTTTTCAGTCATGCTGACCTTGTGGATAGGTCTTAATATAAACTGCAAGGGCCCTAATATTAGCAGGTTAGGCCTACAGGTTGCTGGAAGAAACCAAATTATGCTTATCTGGAAAATATGCTCACTGAGAAAATACTGTAACAGAGTGTGACCGTGGTGTGTTCCTCAGACACCCAATCTTTTTTGTTGTTGTTTTATTTTTCAGTTGAAAGTGACTCCTCTGAGTTATTAGGTTTTGGGCGATGAGTTGTGCTCAGGTCACATTAAATTGTCCAGCAGAGGATAGAGCCTGCAGTAAATTGATGCACTGATGTTTGTGTAATGTGCCCAGACTTTGCCAGCAGTAGGCAAGGATGTCTGGGCAACAGCAGCTCCTGTTTTCAACAGAGACGCCATGTGGCAGCCACATTAACAACAGCAGTAACGTATGGAACTGGTGGCCAGATTTTCTGGTTTTCTCTCTACACACTGACAATGACCAGAGCTTAGTAAGCATCTCCAGTTAATTGTTAAATGCTTCACAGGAAATGTAGCAACAAGAATCAAAAGTTATTCTAGGATGATGTCTTAACTCTTTTAATGACACTACTATATAAAATGAGACCTCATTTGTACTTAAAGTTGGGAAAGTAGGACATATAGGTTGTCATAAATATTTTCCCACTCTTATCCGTGAAATTTACTTCCTTATAGACATATAACAACAGACTGTAAAGTTAAAATCTTGCTTATTTACTCTATTAATAGGAGATATAGCACATTCTCAATTCATCTTAATACCTATGGGTGTAATGGAGTTGATATTACATTCACAACTGCTCAAGCCAGCAAATAAAAATTTATCATATTTGTCAATGTGAAATACTTTCATGTAATTTAAAACATTACACTTTTCTTGCCATTGTGTCTATTCATAATCTCAGTAGTCACAATACCTTGAATAGCCTAAGCACTAAAGAATAAAAAAAATAGTTTTACATGAATTTGAATTTAAGTTTGTACATTTATATTCTTTATTTATGATACTCTGATGTCATCAAAAATGGAAAAAAAAAAAAACAAAACAAGCTTTATTGTAGTGCTACTTCTAATTACCTAGTTTTGTTCTCCAATATATGAAGAGGCTTCTAATCTATCTTTATTAGACTGCATAGAGCTAATATGTTGCAAAAATGATATTCATCTTTCTTCTATGTTCATCAGCTGGAAAATAGATTATTGGATATAGAGTCCAAGATTTGAGCTCTGGTCCTAGTCCAGCTTATAAGTACTTGTACAAACGTTGGCAAGCCACTTCTTCCAGGTTTCAATTTCCTCTTATGTAAAATAAATGGGTTGAGCCCAAGAATCTCTAAAGTTTCTTCCAACAGTAATGGTGTACGTATGTGATTCTATCAGTTTTTCCCAGTTGCATGCATTACTGCTAACTGGCTAATGTCCAGAGAGGGTTGGCGCTTTGCTAGACTCAACAAATATTATTTTGATATATTACATTTGCTAGGAAGAACAATAGACTTCCATTAAATAAACAAATTATTGAGTGAAGACCAGTTCATTGAACTGAGGCAAAAGCTACATATTTGCTGAACACTCTCAGATGTTAGCAGATTATAAAAAAGCTAACTGGCCCAGCAAAGATTTTTACATGTATCCAGCATTTCATTCTTTTGCTTTATGTATTGCTACTTTCAAAAATTCTATGGGTGTGGAAATCACTTCAGAAATTAATGGACAAAGACATTCTATTGATGGAAGACAAAATACTTTATGGTTGAATTTTCTAGGCTGCTTTCCAGATGTTTGAGTAAGGAGTACCTGATAGACTACAAAGTAAAATTGTCTCGTAACATACCTAGAAATGACTCATTTTTATTATCCCATCTCAGGTCTTCTTTTTAACACAGGTAATATATTTAACTTAGAATGGATCTTAGTTACTTTTAAAAGTTTATCAAACCATCAAACAATCTGAAATATTTCCATAATCTGTTCATAAATTATGATAGTGCAACCTCCATTTGATATTTTCTTGCATCATGTATTACCATTAAAGGAATGTAATCACTTTTCAGAAAACTATTATTAACTGTATTTGAGAAGCCCATGGGCATTTAGAAACAAAACAAAAGTAACCTTGGATATTTTCAAATTATACAAGGAAGTTAAACTTGGGGATAAATGTCTCCCTTGTGTTTATTTATTTTTGTTCTTTTATAAAACAGTGAATTGTGCCTTTTATTATGAAAGAATGCATACTATTGTGGCTTCATAAATAATGTTAATTAGTTATCCATATATTTGTTTATATACCCATACCAAATGTCATCTGATGTACAGAATCAAAGCTGGTTGGAACTTTCAGATGAAAAGCATCAGGCCACCCAACGTGAGCTAGTAATTATTTCAGCAAATAACTATATGCTTTTGTTTAGGAAATGTGCATTTGAGACTATGTATTTTACTACATTTAAAAAAACAATTGTTTAATGCCTTCTCCTTACAAAAACAAATGCAAACTTTGGTGTGAAATTGTGAATTTCACTCTCAAACACACAATTCTTGTGTAAGAAGATATAGCCTGCACCTTAGAAAGATGGTCCAAGTTATATACCCAGCCTCATTCTTCATACACTATATCATTTTCTATTTAATTAAGATAATCAGGAATGCACTATTCTGCAACGTTAGTTATATCCACCTCTTCAGAGTATGTAGTGTGTTAATCTCTCTACTTTTCCCAATCATTTCTTCATTTTTCTCATTATGCAGCTCAGGTTTTATACTTTCATTTTAATAATCCTTTGTCATTACAAAAATACCTTTTTATTTACTTTACACCTCTTAGTAAAAGTTATTTTTCCTAACACCTGGTTCTCAGTGCTGGTACACTAGCAGTCCTGGAGAAGACTGCATCAGAGGCCACCTTTGTTCCACTGCTAATTTGCAATCGCTCTATTCAAATGGGTTTTTGATACTCCTTGGCTATTCTCTTTGATCTCTGCTGCCAAGCTGCTTTTAATGGCCATTTATGTACCTTGTTCATCCTCCTTAAACACCCAAAGCACTGCCTCCACCTTGTCACTTTGGGCAGATAACACAACCTCCTATAGGAAATCCTCCCATTCACCTCCGCCAAATTAAAGAATTGCTGCATTTGCATTGGTTCTTTCCTTCTCTTAGCTAGAAAAAACTGAGAGCTTTCACTTTTTCTTTCTAATGTTAATTCCTTCTCCCCAGCATTAGATGCAACTTATTCCTACCTTTTCAGAAGCTTTACCTTTTATTCTTCCCTTCTCTCTTCTATAT